>NC_079496.1:51338645-51671446 GCF_030052815.1 Hevea brasiliensis
CCCTAAGTCTTTTATGGAGAATGTATTTGACAACCATACCTTTATAGTCGCCAACATACCCGTGTCATTACCCATCAACAGATGTCATCCACATATAAGACAAGGAAAGTGATAGCACTCGCCACTAACCTTCTTATATACACATGGCTCATCCTCATTTTTGATAAAACCAAAGGATTTAATGGCTTCATCAAACGGATGTTCCAACTCCTTAAAGCTTGTTTCAACCCATAAATGGATCGCTTTAGCTTGCATACCTTGGAACCATCTTGGGATTCAAATCCCTAGGTTGTTCCATGAAAATGTTTTCTTCAATGTATCCATTGAGAAAAGTCGCTTTGACATCCATCCGCCAAATCTCATAATCATAGTACGCATTATTGCCAATAAAATCCTAATTGATTTAAGCATGGCAACAAAGTAGAAAGTCTCTCACGTCTATTCCTTGCCTTTGGCGAAACTCCTTCGCTACTAGCCTTGCTTTATAGGTCTCTACCTTTCCATCGTAACCAATTTTCTTCTTGAAAACCCATTTGTTCCCTATAGCTACAATACCTTAGGTGGGTCAACAAGATCCCAAACTTGATTCTTATACATGGAATCAATCTTAGATTTCATAGCATCAATCCATTTTGAAGAGTCTATATCTGATATAGCTTCTTCATAGGTAAGTGGATCATCACCATGATCTACTTCTTCATGAGTAGACAACTCTTGTTCTTCTTCATGAAGAAAACCATATCTCATTGGTGGGTGAGATACTTGGTTATTCTACGAGGAACAATGAGATGTTTCATCAATGAGTATAGGTTGACTATATGGATCTATATCCATCCGATCCGCTGGTTGGTCAAGATTCTCCAATTCTAACTCTATTTGCCTTCCTTTGCCTCCTTCTTGAACAAACTGTTCAAGAAATGTGGCATCTCTACTTATCACAACCTTTGTGAAGTAGGCAAATAAAAATAATATCCAAAACTATCTTTTGGATATCCAACAAATCGACTTTTCCGATCCGTCTCCAATTTATCGTTGTTCACTTTTGATATAAGTCGGACAACCCCAAATCTTAACATGCTTAAGACTTGGTTTTCTTCCATGCCATATCTCATATGGTGTGGAAGAAACTGATTTTGATGGAATCCTATTCAGAATATACAAAGCTGATTCTAATGCAAATCCCCAAAAGAAGATTGGCATATTAGTATAGCTCATCATACTACGTACCATATCCAATAGGGTACGATTTCTCCTTCGATACACCATTCAACTATGGCGTTCCTGAAGGAGTCAGCTGAGAAACAATGCCATGCTCTCTCAAGTATTCATCAATTCAGTACTCAAATATTCACCTCCACGATCTGATCGAAGAGCTTTAATATTATTTCCTGTTTGATTTTCTACTTCAGATTTAAATTCTTTGAACTTTTCAAAAGATTCATGTTTGTATTTTATCAAATACAAATACCCAAACCTTGATTTATCATCAAGAAAGGTAATAAAATAATGAAAACCCTCTAGCCATTTCTTTAAATGGACCACATACATCACTATGTATTAGCTCCAAAATATTTTCAAATTTCTTAGCCCTTGTCCAACAAAGGGTGATCTAGTCATTTTACCTCAAGGCAAGATTCACAAGTTGGAGTAGGCTCAGAGCCCAATGAGGATAAAATCCCCATTTTCTCCAGCTTTGCAATCCTATCTTCGCAACATGACATAACCTTAAGTGCCAAATATATTTTGAACTTGAGTTGGTTTTCACCATGGCATTGCATTCATTTAGATTGCTATACTGCCGTTGGAAACACTTTCATCGCAATGGAAACACTTTCTCGTTGGTAATGGAAACACTTTCCGCTGGCAAAGTGAGACACTTTCCTTTGCCTTTATCACTTTAGTCTTCCTTTTCTGCTTAGCTATTTTCTTGGAAGGACCAGAATCTAAGGTTTCTTTTTCCTATTGCCCTTCTTCTTGTTGGACTTTCCAGAGAAGAAGATGCAACTAAAGCTACCTCTTTTCCTTTATTGCTCGGCATATTCTTTTGGGCAATAACCAGCATGTTGAGTAAACCACTAAGGTGCATTCTGCTTAGTCATATGGAAATTTGTCACAAAATTTCCAAAAGACTCAGAAGGGATCAAGGATCAAATCCATCAGTAGTTGGAAATCCATGTTGAAGTCAAGATGTTCCAACCGCCAATCACGAATCATCTTGTGGACATGATCCCCAACATACTCCCTCAGACATCCTCATACGGAATAGCCGCCTAGATATCTCATACCTAGCATTCCCGCTCACGTGCTCACCATACAACTCTTGTAGGTGAAGGAGGATCTCACTGCACTGCATGTTCTCATGTTGCTTCAGAACTCATTACTCATGGAAGCAAGCATGTAACACTTAGCTCTCATATCATGCTCCTTTCACTTGTCCAAAGTTTCATGTTCCTCTTGTGTGGCCTCCGGAGGTAAGTGACCAGAACATTTGAATCTAGAACATATCCTATTTGTTCAAGGTTTAGGACAAGTTTCAAATTTCTTAGCCAATCGTATAGATTAGGTCCTCACAACCTATTGTGATTAAGTATGCTTGCAAGGATATTGATGGTGGTGGTTGTTCCGTGCTCATTATTATCGTAAAATTAATTGCGTAAATAATCAGATTAATTAGTAAATGTATCATGTAATTAACAAAATATGATTATGGTCTGTTAATCAAATTGGTCCTCCCACTAACTTAGCAAATCCTACACTTCCAAAGTAGAAAACGGAAATCCTAGTTGGATGGATTTCTAGTGGGTGATTGAATTCTTATAATTCTATTGATCATCCTCAGGTACATCCATTATTGGAATTACAATAAACTATAAGTGAGCAACTCCTTGCCCATCACATCTCTTGTGAGGTTCAACTTTACCTAGCCCCTAATGCTCAAAATCTCGTGTACATCCATTATTGACTTATCTTGCATTAGTTGTTGATCCCATTGAGCTGAATTATGCAAATAATTTTAATGTCCTCAGTACATCCAATATTGGCCACCAAACTATTTACATATTTACAACATCTCATGCTTAACAATTATTCTTAAGAAAATCTCTTAAATTAATTGCATCTCATGCAACTATTTAAAATTTCTTAAAATAATTGCCCCAATGGAGGGCCTATGTTATAATTACTTTAATTATAGCATTTCCAACTTAATCATTTGTTTGGAAGATTTTATGGTCATTCTATTTACTATTAAGGTCTCACTTTGCACATTATCCATTTAGCATGCATATATCATATAATTGCATACATTCCCATACATCTCATGCATTCATGGATAAGCAGTAAATATGGTATGATCATGGACTTTCTAAGGGATTCAATTCTGAGCCACCAAGAATTGAATCAGGGCATTCCTAGGTGCATTTCATTCATTCATTTTACAAGAGTTGCTGAAGGAGTACATAATCAACACTTGATCTTGAATTCCTCCCACTGGTCCCACCAATGCTCTTGACCTCCTTGAACTTCTTGCAATCCAATATTACATAGTAATCCTTGGCATACCAAGGCGAATTTACAAGAACTTAAATAAATGAAATTATAACCCAAAAATTATTAAAACTTAATAATATATGCCCAAAATAAATTAAAATAAATTAATTAATTTACAATCCCAAAGAAACATAAAAGAAATAAATCCAATCACATTTGTCTTTTATAGTCCATGATCATCCATCATGCATATCACTATTTAACAATTAAATAAAACATACATACTTAAATTAAATTGAATATCTCATATTCAACATAAAAATCCAGATTTGAAAATGATTCAAATAAATTTAAAAATTCAGATTTGAATCTCATTCAAACAAAATTAAAAATTCAGATTTGAATCACATTCAAACAACTTTAAAAATTCAGATTTGAATCACATTCAAACATTTTTTTAAAAAATCAGATTTGAATCACATTCAAATATTTTTTAAAAAAATCAGATCTGAATTTTATTCAATCAAATTTAAAAAATCAGATTTAAATATGATTCAAACAACTTTAAAAATTCAGATTTGAATCACATTCAAATAACTTTTAAAATTCATATTTGAATCACATTCAAACAATTTTTAAAATTCTGATTTGAATCATAATTTAATTGTGTGATTAAAACTACTAATTAAACACTTTAATTAGTCAAAGAATAGGCCTTAGATTATACAACAATTACAGAATTAAAAACCAAACCTTGAACCACCCATGGTAGCCAAACCATGCGCACTATTGATGGTATTTTTCAAGTATGCCGCCAACTTGCTTTGCAACCAGCAATGAACTTTTGATCTCATGATCAAACACATAATTAAATCATATAATCAACAATCTAAATGGCAAATATAGTGGCTCTGATACCAATTGAAGGAACGGAAGCGTGAAAAACACAAGTTTATACCATTGAATTCAAAAAATTTTCACCTAGGGTCACATGCATCATGCAAGATTTATTTTTATCTATTTGATTTCAATGATAAACAATATATTAAAACACTTTTAATATGTTTTTAGATCCGTATTTGCTATTTAAGATTTTAGAATTAATAAGATTAATTTTAGAACCCTAGATTAGATCAAGAACAAATACATTAACCTCTTGATGCATCGCAGCGTGTCTCGCGCTTTGAGATTCGCCTTCAGACACCAAATGTTGTCCTCTAGCTTGTCCACACTAAGAACACCTATGGCAGTCCTTGAACAGCCTCTAAAGCTTTTTCTATTAATTAGAAATTCAAGTTCTGCCTTTTAAGAGATTAGAGATGTAAACAGACACTAGAAACAATTTCTAGTGTTCTTAATTCAAGAGATTGATGGCTAATCTCTTTGAATTGATGAGAGATGAAGAGAAATAGCTGGAGAGGCTCAAAGTGGCGTGAAAAATGAGAGGAGAGGCTGCTGGTTATTTTTCTTTTCATAACCACACTTAAATAGCTAGGTTAATACATTAAACCCTAGCCACATGTCACCTTTTGATTAGCTCTAGGTTTAAGTGACCCAATCACATTGTGCCAAGTGTCAAACCTATATTTAATCTTGATTTTAATCATCTTACATGATTAAAAAATATTTGGCAAGCTTATGTGTTATGCCATGTGTCACCATCTCATGGTGCCACGTGTCACACTGCAAAATGACCAAAATGCCCTGTGTCTTAATTTTGAGTTCTTAACCCAAAATAATTATTTTCTTCTTCTAATTAATTTATATCAAATATAAATTAATTAATTAATCTCTATTAATTAATTTTCATTAATTAAATTCATATTTAAACACTTTAAATATAAATTTAACTTATATTATACATCCAA
This sequence comes from Hevea brasiliensis, assembly GCF_030052815.1. Lineage (NCBI taxonomy): Eukaryota > Viridiplantae > Streptophyta > Magnoliopsida > Malpighiales > Euphorbiaceae > Hevea > Hevea brasiliensis. The sequence goes on from NC_079496.1 coordinate 51,344,003, forward strand.
TAATCTAGATTTCGCTTTCAAGTCATGCTAGGACTTTGCAATCTAATTGCAAACCAAACCTATTTAATTAATCAATTAAACTCTTTAATTAATTAATTAAATAATATTTAAATAGGTGATAACTTTTGTATGTGTGTGACTTACTAGGCTCATCACTAATTGGCAATGAGACATGATATCAACTCTTAATATCATCGTAACTCTTTCTTACCATAAATGATTTCTCTAAATCATTTTATGAACCTTATAGACCATGGTTAACACCTAGCATAGCATGCCATGGCCACCCAATTAGTAATAAGATTTACCTTAAATGAACCTATAATCATATATTACCATGCACTAGAATCTCTCTCATAAAATCCCAACTCAAGCCGAGTCATGGTTTATGTCAAACTCCATTTGCTATGAATATTATGTTCTCTTTTAATTCCAGCTTGATTAAAAAGATTTTTCTCATCGTAAGCTCTTTTCTCAATAAATCTATCTGTCTGCCAGAACTTGAAACATCAAGAACAATTAAATGAACATAGGATTTTATCTCTATTTACTTAGAGGAACAGATTCCATCTTGATCAACACCTACCTCCATATATAACTAGTAGGAGCCAACACATGCCCATATACCCATACACAGCATAAGTATGAAAGCAAAGATCAAACTCAAACTACCTATATACAAGATAACTGTATATCTCAGTCTAAAGATTATATGCACTGATATGATTTATGACAAAACATTGACAAGAGTAAACTCCATGTGCTTGTCATAAGTGTCACTGGTTCGGCCTACTTATCATTTATAAGTGCCTATCATGTTTGTTATATGGCATGAGACTCACCATTCCATCTTATTTATATCTCATATAAATAACTTGGGAACAAACATAAATACAATCTTTCTGGATAAGTCATGTCCTTATTATGAAGTATCCTCGATTAGAACCTATTTATGATACTTTGTGCTAGAAATATTGTCACTCATATTCTTAATAACTTAAGAATAATATTTCTAACAAAATATCAATGGACCTTTTCTATTACACATAAATATATTATGTAAACTAAAAGTGGAAATGCCTTTTATTAATAAAAATATGTACAAGATACATACTAAATGATATGCTCTAGGGCATACTACTAACAGTCAAGGCCAAGAGGCAACTCATTTGAGGTTTGTGCACAACATCACTATGCTTTAAAATTCATTGATTAAGTGAATGAAATATGTATTTTACTTTTGCTTTGAATCGTTGAAAGTATTGTGACCTTATTTATGATGTTTTGATTTAAATTGTGAAAGTTATTGTGTATATTTGAAATGACAATGTTTAGCAAATTGTTAAGATAAGTTTTGAAACTACAGTGTCATGACCATATATTTGAACACCTCACTAGCACGACTAGTGGGGGTAATTAGTTTTGAATTTTGATTCCTTCTCTGGAGAAGTGTTGAGGTGTGCCAATAGAAGAGGATGTGAATGGATATCCATATATTTGAGCTAGCTAGCCTTGTGATGTGATTTCTCTTTAGCCTCTAGCTATTGAGATTCTATTTGTTTCGAATGGCATGATCTAACTGTGGGTTTTATGAAATGTGATTTGATACTTCAAAATGAAATTGTTTGGGATTAAAATCTCAAAATGCATGATTTGTATTTAATTCTCATGTTCAGTAAAATTTTCGAATAAATGTGATTTATGTTCTGCATAAAGATTATTTTAGTATGTTGTGCACCATCGAGTCCTAGTACTCAATGACACTTTTATCATTGCCGCAGATATAGAGATTAGAGGAGCAGCAGATCGAGCTACCGAGGATTGAGGATTTATCACTAGTTATCTGTATAATTTATACCTCAGAATATTTATTTTGATGTATGTATTGCACATAAATGTATGGACATGTAAATCGGTCTTGAGCAATTTGTACAAAGTTTATATAAAGTTGTAATAAAATTTAGTGGAATTTTCATACTATAGATTTTGGTATGATGTATATATATAAAGTTTATTGTCTTTAATGAATGGAAATGTTTTATTTTAATTTGAATGAGATTGATAGATATTATTTTACTGATGATTAAACTTTGGAAATTGAGAAATTGTTGAGATTGATTGTGAAATTGAAGTTGTGGTTGAGAAAATTTTTGGAAGTGCTTTTTACAGGTATTTGAAGAACTGTTTTCTCAAAATATAAATGGAACTCACAAAATTTTTATAAAATTTGCAGAAAAATAAAATGGAACAAAAGTTTTAACTAGTTTTTAATTTCAATTAAATGTTTTAAACACTGATTAGAAAACGCTTACCACTTAACAAAAGTAAGAAAATTGTTTTAAAATCCCTTGTAGGGTACTTAATGAGTTATCGGTAGGTGAAGTTCAGTAGTTCATTAGGTATTCTACGGGATCATGCTATACCTTACAGAGGGGTAATGTGTGACAAAATATTTAATTAAAAATGAATAGAAAGAACAACAAAAAAGAAATAAATGGATTTATTGCATAAGAATGATGTCATAAAAGGGCTCCACCAAACAAATTATAACAAGCATTATGAAATCAATTTAAAAAGAGTTAAATGGGGTAAAAATCAAAAGAAAAATCTGCTATCTTCTCTCTTCCTTCTTCAGTCGAATTCCTCTCTCTCTCTTATCTCCATTAATGACTTTCCTTCTTTCTAAATTTTCTTTATAAACACCCCCCTAAAATCACTTGCTCATTTCACTAAAACTCCTCCTTCTAACTAGAGCAAGCTTGAGGTAGTAAAAAGAAAGAAAAATCAAGAAATTTTGTAAGCTAGGGAAACTCTCCAACAAAGGTTAGTGTCAATTAATCCTTTAAACTTTGTATATGCATCATTGGGAGTATGAATTGATCAATTAATTGTATGTGTTTGAAGAATTGAAATGGTCGAGTTAGGGTTTGGGCACAATTTGAGATTTTTCTCATGTATTAGTGAAAGGAAGTTCTAATGGTCAATTATTGACCATTTGGCTATGTGTGATTAGGAAGTGAAGTGATTTGTGCCATGGGAATTGAAGTTAGGTATGCTGCCTAGTGTGACCTGCAGGACTGGGTGTGAGTCCAGCAGATTTGGGCAGCTATAACTAGAGTTGTGCAGGTTCAATTGGTACAACACCAATTGGACATGAAATTAGATACATAATGGCACAACTTTGATGAAGGAACCCTACCCAGAAAACCACAATAGACGGACCTAAAAATTGACCAAATTTGGGTACCATTCATTCTGCCAGGGCAAAATGACCAAATGAATAGTGTTTGTTCAAATGGTCATAACTCAGTGTAGAAAAGTCCAATTGACTTGAAATTTATATCAATGAAAAGTTTAGACAATTTAGAACAACTTTCATAAAGAATACCAAACCAAATTCTGACCATAACCCATCTGAATTGCTAACCAAAGTCAGGGTATCAAAACTGCCACCATTTCTGCCAAGAAATTTTAGGTATATGCCAATCCAGTCGGTCCTAAAGAAATTAGCATAACTTGAGCTAGAAAACTCCAAATGGAGTGATTCAAAAAGGGAATTAAAGAAGACACATAAAAGAACAACTTTGATTGAGAACATTTGGCAAAATTCTCATTGTAGAATTGCCTAATAGAACAGTGAACTCTAGCACCGAAGACTGAAATTTTTTATTTATTTCCTATTGGTTTTAAGTATTGATTGGCAACCAATGCCAACACTTTTGTGAACCAAAATGTGGTATTTTGGTGAAATTAGGTTCAAAAAATCTATTATGAATTAAAAATTCAACCTTTGACTGGAAATAGTTAAGTGAATAGTGACCTCTACATTATAAAAATTAATAATTAAATCATTAACTGTGTAAAATGCCCTAGTATGCCTAGAATGATTAGTTTGGATAGGTTGGCATGCCAATAGGGTTCTCTTAGTAGTAATGCATATGGCTTCATGCCATTCTGTATTTTATGGCCTTACGTGCCATTTTATGATATAATAGCCTTTGGCTATTTTGATTGAGATTACTATACTTGGTTTTATGCCTCACAATTATTACAGCTTATTAGTTGTTCTATTGCATATCAGGAGGCACAATGTGACCGATGGTGTGACGGCTCGAGGTACTTGGTACCCAAAGGCCATCTGCTCATCCACCCAATCGACTAGTATAGGTTACTTGGGTAATCAAAATAAATCTTACCAAATTTTAATCAAATAATTAACATAAAAAGTATCAGATTACTGCAAATAATTGCCAGAAACTCAGTCTGCATAAAATGTTAGCATACACTCTGCATGTTTATTTCATTCTAGTTATTTTTATTTTATTATTGGCACCACTAAGTAGTATTGCTTAGCATGTTGCTTTTGCCATGCGTAGGTACAGGAGACATGAAGCGTGAGCCCAGTAGATCCCAGACTGGGTGAGAGTCAGATCTGCCAGTGTCCTGTGTCGCCTCTCATCTGCAGTGTATTTTGGTAGGGCACTAGGATTCTTTTTTGTATTTTTGTAAATTATATTTTGTATATAGATCTTTATGTTGTCATGTAAATTATAAACATTTGTACTATTTTGTATTGTAAATTAATGAAATTAAGTATTGCCTTCATAAATTGGAGTTTGAATTGAATTATATATGATATGAATTGTATAAATGAAAATTGTTGAGAAATGTTGAGATGATATTGATTATTTGGAGTTGAGAATGATTGGAAAAAAATATTTGGAAGTGTTTTCCATAGGTTTCGAAGAACTGTTTTCTCTATTTTTAGCCAAGACTCTGGATTTTCTCAAAATCTTCAAAACCACAAATTAATATAAAATTTCAATAAATGATGTAAGGGATATCAATTTCAAAAAAAAAAAAAGTTCACTTAGTGACCCATAATTAAATAAATTAAGAAATGATAAATATCAATAAGATAATATGTGGTGCTCCGGCACACTGTGTGGCACATCTTGCTTGGCTACACTATAGACGGGTAAAGGGTGTCACATTTAGTGGTATCAGAGCATCGATTTAGGCATTTTTAGGTCTAGATCGAGTGCATACCATTGCATTGTATTTGTAAATGTTGAGGTAATACTGATGCAGATCTATTGTTTTTGGTTCTTTTGATTAAGATATGGATCCTGCTTCTCAAAGAGCAGTTGATGAAGAGATGGAGAGTCGTGCTCTGCCAAGGGCTGAATTAGTAGGCAGGGGAGAACCTACTCCACCAGCAGCTGAGGCACATGCCCAACCTCAGTTTGCATTATTCCAGCAAATGACTGAATTTTATCAAGAAATGATGGGGGCAATTCCACCACCACAACCACAGCCACAACCTCAGCCACGAAAACATGGGGTTGTAGATTTCTTTGGGAAGAAGGAGAATGACCCCATGACAGCTAAAAATTCACTTGATAGAACTGGAAGAGTGTTGAAACAGCTTCACTGCATCCCAGAGCAGAACCTGGAGGGTGTTGTGTCCCTACTTTCAAGATGATGCATACCAGTGGTGGGACACAGTATCCAGTGAGGTGCATCCAGATCAGATCACTTGGGATTTCTTTCTCACAGAGTTCAGAAAGAAATATGTCAGTAAGGTGCACCTAGAAGAGATAAGAAGAGAATTTATCAGTCTGAGGCAGAGGCAGTTATCAGTGGCAGAGTATGAGCGCAAATTTGTCAGACTAAGCCGATATGAGAGGGAGATAATCCCTACAGAGGAAGTGAGGTGCAAAAGGTTTGAAAAAGGGCTTAATGACAATATTAAGGTCATGATAACAGCCTTGGAGATTACTGATTTCGCCAAATTAGTTTATGCTACATTAAAAGTAGAAAGAGTTAGAATAAATGAGCGTAATGTATGGAAAGATAGCAAAAGACGGTCCAGTCACCCAGCTCATCCTCCGCTCCCAAAGAAAGTTTAAGGGTCCTCCCGCCGTAGTTCAGGTCAACTACAAGGTCAGGGTCAGTCCCAGGGGCCTAGACCACAGTTCACACCTAGGAGAGGCCAGTCCACCTCATCTGTGGGCAGTGCTCTAGGGACGGTGTTCAAGGGACAAGCCCCAGTATCTTCTACCTGTCCATACTGCCAACAGTGGCATAAGGGGGAGTGTTGGCGAGTGACTGGTGCTTGCTTACGATGCGGGTCTATAGAACATCAGATTATAAACTATCCAAAGAGGACTGCTACAGCTGCTCCAACACAAGCAGATAGGCCTACCCCTGCACCTCAAAGGGGTAGAAAGTCTGGTAAATCTGAGGTAGTTGGTCCATCATAGAGGCCTGCATCTGAGTCAGCCAAGAGACTAGAGGCCAGAGTACCTGCCAGAGCTTATGCCATGAGAGCCCAGGAGGAGCAAGATGCCCCGGATGTCATCAGAGGTACATTCTTCCTCTACACTATGCCTGTGCATGCATTGGTGGATCCAAAATCTTCCCATTCATATATCTGCATCAAGCTACCCGTAGAGAGGGGAGTCTCAGTAGGGGAGAGTGACCAAGACATTCTAATCACAAATCCACTAGGCCATAGTGTGGTAGTGAATAAGGTATATAAAGGTTGCCCGTTGAGGATTCAGGGGTATGAATTCTCAGCAGACCTAATTGAATTGCCCTTCCACAAGTTTGACGTGATTTTGGGAATGGACTGGTTCTCATGTCATTAGGCAATAATTGATTGTAAACTGAAGAGGATTTCTCTGAAAACGCATGAGGGTAATGATATTACAGTTGTGGGTGGAAGGACAGATTTCCTGTCCAATGTCATCTCAGCCACAGTTGCAAGAAGATTGATGAGAAAAGGATGTGAAGCCTACCTAGCATACATGGTTGATACTAGGTAGGCTAAGCCAAACCTGTGTGATATACCCACAGTAAGAGACTTCCCATATGTGTTTCCTGAAGAATTGCCTAGTTTACCACCAGAAAGGGAAGTCGAATTTGCTATTGAGGTAATATCGGGTACACCACCAATTTCTATTGCTCCTTATAGGATGGCACCCACTGAATTGAAGGAGCTGAAAATCCAGTTGCACGAGTTACTAGATAAGGGGTTCATGTGCCTCAGTGCGTCACCATGGGGAGCTCCGGTGCTATTTGTAAAGAACAAGGATGGGACCTTAAGATTGTTCATTGACTATCTAGCTTGAACAAACTAATCGTGAAGAATAAATATCCATTGCCTGCATTGACGTATATGTTTGATCATTGAAGGAGCCGTGTATTTTAAAAATTGATCTCGCATCGTGGTATCATCGCTGAGGGTAAAGGATGCAGATGTGTCTAAAATCGCATTCGTAACCCGATATGGGCATTATGAGTTTCGTGATGCCGCTTTGGATTAACAAATGCACTAGCAAAGATTCATGGACCTTATGAATCGTATCTTTCATCCATATCTAGATCGGTTCGTAGTGGTCTTCATTAACAACATTCTAGTGTATTCCAAGACCAGGGAAGAACACGATGAACATTTGAGGAGTGTTCTGCAAACCATGCGAGAAAAGAAGCTGTATGCTAAGCTGTCCAAGTTTGACTTTTGGATGAGTGAGATCTCCTTCCTTGGACACATAGTATCAGCTGAGGGGATTAGAGTGGATCCCAAGAAGATAGAAGTAGTGATGGAATGGAAGCCTCCCAAAAATACAACTGAAGTCAGAAGTTTCTTGGGGCTAGCTGGGTATTATAGAAGATTTGTGAAGGAGTTTTTTTCTCATAGCTGCTCCAATGACCAAGTTATTACACAAGAATGTGAAATTTGGCTGGAATGACAATTGCAATCTAGTTTTGAGAGGTTGAAGGCTATATTGATAGAGGCACCAATGTTAACACAGCCGGTGTCAGGAAAGGACTTCGTGATCTACATTAATGCCTCACATAATGGGTTAGGGTGTGTTCTGATGCAAGAGGGGAAAGTGGTCGCCTATGCTTCAAAGTAGTTAAGGACACTTGAACAGAACTACCCTACTCATGATCCGGAGCTAGCAGCAATTATCTTCACACTGAAGATATGGAGGCATTATTTGTATGGTGAAAAGTACTAATACTTGCCAACCTGGAAGGAGCTCAACCTTAGACAGAGGCAATGGATTGAGTTCCTAAAGGACTATGATTGTGCGATAGATTACCATCCTAGGAAGGCAAATGTAGTTGCTGATGCCTTGAGCAGAAAATCCATCACAGCTTTAAGATCATTAAATGCCCATCTATCCCTAGCTCAAGATGGAGCTATTTTGGCTGAGTTGCAAGTGAGGCCAAACCTACTACAGCAGATAATAGATAAGTAGAAGGCAGATGAAAAATTAATGACTATTGTGGGTAAAATCTCAGAAGGGAAGGAAATTGATTATGAGGTGAAAGCAGATGGGTGTCTGTACTACAAAAGAAGATTGTATGTACCAGATGATGGGGAATTGAAGACTAGTATTCTGAAAGAAGCACACACCAGTATTTATGCTATGCACCCGAGAAGCACAAAAATGTATAATGATTTGAAGTCTCATTATTAGTGGCCTGGTATGAAGAAGGATATAGCTGACTATGTTACTAAGTGCTTGACATGTCAGTAAGTTAAAGCAGAACATCAAGTTCCATCAGGATTCCTATAGCCTATAAGCATACCTGAATGGGAATGGGATCGGGTCACTATGGATTTTGTCAGTGGTCTACCTTTCACCCGCAATGCTATGATGCAAGATGGGTAATAGTAGATAGATTGACAAAGTCAGCACATTTTCTGCCAGTTAGGACTGATTACTCATTGGAGAAGTTAGCAGAGTTGTATATCAGTGAGATAGTTAAACTGCATGAAATCCCACTTTCCATCATATCTGATCGAGACCCAAGGTTTACATCGAGATTTGGGAAGAAGTTACAAGAAGCCTTGGGCACATAACTCCACTTTAGCACAGCTTTTCATCCTCAGACGGATGGACAGTCGAAACGAGTAATCGAGGTAAACCTAAAAACAAATTGAATTCTTACAAATAATAAATTGAAATGATAGTAACAACGTGAATTATGTGATAGGTCCTTAAGGATATGCTGAGGAGTTGTGTCATTGAGTTTGAGGGGAGTTGGGATAGATACCTCCCACTGGCAGAATTCGCATATAACAATAGCTACCAAGCTAGCATCCAAATGGCCTTGTATGAAGTAATCGTATGGGAGGAAGTGTAGAACCCGCTTGTAGGACTGCACTGTGAAACAGACTGAGGAGAAAGTAAAGTTAATCAAAGCTAATTTGAAGGTTGCCTCAAATAGACAAAAATCTTATGCCGACTTGAAGAGAAAAGAGATAGATTATGTAGTTAGCGATAAAGTGTTTCTCAAAGTCTCACCATGGAAGAAGGTACTGAGGTTTGGAAGAAAAGGTAAGTTAAGCCGTAGGTTCATTAGGCCATATGAAGTCATTGAACGTGTGGGACCAGTGGCCTATCGGCTAGCCTTGCCGCCAGAGCTGGAGAAGATCCACAATGTGTTTCATGTGTCTATGCTAAGAAGATACCGCTCAGACCCTTCACATATTGTCGCAATGGGATTTTGCGGTCACCCGGACGATCACTCACCGAAGTGGGAAAGAGTGAGGAGTCGCCACCTTAGTTTTGAGGGAAACTAAAGAAAACCATTTGAGAAGTTAAATCAAAATGAAACCACTTCAAAACAGAGATTCTAAGTTCGGGTCCGTAAACGGTGGGGAAGGTGTTAGGCACCCCACCTCGCCCCTTAATAAGGGTAAGTAGATTTAATTCTGGCCCTTACAAATTCGTTAGAAGGGCTTAGGCGGCAATGTTAATCCTTTTGGTAGAAGGAATGTTTGATTTTTCACTAAATTTGGATCACCCAGATACATAAGTAAATGAGACAACCTTAGTGAACGGGTGTGAGAATCGGATAAGAACTCTCCTCCGATCTTTTTTAAGTTGTTCATTAAAATTTTGAGGGGAGACCGGATAAGAACCCTCCTCCGGTCTCTTTTAAGTTATTTATTTGAAGTTTTGAGGATGAGACCTGATAAGAACTCTCCTCCGATCTCTTTCAGATGTTTATTAAAATTTGAGGTTGAGACCGGATAAGAACTCTCCTCCGATCCCTATTTAATGTTTATTAAAATTTTGAAGGGAGACCTGATAAGAATCCTCCTCCGATCTCTTTTAAGTTATTTATTAAAATTTTGGGAGGAGACCGGATAAGAACCCTCCTCCGATCTCCTTTAGAGTTATTTATTGTGTTTTGAGAGGAGACCTGATAAGAACCTCCTCCGATCTCCTTTAGAGTTATTCGTTAATGTTTTGAGTTGAGACCTGATAAGAACTCTCTTCCGATCCCTACTTAATGTTTATCAAAATTTTGAAGGAGACCTGATAAGAACCCTCCTCCGATCTCCTTTAAGAGTTGACTTAAAACTTTTAGGCAAGGATAGGATAAGGACTCTTCCGAATTTCTATTTTGATGAGACTTGACAAAGACTTTTCCAACCTTTAAAAATTTAACTACACTACGGTCTTAAGAACCTAAAACTAAGAATTCGACCTTCAAAATGCCAGGATAAGGTTTATGGATATCCTATGGCTGAACGGGAACACTAGACTTGATTCATCGACCTTTTCATGTAGTCATTTTACCAATATCTATTAATGACCGATCCACTGCTTCGCTTACTTTGGTCTTATTCCATTTCATGACATCTTTGTCGAATTGTCGCTTACGCCGCCTAATAGTTCGCTATCTTCCCGACGTGTTATTCGTGTCCTCTTTTAAAGGAGACCTCTAAGTTGCAGCTACCTACGCTTACTCCAACCATTTACATACTACAAAGAGTTAGAAAACTGGTTTTCGTAAATGACTGAGATCAATAAAATGAACCGATCACTAAAAATGATTTGAGAGTGACTTTCTTTGGGATTGCTTGTGCAGTAAATGGTCTAGATGTAAGAAGAACAAGGAAAATGCGGGAAATAAACGTAGACACTTAATAAAACAAGAATATGAACTCTTATAACAATATTTTCTTGGGTTCTCTTGTACAAAATAACCTTGAAGAAAGTTGCAGATGTATGAAGAACAAAGGAAGTGCAGAAACAAACGTAAATGAGTGTGAACTCTTACCGTGAGGAGCCAAATATATTGAAATAACGTGAAGTGGTAAATAGTGATGAAGATGGCGGATTGATCACCGAGAGTTGATGTCTGTGAAACCGAGAGATGCTTTAGCTAAAAGGTAACCTGTAAGAACCAGAAAGGAAGTTGAGCTTGAACAGAGGAAAGGAAAGCAGAGATGATGAGAGTATGACCAGATAATGAACAAACTGGAAATGTAGAGTTCCAATATTCAAAATCTTTTCAAGAAAACACTCAAAACTAGTTTCAAAAGTCTTTTAATCACTACAAAACAAAGCAGAGTAACAAACCAATGAAGTTTCAGAGTTCCTCCACGATAATAGCAGCCTCTTGCCTATATTTTTGTCCGCCCTGAACAGCTTTTTCATGCAGTATTTATAGGAATCGGTGCTCCCATGAAGGGTCGATTTATTTTGAGGAAGATGGAGGGTCAAGATTTTGAAGTACATGATCGGATGTTCAGAATTAAAGAGAATCAAAACGAATGGTCGAGATCGCTTCTAATATTTGTCTTTTTCCTCTTTAACTGGACGGTCTTGAATCCTCTTGTCCGAACGATCCGAGGGCTAAGAGTGAAAACGCCGGTATTGTCGCTTTCTTTTGATCCAAGGGTTCCGATTCATCCTTACAAGTGAGATCAACGGTGGAGATTGGGATGTACAGGATCACATGACATACTCGCACCGCAAAGATTAAGTGCGATTCTTAGGCGTATGGAGATCTCGTCGCCACGCTTTAACTACCTCTACTCGATTCTCGACGACGTTATTGGAATTTGTCTTATTCTTTTGTCTTCCGATCCTCCCTAGCTCCTATTCCGATCTCTCATGCCGATCTCCTATCTCCGATCTCTTTATCCCTTGATCACCTGGATTCGGTCCAAGTATTAATTACATCTTGATTCTCAAGGCCCGCTGCTTTTCCGCCAAAGATTAAATGCCCATTTTCCCTATATATACCCTCGTTGATAGTGGCATTTCCTTCATTCAATTTTTTCTCTTTCTCCTTGTTTCTTGGTTCTAGCTGCTCCGGGAAAGTTCCGCTACAATCGTGGTTTTGATCCTCTTCCGATGGAATTCTATTCTCGATCAAAATTTACGACTTTGATTGCTTCCTCAAGTTCATTCGGCTTTTCTCCACATTGAGTGTTCCGACAATGATTAAGCTTCCTGGCCTAATATCCTTGGGATCGCTTATAAACCGATCCTTAGATCACCCGGGAGTATCCTTGGGATTAGTTATAAACCGATCCTTAGATCACCCGAGTATCCTTGGGATCGCTTATAAACCGATCCTTAGATCACCCGGGAGTATCCTTGGGATCGCTTATAAACCGATCCTTAGATCACCTCTTCAGATAGGATTTTTCACCGCCTCCGTGAGATCGCCCAAATGATGTAATTTTTCAATGTAGTCGATCTCTAGAGATCGCCACATGATGTAGCTAGACCTTTATTGTAATCCGATCCCTAGAGATCGCCCAAATGATGTAATCCGATCTTTTGAGAAAAAGACTTTATTTTGTCTGCTATCATCTTATTTTTGCATTGATTATTTTCCGATCTCTAATGTGTTTATCCGATCCGTTCTTTACCCGAATGACACTTAATCGATCCTTTATTCAAAATATTTAACTTATTATGCCGATCTCCAATTAACCGATCTCGAACATTCTGATATTTGAGAGAAGTGTCGTAACAAATTGCCGAGTCTCACCAATCGATGCGCCGCCTAGAACCTCGCGAGCATTAAATGCTTGGACTAGTATAAATAGGGGAGGGTTAGCCATTGTTCTCTCATTCCATTTTCAATCCTCGCTCACAACTTCAAGTTCTCTCATTTTCTCCGCCCGACGCCATCGCACTCTGAAGGGCTTTAATCCTCTTTTTAGTTTAAGTTCTTTGTTTTTTCTTGAAAATGAGCGTGCCAAGGTCGAGAGCGCGAGCCCTCCTTCCATTCAGCTCATGGTCATCGTCTGATGAAGAAGAGGCAATGCCCAGCCAGGCAACCTAAACCCCTAGGGTCTCTCGCCTGTGCCTGGCCTGGTCATACCACAAGGCTTGCACCACCTTCAAGGAGAGAGACCCTTCCTATAGACGAGCTTCCATCGGTTCTTCGAACTGACCGCAATCGCTTGTTCAAGAATACAACATTTGTCCCGATTCATATGAGTCAACAAGTGCCATGGCGATCTTCGTGTCGATCATTCTTTGAAGAGGATGACATGGTCATGGTGTACGAAGAACGCTTAAAGGCCGGTCCGAGGTTCCTCTAGCCGATTTCTATAAGGAGGTCCTAAAATTTCACCGAATATCCATTGTTCAAATCCACCCTAACTCGTGGCGATCTTGGTTGCTTTCCGAGGTCTATGCCGAGCTAAGGGAATCAGACTCCACGGCTAAGGTGTTCGCCGAGCTACACGCACTAACTCGCCAAAGGATGACGAACACCGTTCTTTCAGCGGCCTCGCTATGACTCTTTTCCGACCGCCTCATCCCTTAAGAATTGGAAGAACCGCTTCTTCATTCCGAGGAGTAAAGATCCGAGCCGCTTTGAGGACTTTCTCGTAGCTGTGGTACCAAGGGCCTCGCTCAAGCACTTTACCCCGAGTCAAGAGGAAAGCCCGATAGTGATGGAGCCGAAAGTCGTGCCACCACTCTAAAATATTCTCGCCCAAATGCGGTGATCGCCGAATCGCACTATTGACCATGCAATCGATCACCGCCGAGATCGCGAACTTCCGCTCTCGACTTCGCATTGGTATTTTCTATATCTCGCCTCAGACCTTAGCGATCTCACTAACCTCTTTTCTGCGGTGTATGGCGGGTGGTGAGGGTTCTAGGAAGCTAAGAAGGACAAAGAGATCTTCCGGAAAGTAAAGGAGATGAAGCGTCGAACGTTTTCAAACACCCTGGCCACGAACCTGGGAGATGCAAAGAGACCTGCCTCAACCTTCGGTCCGCCGACCATTGAGGTCGCGATCTCTCCTAGATCTAAGAACAGCCCCGCCTATCTCGCTTATTCCAAGCACGGAAAGGGAGCCTTCTCAATCTTCTCGGGAGGACCTCTTCTCGTGGCGCCGATACTAACCGATCGCTTGAAGAATAACCGACTATTAGGAGAACCCCGATTTTGCCAAAGTCCCGGATCTACCATCTTCTTTCAAGAGGATCGACAGTTATCCTGCACGGTCTCGATGATATCTTGACTCAACCATGAGCTTGAATGTGGAGTGTCCGTGAACCGCACCATGATTCGGAAAAAGATTCAAAGCCCTGGGTAAGGAGGTTGGGAAGAAAATCAGAATTGACTTCCTCCGATCCCAACTCTCATCCGCCGGATTATATATCTCAAGTCGAGGGACGGCGAAGTACCATGAAGACCACCGGCCAAAGGTCTCGTGACTGGCCGAAAGAGAACGGGCTCTCAGAGAGGTCCAGCACTTCGTGCCAATGAAGCCGCCAGTCGCCCAACTCGTCAAGAGCTTAAGGAGAAAGACGAGGAGCTTAAGGCGAAAGATGAAGAGATGGTGACAGGATAGCCGGCCTATGTGAATGCTCACAAGGACCTCTTGGCCGAACTCCAAAAGCGCTACCCGAGGAGGACTTCTCTCGATGGACGCCTGCTCCTGGGCGATGGTGAAGATAGTGAGGAGGAGGGCGAGGGAGAGAGAGAGAGTGAGCAGACAATCAGCCGGGGTGATCCTCACCAATAACTTGTACAAATTATGAAATGAAATGGAATATCTCTTTTGTTCAATGAATGGATGTGATTGGAAAATCTTCGAATTTGCCTAAGTATTTGATTGTATGAGCACAGCAAAACAAAAACTAAATGTGATTATTAATCTAAGTATGAGAGATCTAAAGCACTTTAAGCATGAGATCGGTAGGGAAGAAATGCTGAACGGACTCGGTTAAAATTGAAAATTTAACTTGAACACTTAAGATCGAACCTCGTTAAACCGAACCCAAACTTTAGCTCTTAATCTTCCGAAAAGGAGGTCGGCAATAAATCATAGGAAAAGATCTAGTGCCGCTCATTTTATTTATCAACAGAGATCGAAATATACTTGATGTGTCCTAAATTCGACAACGGGTTTGAGAGGTCAGAATGATTTGAGAGATCGCGAGGCTTAATGAATATGAGGACTCAAGATTAATTCAATTTTTGTGAGGAGAGATCGGAAATGTGACCGCCTAAAGAGGGATCTAAACGAGATTAGCTGCTCAAAGAAGAATTTTTATTGATTCTAGGATCGCCAAAATATGGTGTCGATGCTTCTCTTTACATAATTTCTATTAAAGGAAAATTTCGTGATAGGAATTATGTAAAGATTCAGACTCATATTTTGGACGATTAGGTGTTCGAAATTAGGGAACTAAAGCACACCTAAGTTAATGACCTCGAACATTAAAATCAACTTGGATCTAGAAACCAGAGGTTGATAACAGGAATTAAAATTGCATGAAATTAAAATCAACTTAGATCAAGGAACCAGAGGTTGATAGCAGGTAATGTAAATTGCATGAAATTAAAATCAACTTAGATCAAGGAACCAGAGGTTGATGGTGGAATTGCAGGAAATTAAAATCAACTTAGATCAAGGAACCAGAGGTTGATAGTAGAAATGTAAATTGCAGGAATTTAAAATCAACTTAGATCAAGGAACCAGAGGTTGATGACAGGAAATGTAAATTGCATGAAATTAAAATCAACTTAGATCAAGGAACCAGAGGTTGATAGCAGAAATGTAAATTGCAGAAAATTAAAATCAACTTAGATCAAGGAACCAGAGGTTGATGGTGGAATCGCAGAAAATTAAAATCAACTTAGATCAAGGAACCAGAGGTTGATAGCAGAAATGTAAATTGCGGGAATTTAAAATCAACTTAGATCAAGGAACCAGAGGTTGATGACAGGAAATGTAATTTGCATGAAATTAAAATCAACTTAGATCAAGGAACCAGAGGTTGATAGCAGAAATGTAATTTGCATAAAATTAAAATCAACTTAGATCAAGGATCCAGAGGTTGATAGCATGAAATGTAAATTGCAGAAAATTAAAATCAACTTACAAGGCAAGTCTAACCTTGACACATGAAGTTCTTTCCCTGACGAAGTGTACTTAACAAGATACCGAAGGCCGATGATTAACGGAAAAGAAGTTACAAGACTTGACCTATAACCCCATTTTCTTCAAATGCCCCTCTTCTGCTCCCGATTTTCTTCTTATTCTATGAGAAGCGCCCTCGCGGGTTTTCACTTTCTTTCCGTCCATTTAACCAGAAGCGCCCTTTCGGGTTTTCACCTCTATTTTTTTTTTTTTTTTTTTTTTTTTTTTTGGCGGCTATTCCCTGCAAATCTCATAGTAAAGTACGTGAGGTTATCATTTTCAGATTCAGATCTTATGGCAAAAATTTTAACTAATCAATAGCGCATTAAACAAAGAGAAAGGATAGTATTAAAAAGTGAATAAACAGGACAATAAAAGGTAAGGAATAAAGTATAATTTTATTATGGTTTTAGGAACCATAGGGATAGACTTTCAAAGGAAAAGGAAGGGTACAAGGATAGATCTCACATATTCCTTATAGTTGGTTTTGAAGTCTTTTAACTGCCATATTCCAAGTTCTCCGAAGTCCCTTGCTGTGACGGTTGCCTCTCTATCCGCGGGTTCAGGCCCCCGTCCTTATTCCTCCAGTTTGGTTCTTGGGACGCCGTTTTGTGTTTTCACCCAAAGAAGGTTTTTTTTTTTTTTTTTTTTTTTAGGACGCCCTTTCGGTTTTCATCCTTTCCCCTTTTATGCATAATATCTCTTGACAAAGGTTTCGGCATTGATCGGTCTTGGGAATTCTTCACCGCCCATGTGGGTCAAGATCAAGGCTCCTCCAAGAAACGCCTTTAACCACATAGGGTCCTCGTAGGTTGGTGACCATTTGCCCCGGGATCGCTTTTGGTTCTGTAGTACTTTCTTTAGCACTAAGTCACCGGTAGGAATTCTGGGCGACGCTTATCAAATGCTCGCCATTCTCCTCCGATATAATTGCCCGTGACATGTCAGCGTTAACCTTTTCTCATCCAAAGAAGTTTAATCGATCCAACCTTGATCGATCCATTCTCGACTCACCAATCCTCGATTCCTTCGTAATTTTAGGAAGGAATTTCAACCTCAACAGTAATACCGCCCATCCCGTAGACCGCTGAGTATGGAGTTGCCCTGGCTGAGGTTCTTATGGAAGTCCGGTATGCATGAAGAGCGTAGGGGAGCATGTCATGCCAATCCCTATATGTGACCGCTATTTTCCTGATTACCCTCTTTAGATTTTTGTTCGCGCTTCCACCGCCCATTCATCCGGGACGGTATGGGGAGGAATTGAGATGTCGGATTCGTATTGATCACACGCCTTCCGAATCTTCTGACTGCCTGTGTTCTTGGCGCATCGCGAATAATTTCATTCGAGACCATGCCGCATATGATATTGTTTCAAGAATTTGAGAAACGTGTTCTGCGTGATGTGAGCATAGGATGTCGCCGACCCACTTGGAGAAATAGTCGATGGCTACAAGGATGAATGCGCTCATTGGATGCCTTGGGATTGATGGGACCAATCACATCTATGCCCCACATTGCAAAAAGGCCACGGTGAGACGAGATTGAACAGCTTGTGAGGTGGCACATTTATCTGATCTCAGAATCGACACTTGTGGCATTTCCTAAATACTGATGCAATCCTTTTCCATTGTGGTCCAAAATACCCACGCCGCATGATTTGCTTGGCCATCATGTGTCCATTGGCGTGAGTTGCACAATTTCTCATGAGTTTCAAAAGGATTCTCTTTGCCTCCTTTGCATCCACACATCTCAATAATTCACCGTTGGAGCTTCTTTTGTATAGGGTTTCCACCGGGAAAGTACCCCAATGCTAACCTCCGAATCATCTTCTTTTCATTTTTGCTTGCCCTCAAGGGAATTCTCCTGCCTACAAAGAGACCAGATGTCGTGATACCAAGGCTTTCCATCGAGCTCTTCTTCAATCATGAAGCAATAGGTCGCTCATCCCTTACTTTAATCTTCAACGTCAAACGCTCGCTCTTCTTCGATTTGAGCCATAACAATAGAGTAGCTAAGGCGCCAAAGAAATTGATTCTTGTCTCTACTGATGAGTGAAAGAGATTTCTTCAATTCCCGATCATCTCCAAGAAGTATTTCGTAGGGGATTAGCTTGGGATCCTTGGTTTGCCATTCTCCCTCGACTGATAAATTATCGAGCCGAGTCTCCATACACCTCCAACTTTCTCGATTTTCATCTCTATAGCAAAGATGTAGACCCATTACACAAGCTTCATATTCTCGCGACATTGTTGGTACAACCAAATCCCAACTTAGCAGCCTATTGGGAAGTGCTTTCTTCCGGGATACTAGTACACCCAATTCCATTCCTGATAAATTGACGGCTCCACAAAATACATTTCCCACACATCGATCGACCTCTTCTTCGCAGCCTACTTCATTAATATGTTCGCTGTGGAACTCAAAATCCAGAGCTTCATAATCCGATAGGGTTTTCCGCTAGAGGTCACGATTACACTACCTTTCACCGCTTCCGGTCATGTAGACTATATCATATTGGGAGAGTATAACTCGCCACTTGGCTATCCTTCCCGCACGAATGGGCTTTCGAATACGATCCGATAGGATCCATCCGGAGATAAGCCATGTCTTGTGATTCAACATGTAGTGCTTGAGGCGATTTGTCAGTCTGTGCTAACGCCAGCAGCAAGTCTTTTCTAAGAAAGAGTACCTTGACTCACAATCATTGAACTTCTTGCTCGTAGTAAATGGCCCTCTCTTTTCGACCGGTATCATCATGTCGTCCCAAAACACATCCCATAGAGCTCGTTGGACTGCCATGTACAGGATCGAGGCCTCGCCGCCACAAAGTGACCAATACCGTGGGTTTGACAAATCGCTTGATTGTCTCAAAGCCTTTTGACAATCCAATTCCATTGGGTAGGATTGTTCTTCCGAGTAGTCCAAAATAGGCTCACTTTGGCAAAGGAGATTAGAAATAAATCTTGAAATGTAGTTCAACTTTCCTAGAAAATCACGACCTCCCTTTCTCGCTTTTGGGGACGGCATTTCTTGAATAGCTCGAACTTTGTCCGATCCACTTCTATCTCTTTCTCGCTACTATGAATCCCAATAGTTTTCCCGACCTAGTTCAAGATGCATTTAGCAGGTTCACTTCAACTTGTATTTCTGAGCCTTTCGAGCACCCTCCTCATCACCCGAACGTGGCTCTCTTCTCCTCGGATTTAATGATCATATCATCCACATATACCTCCACTTCTTTATGCATCATATCGTGGAATAATGTGACCATTGCGCTACCGTAAGTAGCCCCGCATTCTTCAACCCGAAGGGCATGACCCGATAGCAAAATACTCCCATTGGGTGATGAAAGCGCTTTATCCTTGTCTTCCTTGTCCATCGGAATCGATTGTACCCGATGCCCCATCAATACACGAACACCTACCCAATCCCGCGCATTGTCAACTAACACATCAATGTGAGGGAGAGGGAAATCATCTTTCAAACTTGCTTTATTAAGGTCCCCGTAGTCAACACACACCCCGACTCTCCCGCCTTTCTTCATTATCGACGACATTAGCCACCCATTGGGGATATTTGACTACTTCCAAGAATCCGGCCATATCGCTTGACTTCATCCCGAACCTTGAGCAAAGGTGTCGATTCATTCTCCTCGCCGCTTCACCGGATCTTTCCCCGAATTAAAGGAATCTTGTGCGCCAATATCCGAGGGTCCAAACCGACCATATCGCCATAGCTCCATGAAAATACGCCGAGAAATTCCTTGCTGCATCGATCATATCTCCCAATTCCTCACTCTCCACTATCTTAAGTTCCCTTTTACTTCTTCCGAACCTAAGTTTATTGTGCGTTTCATCTTCACAAGGCAAGAGGGAGGGTTCATCTTTTCATTGCTTTCTTCCTGTAAGGTCTTCCTAATTACTTGAAGTAATGGCGCTATGGGGATTTCAAAATTAACCAGAGGAATTTCTGAGTCTATTGGATTATTAGGTGTTAATTGATGAATGGTCTCGAAATTGAGTACAGGGATATCCTCCGTTGTCCAGTTGTCAAGCTCCTGCTCCTCAGCCATGGGTGAAATTAGGGCCTCATACAAGGAATCCAGTTGGATGACATCTATGGATGGATCATCCGCGATTCTTCCAGACTTGCCGGATGTTGATGACCGGTTTGGCGAAGATCTCCGTAATTCTGGACTATTTTCATTTTTCCCGCCCTCGGTCAAACCTCCGATTCAAGCATCCTCCTCATCCGTAATCGCCATCCACGAGGGCATCCTCCTCATACCCCAAACCACAACGGCCTATTTTCCGAATAGCCTGATAGGCTCGACGATTCCTTGCAAGGCAAAGGCCCAAGCCTTTCCTCTTGATACCCGCTTTCTTGACATTACTTTGGCCACCATAGCCATAGCCCCTTCCTTTCCAAGATCTTGCAATTCAAGGGCCCGAAAGAACTCTCCAATGATTCTCACCGCCCACATAAGGAAGTGATTGCTTGGTGACCGTGATGGCCTCTTCGCCTCATCGTGATGATTTTGCCGCCCTTAATGTATTTGATCTTCCGTGTAAGGTTGAAGGAACAGCGCTGCAGAGTGTATCCACGGCCTCCCTAATAACATAGTGTAAGTTTACCAATGTTCATCACTTGAAACGTGACGCTGAAAGTACATGCCCCGACTTGGATTGGCAAGTCAATGTCTCCCAAGACTTCTCCGGTACCGCCAAAGGCTCTTACCACCATTGCACTTTGACGATATGCGATTGGTCAACCGCAGTTCGCTAAGGTCGCACTAGGCAATACATTGAGGGCCGATCCGTTATCGATGAGAACCTTGGCCACTATACAACCCTTACACTTCACATTTACATGTAGAGCTTTATTGTGCCCTAAGCCCGCAGGGTCTACCTCCTCTTCAGAAAAGGCTACAGAGCCGATGCCCGGATTTGTCCTACTATTTTCTCAAACCGCCTGAGTAATGTCTGGTTCACAAAGGCCCGATCCAGATTCTTTGTAGGGCTTGTCGTGGACTTCCGAGCTCAGATCGTGATAACAGTGAAATTCGGCGGGGTTTTTCTCAATTGCTCCACCACGCCATACTCGCCTGTTTCATTATTTGGAGCAGCAGCTTCTTCATCTTCCTTGTGCTCCATAGGCTCTGCTTCCCCTGCTTTCTCAACCTCCTCTTCCGTGTTTCTGGATGACTCTCCCATTTTTACTTTCCCTTTTCTTTTCTCTCTTTCTTCGTTCCCGTAACACCTCCCACTTCGAGTTATAAACTCGACTTCTTGCTCAGGTGGAGAGGATTTTGTTGCAATAACGGGTCTAGAATTGGCTTGGGGAGTAGTGTTGCTAGCAGTCCAAAGATAGGTCATTCTCAAGTGCTCGTGAGGAGCGAAACATGGTTTTGGTGGTGCCGAGGTGAGGCAAGTCTAGGAGCGGATGTACCGCTTGACGCCTCGAGTGAAAACTTGGAAGTTATAATTCCAAGGGACAGCGTGAGTATTGGTGATGGGGAGCTGAGGTGGAGTTTGGATAACTGTTACCGGCGGAGAGGCTACCGGGGGTGAGAAGGTGATTCTGGGTTTGGAGGTAGAGGCGCTCGTCAGATCCGTGGTGTTCACTCCTTTTTCCATTTTTAGCCTTGTCCGCATCTCGTAACCCCGAGAGACAATAAGTTCGACTTCTTGCCCGAACCCTCACAATCTCGCACTCATGGTCACCGCCTCCATGATAAGGACACCTGCACTCTCTTCAAATCCTCGCTACCCGAGGGCAAAGGTGACCTTCTCTTCGATATGGCAAAATTTCTTTGAAATAAGGGACCAACTTGTCCACTTCCTGTTGATCCTTCTCCTCGCACTCTATCATATTCACACCACTACCCGCATTATGGTTAGGTAGTGGGTTTGAGGTGACATTGGGGAGGGAACTATTTCCTCGATTTTCAACCACCTGCTCGGACAGAGCGTGCACTCTCCCTCCGAGTGCCCAGCTATCGGGCTGAATGCCCTTGTGCTCCTCCATGATACTCACAACGGTGGCATCATACCACGGGATATGGCGGTGGATTGGGTCTAAAGGGACTGCACGATTTGGTTTATACCGGCAAGGTATCGGTATATTTCACCGAGAGGGAGGAAGGTGGATCAGATTCCTTGGAGGTCTTGGGTTATTTTGTGGTGGTCGTGGTTGAGCCGAGGAGGAGGTGGTCTTGGTTGGAAATTTGCAGTGGGGCGATTGTGGGCGTGGTTGTGAATAATTAGGGAAAGGGGGAATGTTTGCGATAGTTGGGCCATGAGAGGGAGGATATGGCGGTAGTTATTTTGGGGAATTGGGAAAATTATTCGCCGAGTGATGGAATGCACATCACTCTCCTTTTTCTTGCCAAAATTGGCGCTCTTTTCACAGATTCTCGGTCAACTCCTGTAGCCTTCCTATTCTCAGATTAGCTTCAATTCTCTCACCGCTTGATGATATCGAGAAACCGTTGGAGGTATTTCCAATCATCAAAGTTGAAGTAGGGAGCCTTCAATGTTTCAATGAATAGGAGCAGAGTTCATTGTCACCACCGAGGATATACTTCGCAGCCTTCTCCTCCATCGTTGGGCATATCGCTTAAAACCTTCCGGCCTTTCTGTACTGTGTTCGAGGTCCCTCCTTGTGGGTGCCGCATCACAATTGAATTTGTACCGCTTAAGAAAGGTATCGGCTAAGTCCTTCCAGGAGTGCAACTTGCTCTGCCCAATTGTATGCACCATCTCGAGCTACTCGAGAGGCTCGTGAAAGAAGTGAATGAGAAGTCTATCGCCTTCTGTTAAGGCGCATTTTGGCAATGTAGGTTGCAGTGGATGCGGATCTGAGTTTCCTGTACTTGTTGAAATCCGAACCTTGAATTTGGGTGGTACCACCACATCTGCACCAATCTCGGATTTACACATCAATCGAGCCATACATGTTCAAACCTTCTATTGCTCTCAATCTTTCTTCTAGGCGTATAGTTTCTCGCTTTCTCTCGCCCTATGTTCTCCTTCCATCGCATGATACGCTCCTCCAACCGGAGCCGAGGGGTGGAGTAAACTGGAGGATCGGGATTGAATGGTGAGGCTCGGCATTTGAGACGGCGGTAATAGGAAAAAGGTGGGTCATTATTTATGGTCACCGGATTGTGATGATTGTCGTCCTAATGGGAGACCGAAGGTAAAAGAGGTTGAAGCTTGCGAGGATCATTTGTTGTAGGAGGCGAGGAGGTAATGGTGGGCTAGGTTCAAGCGTGTTTGCTCGAGACATTTCCTTCATTAGTCTCATAATTTGTAAAGTCGATCCTTCAACTCTGAGACTGTCCTTGTAGGTTCTGTACTTGCTCCCGATTTTCCATTATCTTCCTCGCTCGAGATCTTGTTAAGTACACTCGCTTGGGTTGGATCGTGTGCTTGGTCAAACTTGCCTTGTTTGAATCAATATTGATTTCCTGTGAGGGATAAAAAAAAATTTAAATGAATTTGAGTTTTGCAAAGAAACTAAAAGCCCTTGTCCGGACGAAGGATACAGTGGCGTTTGAGAGCCAAAGTTGAGTCTGCAAAGGATAATCGCCTCAACTTTATCATGGCATCGCTCGATAGTCGACTGTGAATGACGGGATTGAATGCGCATTTATGATACCTGCCCATATAGCGCATTTCAATTTTCACATAACCCTAGCGAGGAAGTTCCTACGGAGTCATACTATTCATTCACAAATTTTGCTAAACAATGGTCCTATAATCGCTTCATTAATTTTGTACATCGTATCTTTTACATTGGCCTAGGCTATGGAAGATTCTTTATAATAAGATGACATTTTCTGAGATACTCATATAACCTTTCTTCTTGCTTGGCAGGGTCGAACACTTTCAGAGCATACTTGATTCTGTAATAGTTCCTTTTTCCTGTGCTATCATCTTCTCCAACTGGTCCACATTTTCTTTCATCCTTGATAGAGGCGACTTGTTTCTCTTTCTCTTTCCTTTCTTTAGCACATTCTCTCAAGATGTCGTTGATGAGGAGTGCTGTTCTTTTAATTCAAGCTTCTTCTTCTTGTTTTCCTGCTTATACTCTTCAACGAGTACTTCTTGGTACTTCATCCTTTCTGAAGCTTACTATTCTGCCCTTTCATCTCTTTGACCTCACTGAGAGAATTTCTTTCTTTTTCCCACTGCACTCTTGCTCTTCGAACCCTATCCTTTCGCCCTTGCCTCTTCCTTGAGCTTTCTTACCCTTCTCTTAAGTTTCTGTGTTGGTCCTCCAATTGTTTCATTCGTTCTTGCACTGTGAGTTTGGTATTTGCCTTTGTAGCGAGTCAACCAGCGACATCGCCTTCCTCTAATAGGGCGACTTGGCGAGGGTTGTCGTCCTTGAATTCTATGGTAGAGCGTTCTTGGTCCCTATCAGCTCTCCATTTAAGGTAATCGTCCGAGGCACTCGGGCCTTTGGGTGATCTCTCCATTAGAGTGATGTTTTCCCAGGACTTGCGAGCCATTTTCAACCCTTCTTCTTCCTTGAGCTCATGGTAGAAGTGACCTTGGTGGTATTCTTTAATGTTGATCATGGACTGTGTTGAACCAAACTGCCTCATTACCAGTGCTGGAGTGTAACTTGTATACCCGGTTATTCCAACTAGGGACACCGACTGAATACCTCCTGTAATCAAGACGGGTTGGCTTGACGTCCATAGCTTCCTCCAACAGTAATCATGGCTATTGAAACTCGTAATCCGCTCTCGCCATCAAGTTCATTCTTCGAATCGATCACTAACCTGATCATCTTCTCAATGGGAGGCCGGGTCAAGGTACCAAGTCAATCCTTTTGTCTCCACAGACACATGTGACCGATAGTCCAGAGGTATAATAACCGAGAGCAACACTTAATGGACCCTTTCCCTGTTGTCCGCAGTAGTTAGGTTAACAAGGTTTCGCAAGGATTGCCGGTATCGATTGATCCCCGCTTTCATCGCCCAAAATACCTCCACCGCATCGCTAGTGATGATCCCCAATGGCCCCGGAACAGATCGCACCATAGATTCCTGGCGAGTGCTACGGAAGCTTGATCCCATTGTTTCTTGGAGGTGATGATCTAACCGCTTCAAGGTACGCCCAATGCCATCCATGCGTGTGCCCTTTGATCGCTTTCCGACTTTACTTCTTCCGGGGAAAACCCAACATATGTGCCAACCGCTTCTGTGTCCGCCTATGCTCGAGGTGTAAGTAGATCCAATTCGCAATGAGTATGGGATCCCCAAAGAATGCCCGATATTCCTCCATAGCGGGGCCGATCAATGTCATTGAAAGAGAACACTGCACTTAGGATTCCAAACCGTCAACATGGCTTTTAATGCAGGATTTGGACCTTGACTTGCATTAAGGTTGCAATCCTTCCGCATTTCTCTTCAAACTGCACTTTGACTTGGTCGAAGCAACCTCCATCTATTAGACACCTCGAGGTTGTTCATTTTGACCTCTATTTTGTCCAGATCTAGCGAAGGTAGCGAGCTAACAGTGCCTCTAAGCATCATTTTGCGAGGGTACCGACTATGAACCGATTCGACCAAAGTTTAGCATTCTCGAGCCTTTTCTCACGATCGACTCGAGGATGCCATGATAAAAATGATGCCTATCCTTTACTGCACTTAGGTTTGGTAACGCTCATGGAAAATCCGTTAGTAAGACAAATTAGGCAATTTTGAATCATACTTGTTGACAGGACACGCATACATTTATCAAAGTAGGAAAATGTGTAGATGTTTCAAGAGAATTCAAGATTACCCTCGAAAAATAAACTAAAGGAAATCAAAGCAGAGAATGGTAAGGGTAAACATGTCCCTTTTTGTCCTACAACAGGGAGACTCCTGATACCGGATAAGCGCTACCTATTTGGGATAGTTCTATCTTATAAGGTAGTTTACTATGGCTTTCAACTATCGTGATGGTTTAGCTCAGGATCTAATTTTTCTAATAGCCATGTTCCCAAATTGCCCCTCATCAGAAATGAGGGCCCCATCCTACACCCATGATATTGTCTGAAAATTCCACTGATATCACGGCAAATAGAACGAGTTTCAATTTGAGCGTAAGCCTTCACTGATACTAACGGGTAAAACCCACTGCACCGCTACATGACTCCTCCTACTTTCCTAAAAGGGTAAGAAAGCTGTTAGGACCATAGTGTGTGAGGACATTGTGTAAGTGTTCGGGTGTGAAGGGACACTTTTACCTCTTCCCAATTCAGGGATTTTATTTTTCCATTTTTCTTTTTTCCTTTTTCTTTGAAATGAAGAGCAATCAGAGGAGATAGAACAGGCAAAACAAAATAGTTAGTAGCAATAATAATTAGCATATAAAACATCGCCGAGTGAGCCCCTCTAAATATAATTTGATCGGACAAAAATTAAGCCTACTTTTGGACCTCTAGACTGGGGTTGGGTCCCTAGATTTCCCCAGTGGAGTCGCCAAGCTGTCGCAATGGGATTTTGCGGTCACCCGGACGATCACTCACCGAAGTGGGAAAGAGTGAGGAGTCGCCACCTTAGTTTTGAGGGAAACTAAAGAAAACCATTTGAGAAGTTAAATCAAAAATGAAACCACTTCAAAACAGAGATTCTAAGTTCGGGGTCCGTAAACGGGTGGGGAAGGTGTTAGGCACCCCACCTCGTCCCTTAATAAGGGTAAGTAGATTTAATTCTCAAGCCCTTTACAAATTAGTTAGAAGGGCTTAGCGGCAATGTTAATCCTTTTGGTAGAAGGAATGTTTGATTTTTCACTAAATTTGGATCACCCAGATACATAAGTAAATGAGACAACCTTAGTGAACGGTGTGAGAATCGGATAAGAACTCTCCTCCGATCTTTTTAAGTTGTTCATTGTAAAATTTTGAGGGGAGACCTGATAAGAACCCTCCTCCGGTCTCTTTTAAGTTATTTATTTGAAGTTTTGAGGATGAGATCGGATATGAACTCTCCTCCGATCTCTTTCAGTTGTTTATTAAAATTTTAGGTTGTGACGGGTTAAGAACTCTGCTCCGATGGCTTTTTAATGTTTATTAAAATTTTGAAGGAGACCGGATAAGAATCCTCCTCCGATCTCTTTTAAGTTATTTATTGTATTTTGGGAGGAGACCTGATAAGAACCCTCCTCCGATCTCCTTTAGAGTTATTTATTGTATTTTGAGAGGAGACCTGATAAGAACCCTCCTCCGATCTCCTTTAGAGTTATTCGTTAATGTTTAGAGTTGAGACCTGATAAGAACTCTCTTCCGATCCCTAATTAATGATTATCAAAATTTTGAAGGGAGACCTGATAATAACCCTCCTCCGATCTCATTTAATAGTTTACTTAAAACTTTTAGGCAAGGATAGGATAAGGACTCTTCCGACCCTTCTATTTTGATGAGACTGACAAAGACTTTTCCAACCTTTAAAAATTTAACCACAGCTACGGGTCTTAAGAACCTAAAACTAAGAATTCGACCTTCAAAAATGCCTGGATAAGGTTTATGGATATCCTATGGCTGAACGGGAACACTAGACTTGATTCATCGACCTTTTCATGTAGTCATTTTACCAATATCTATTAATGACCGATCCACTGCTTCGCTTACTTTGGTCTTATTCCATTTCATGACATCTTTGTCGAATTGTCACGCCGGCCTAATAGTTCGGCTATCTTCCCGACGTGTTATTCAGTCCTCTTTAACGGAGACCTCTAAGTTGCAGCTACCTACGCTTACCCAACCATTTACATACTACAAAGAGTTAGAAAACTGGTTTTCGTAAATGACTGAGATCAATAAAATGAACCGATCACTAAAAATGATTTGAGAGTGACTTTCTTTGGGATTGCTTGTGCAGTAAATGGTCTAGATGTAAGAAGAACAAGGAAAATGCAGGAAATAAACGTAGACACTTAATAAAACAAGAACATGAACTCTTATAACAATATTTTCTCTTGGGTTCTCTTGTACAAAATAACCTTGAAGAAAGTTGCGGATGTATGAAGAACAAAGGAAGTGCAGGAAACAAACGTAAACAGTAGTGTGAACTCTTACCTGTGAGGAGCCAAATATATTGAAATAACTGTGAAGTGGTAAATAGTGATGAAGATGGCGGATTGATCAGCCTGAGAGTTGATGTCTGTCGTGAAACCGAGAGATGCTTTAGCTAAAAGGTAACCGGTAAGAACCAGTGAAAGGAAGTTGAGCTTGAACAGAGGAAAGGAAAGCAGAGATGATGAGAGTATGACCAGATAATGAACAAACTGGAAATGTAGAGTTCCAAAATTCAAAAACAATTACAAGAAAACACACCTGAAAACTAGAATCAAAAGTCTATTTAATCACTACAAAACACCAGAGAAACAAACTGACTGAACTTTCATAGTTCCTCCACTATAATAGCACCTCTTGCCTATATTTTTTGTCCGCCCTGAACGCTTTTTCATGCAGTATTTATAGGAATCGTGCTCCCCATGAAGGGTCGATTTATTTTGAAGAAGATGGAGGGTCAAGATTTTGAAGTACATGATCGGATGTTCAGAATTAAAGAGAATCAAAACGAATGGTCGAGATCGCTTCTAATATTTGTCTTTTTCCTCTTTTAACTGATGGTCTTGAATCCTCTTGTCCGAACGATCCGAGGGCTAAGAGTGAAAAACGCCGGTATTGTCGCCTTCTCTTTTGATCCAAGGGTTCCTGATTCATCCTTACAAGTGAGATCAACGGTGGAGATTGGGATGTACAGACTGCCATGACATACTCGCACTGCGATTGCGGCGATTCTTAGGCGCGGTGGAGATCTCGTCGCCACGCTTTAACTACCTCGGCTCCGATTCGACGACGGTTATTGGAATTTGTCTTATTCTTTTTGTCTTCCGATCCTCCCCTAGCTCCTATTCCGATCTCTCATGTCGATCTCCTATCTCCGATCTCTTTATCCCTTGATCACCGATTCGGTCCAAGTATTAATTACATCTTGATTCTCAAGCGCCCGCTGCTTTCCGCCAAGATTAAATGCCCATTTTCCCCTATATATACCCCGTTGATAGTGGCATTTCCTTCATTCGATTTTTCTCTTTCTCCTTGTTTCTTGGTTCTAGCTGCCGGGAAAGTTCCGCTACAATCGTGGTTTTGATCCTCTTCCGATGGAATTCCCTATTCCTCGACTGAAAATTTACGACCCCGGTGATTGCTTCCTCAAGTTCATTCGGCTTTTCTCCACATTGAGTGTTCCGACAGCGGATTAAGCTTCCGGTCGGCAATATCCTTGGGATCAGTTATAAACTGATCCTTAGATCACCTGGGAGTATCCTTGGGATTAGTTATAAACTGATCCTTAGATCACATGGGAGTATCCTTGGGATCAGTTATAAACTGATCCTTAGATCACCTGGGAGTATCCTTGGGATCAGTTATAAACTGATCCTTAGATCAGCCTCTTCAGATAGGATTTTTCACCGGTCTCCAGAGATCGTCCAAATGATGTAATTTTTCAATGTAGTCGATTCTAGAGATCGCCACATGATGTAGCTAGACCTTTATTGTAATCCGATCCCTAGAGATCGCCCAAATGATGTAATCCGATCTTTTGAGAATAAAGACTTTATTTTGTCGGTTATCATCTTATTTTTGCATTGATTATTTTCCGATCTCTAATGTGTTTATCCGATCTGGTTCTTTACCTGAATGACACTTAACTGATCCTTTATTCAAAATATTTAACTTATTATGCCGATCTCCAATTAACCGATCTCTGAATATTCGGATATTTGAGAGAAGTGTCGTAATGTACCGCTGAGTCTCACCAATCGATGCGCCGCTTAGAACCTCGCGAGCATTAAATGCTCTGACTAGTATAAATAGGGGAGGGTTAGCCGCTTGTTCTCTCATTCCATTTTCAATCCTCGCTCACAACTTCAAAGTTCTCTCATTTTCTCATTTCTCCGACGCCGATCAGACTCCGGTAAGGGCTTTAATCCTCTTTTTAGTTTAAGTTCTTTGTTTTTTCTTGAAAATGAGCGGTGCCGAAGGTCAGAGAGCGGCGAGCCCTCCTTCCATTCAGTTCTCATGGTCATCGTCTGATGAAGAAGAGGCAATGGCCCAAGGCAACCTAAACCCCTAGGGTCTCTCGCCCAGTGCCTGGGCCTGGTCATACCGCCAAGGCTTGCACCACCTTCAAGGAGAGAGACCCTTCCTATAGACGAGCTTCCATCGGTTCTTCTGAATCCGACCGCAATCGCTTGTTCAAGAATACAACATTTGTCCCGATTCATATGAGTGATCAAGTGCCATGGCGATCTTCGTGTCGATCATTCTTTTGAAGAGGATGACATGGTCATGGTGTACGAAGAACAGTTAAAGGCCGGTCTGAGGTTCCCTCTAGCCGATTTCTATAAGGAGGTCCTAAAATTTCACCGAATATCCATTGTTCAAATCCACCCTAACTCGTGGCGGATCTTGGTTGCTTTCCGAGGTCTATGCCGAGCTAAGGGAATCAGACCTACGGCTAAGGTGTTCGCCGAGCTACACGCACTAACTCACAAAGGATGACGAACATCGGTTCTTTCAGCGAAGCCTCGTTCTGCACTCTTTTCCGATCCGCCTCATCCCTTAAGAATTGGAAGAACGGTTCTTCATTCGAGGAGTAAAGATCCGAGCCGCTTTGAGGACTTTCCTCGTAGCTGGTGGTACCAAGGGCCCTCGCTCAAGCACTTTACCCCGAGTCAAGAGGAAAGCTCGATAGTGATGGAGCCGAAAAGTCGCCACCACTCTAAAATATTCTCGCCCAAATGCGGTGATCGCCGAATCGCACCATTGGACCATGCAATCGATCACCGCCGAGATCGCGAACTTCCGCTCTCTCGACCTCGGCATTGGTATTTTCTATATCTCGCCCTCAGACCTTAGCGATCTCACTAACCTCTTTTCTGCAAGTGTGTATGGCGGGTGGTGAGGGTTCTAGGAAGCGGAAGAAGGACAAAGAGATCTTCCTGAAAGTAAAGGAGATGAAGCAATCGGAACGTCTTCAAACACCCGGTCACGAACCTGGGGAGATGCAAAGAGACCCGTCTCAACCTTCGGGTCCGCCGACCATTGAGGTCGCCGATCTCCTCCTAGATCGGAAGAATGCCCCGCCTATCTCGCTTATTCCAAGCACGGAAGGGAGCCTTCTCAATCTTCTCGGGAGGACCTCTTCTCGTGGCGCGATACTAACCGATCGCTTGAAGAATAACCTGATCGTTAGGGAGAACCCCGATTTTGCCAAAGTCCCGGGATCTACCATCTTCTTTCAAGAGGATCGGACAAAGCTATCCTGCATGGTCTCGATGATATCTTGACTCGAACCATGAGCTTGAATGTGGAGTGTCCGTGAACTGCACCATGATTCGAAAAGATTCAGTCTGGTAAGGAGGTTGGGAAGAAAATCAGGAATTGACTTCCTCCGATCCCAACTCTCATCCGCCGGGATTATATATCTCAAGTCGAGGGACGGGCGAAGTACCATGAAGACCACCGGCCGAAAGGTCTCGTGGACTGGCCGAAAGAGAACGGGCTCAGAGAGGTCCGTGCACTTCGTGCCAATGAAGCCGCCAGTCGCCCAACTCGTCAAGAGCTTAAGGAGAAAGACGAGGAGCTTAAGGCGAAAGATGAAGAGATGGTGACAGGGATAGCCGGGGCCTATGTGAATGCTCACAAGGACCTCTTGGCCGAACTCCAAAAGCGCTACCCTGAGGAGGACTTCTCCTGGATGGACGACCTGGCTCCCGGGGGCGATGGTGAAGATAGTGAGGAGGAGGGCGAGGGAGAGAGAGAGAGTGAGCAGACAATCAGTGGGGTGATCCTCACCAATAACTTGTACAAATTATGAAATGAAATGGAATATCTCTTTTGTTCAATGAATGGATGTGATTGGAAAATCTTCGAATTTGCCTAAGTATTTGATTGTATGAGCACAGCAAAACAAAAACTAAATGTGATTATTAATCTAAGTATGAGAGATCGGAAAGCACTTTAAGCATGAGATCGGTAGGGAAGAAATGCTGAACGGGACTCGGTTAAAATTGAAAATTTAACTTGAACACTTAAGATCGGAACCCTCGTTAAACCGAACCCAAACTTTAGCTCTTAATCTTCCGAAAAGGAGGTCGGCAATAAAACTGTTAGGAAAAGATCTAGTGCCAGTTCATTTTATTTATCAACAGAGATCAGAAATATACTTGACAGGTCCGGAAATTCGACAACGGGTTTGAGAGGTCGGTAAATGATTTGAGAGATCGGCGAGGCTTAATGAATATGAGGACTCAGTATTAATTCAATTTTTGTGAGGAGAGATCGGAAATGTGACCGCCTAAAGAGGGATCGGAAACGAGATTAGCTGTTCAAAGAAGAATTTTTATTGATTCTAGGGATCGGCCAAAATATGGTGTCGACACATATCATCTACATGGAAGAGATTGAAATTCAACCAGACTTGACATATGCAAAAGAACCCATATAGATCATGGCTCAGGAAGTGAAGGAATTAAGAAATAAACAAATTCCACTGGTGAAAGTGCTTTGGAGGCACCATAATACCGAGGAGGCAACATGGGAAAGTGAACAGATGATGAGGCAGCAGTTTCCACAACTGTTTACATCAAGTCAATTTTGAGGATGAAATTTTTATTAGAGGGGAAGAGCTGTAACATCCTCACTTTAACTAATCTGTACATTCTACTATTTCGGTGACCAATGTCAGTCCGGGCACTAGAAAATTTGGAATCGTAATTAGACTAGAGTGAGGAATTATAAATAAACTAAATAATGATAAGAAAAATTAAGAAAAATTTTTAGAAATGAAATGCACTAAGGTTAAATGAGCCGTAGCCCCAGTGATGAGTGACCCTAATGGAAAGTAACGGTGAAGGCCGTTAGCAACCCTAGACCCGGGGGAAACCCCGTGAAATAATTTTTGGGATTTCAGGGAAGGATTATTGAGGTTTCAATGACAATAAATTGTTAAGAAAACACAAGGAAAATTAAATCGATCAGTACACACGATTTTAGCTCGTTAAGCCAAACGGAGGGCATTTTAGTCATTTTGTCTTCAGAGATGATTTTTGACCAACTTGTCTAATTAAGTAAATAAATTATATGACATAAAATGTGAATAAATATTATTAAATATTTAATTAAAAATGAATAGAAAGAAGAATAAAAAAAAAGAAATAAATGGATTTATTTCATAAGAATGATGTCATTAAAAGGGCTCCACCAATCAAATTATAACAAGCATTATGAAATCAATTTAAAAAGAGTTAAATGAGGCAAAAATCAAAAGAAAAATCTTCTATCTTCTCTCTTCCTTCTTCAGCCGAATTCCTCTCTCTCTCTTATCTCCATTGATGACTTTCCTTCTTTCTAAATTTTCTTTATAAACACCCCCCCTAAAATCATTTGCTTCTTTCACTAAAACTCCTCCTTCCTGTAACATCCTCACTTTAGTTAGTCCGTACAGTCTACTGTTCCAGTGACCAATGTCGATCCGGGCAGCTAAAATGTTTGAAATTATAAATAGACTAAAGTGAGGAGTTATAAAGAAACTAAATAATCTCATAACAATCAAGGAAAAATTTTAGAAACAAAATACACTAAGGTTAAACGAGCCAAAACATCAGGGATGGGTAACCCGAAAGGGAAGTGACGGTGAAGGCCGTTAGCAACCCTAGACTTGGGGGAAAAACTATAAAGTAATTATTGGGACTCCAGAGAAGGGTCATTGAGGTTCTTATAGCATTAGAATGCCAAGGAAATGCTTAGAAAAAATTTTGAATCGGTATAGACAATTTTGGCTCGTTAAGCCAAACGGAGGGTATTTTGGTTATTTCATCTTCAGAGATGATTTTTGGCCAACTTGTTCAGTTAAATAAATAATTTATATAACATAAAATATGAATAAATGTTGTTAAAAATTTAATTGAAATTAAATAGACAAGAAAAGGAAAGAAAATGAAAGAAAATGGCATTATGACATCATAAGGATGTTATTAAAATTTTTCCAACCAATCCAATGTTGACACATGGAATAACTTTATTTAAAAGAGACCAAATGGGCTAGAAAATGAAAAAAAAAAAAAATATCATAACTCTCTCTTCTACCTTCTTCCTTGCCGTCACCTTCCCTCCATAGCCAACCATTTTCAAGCTTTTGAAAGCTTGATTTCCCTAGCTTTTGTCCCACTAAACCCTATACTCCCAACACAAAAAAGTGTTCTTGCACCTTGGAGAGTCTTTTGGGAGCAAAAAGAAAGGAAAAGAGGAACCCTAGCAAGTGGAAAATCTCACTCCATTAGAGGTTAGTGACCTAACCTTGAATTTCACTTTAAATTCATGTATAAGAACTATAAATGAGCACAAATTACAAAGAAAATTGGTTAAATACCATTTGTATGCCATCCCTTAATTTCGGCAGCCTTGGTTAGGGTATGATTGTGATGAGTTTTATGGAGTTAACATGCTAGTATGGCTGCCCACAATATGTATCTCTTAAGTGGATTGATGAAATGCAATGATAATGCATAGTTTGTAATGTTTGAGTTAGGGTTTGGGGTGGAAAATGAGACTTTGATCATGTGATGATGGAAGTAGGTTTTAATGGTCAATTAGTGACCATTTGGTTTGGTTTGAATAAAAAATGAAGTGAATTGTGTAGTGGGATTTGAGTTTGGTGTGGCTGCCCTTGGTGACCTGCAGGACTGGACATGAGTCCAGCAGGTTTGGGCAGCAATAACTTGAATTGTAGAGGTTCAATTGGTGCAAGGCCAATTGGATGTGAAACTAGACACATAATGGCACAACTTTGGTGAAGAAACCATGCCTAGAAAACCAAACTAAGTTGACCAAAAGATTGCCCTAATCTGAGTGACCTGCATTCTGCCTGGTCAAAATGACCAAATGAACAGTGTTTAGTCATTTGGCCATAACTCAGTGTAGAAAGGTCCAATTTACTTGAAATTTTACCAGAAACAAGCTGAGATATAGACCAACAATTTTCAATAAGAAATCTAACCCAAATTATGACTAAAACATATTCAAAAAGTGAGTTGCAGTCACTACTCCCAACACTGTAGATTTGGTCAATCCAGAAATTCTGGAAAAATTCCAATCCCGCCAGTTGTGGTTTTTGGGCTATAACTAGAGCTACAAAACTCCAAATGGAGTGATTCAAAAAAGGAAATGAAACTAGACAAAATAAGGAAAACTTTCATGTTGGTCATTTTGCCAAATTCCCAATGCAAAAATGACTAATGGAACAGTAAAGACAAAGCATAAAAATTGAAAATTCTGTCCAATTAACATTAAGTTTAGAAATGGTATTGGCAACCAATACCAACAAATTTAGAATGCAAAATGTGGTATGTTGGGAGTATTAGAACCAATGTACCTATCGTCTATGCAAAAGTCAACATTTTAGTTGACTAATGAAATGAATAGTAACACTTAAACTTAAATTTCAAGAATTGTAAAGTTTAAAAGTGTAACATGCCTTAGTACACCTAGCAAGATTGGTTTGGATAGGTTGGCATGCCAATAGGGTTCTGTTAGCAGTATTGCATATGACTTCATGCCATTCTGTGTTTCATGGCTTCCCATGCCATTCTGTGATATAATAGCCTTTGGCTATGTTATTTGAGTTGTTACATTCGGGTTTTATCCCTGGTAATTATTATAGCTTATTAGCTGTTCTGTCGCACATCATGAGACACAATGTGACCGAAGGTGTGATGGTCCGAGATACTTAGTACCAAGTGCCAGTTTACCCATTTATCCAGTCCAGTCAACTAGTATGGTTTACTCGGGCAATGATAATACACCTTACCAAATTTTAATCGAATAATACTGCTATAAATATCAGAAATTAAGTCTACCCAAAAATATAAACATACATTCTGCATAATTATTTTTATTTTATTTTATTTTATATTGTCACCACTAAGCAGAATTACTTAGCGCGTCGCTTTTACCACGCGCAGGTACTGGAGACCTAGCTGGGGAGCCCAGCCGACATCAGACTGGGTGAGCCTTTAAATCTGCATTCGGAGTCTAGAGTCACCTCACATCTGCATCTGGAGTCCAGAGTCACCTCACATCTGCAATACATATGGTAGGACATTAGGACTTTGAGGTAGCACTTTGTATTTTACACTTTGTATTAGTTTTGGATTGTAACTATAAACTCTCAAAATTATGTAACAATGTAAATATATGAAATTTCATGCTATTGAAATTTTCTGTATAATGTATGTTGATAAATGACATGTTGAGAAATATTTATGAATGAGCTTACAGTGATGATGTGAACAGAAAAGAAAAATTTCTGAGAATAGTATTGAGATTTTGAGATTGAGTTGAGATATGTGTGTATAATGGAGTTTGGATTTGGAAATTATATTGGAAGTGTTTTTTAAACAAGTTTGGATTTGGAAATTATATTGGAAGTGTTTTTTAAACAGGTTCAGAAGAACTGTTTTTCCAATTTATAGCCGGCACTCTGCCGGATTTTCTATAAAATTTGCGAAAAAATTCATATTTATCAAAAATTGAAAATAAATTAATTAAAAGGGATAAATTGTAATTGAAACATGAATTGGTGCTCCGGCACACTGAGTGGCATATCTTGCTCGGCTACACTAGAGACGGGTAAGGGGTGTCACACTTCTAACTAGAGCAAGCTTGAGGCGGTAAAAAGAAAGAAAAATCAAGAAGTTCTGTAAGTTAGGGAAACTCTCCAACAAAGGTTAGTGTCAATTAATCCTTTAAAATTTGTATATGCATCATTGGGAGTATGAATTGATCAATTGATTATATGTGTTTGAAGAATTGAAATGGTAGAGTTAGGGCTTAGGCACAAATTTGAGATTTTCCACATGTATTGGTGAAATAAAGTTCTAATGGTCAATTAGTGACCATTTGGTTATGTGTGATTAGGAAGTGAAGTGATTTGTGCCATGGGA
Organism: Hevea brasiliensis; assembly: GCF_030052815.1. Taxonomy (NCBI): domain Eukaryota; kingdom Viridiplantae; phylum Streptophyta; class Magnoliopsida; order Malpighiales; family Euphorbiaceae; genus Hevea; species Hevea brasiliensis. The sequence continues at coordinate 51,381,242 of NC_079496.1, forward strand.
ATTGAAGTTAGGTATGCTGCCTAGTGTGACCTGCCAGACTGGATGTGAGTCTAGCAAATTTGGGCAGCTATAACTGGAGTTGTGTAGGTTCAATTGGTGCAAGGCCAATTGGACATGAAATTAGATACATAATAGCACAACTTTGGTGAAGGAACTCTTCCCAAGAAACCACAATAGACTGACCTAAAAATTGACCAAATTTGGGTACCATTCATTCTGCCTGGGCAAAATGACCAAATGAACAGTATTAATTCAAATGGTCATAAATCAGTGTAGAAAAGTCCAATTGACTTGAAATTTATATAAATGAAAAGCTTAGACAATTTAGAACAACTTTCATGAAGAACACCAAACCAAATTCTGCCATAACCCATCTGAATTGCTAACTAAAATCAGGGTATCAAAACTGCCAGAACCATTTCTGCCCATAAATTTTGGGTAGATGCCAATCTGGCCAGTCCTAAAGAAATTAGCATAACTTGAGCTAGAAAACTCCAAATGGAGTGATTTAAAAAGGGAGTTAAAGAAGACACATAAAGGAACATTTGGAAAAATTCTCATTGTAGAATTGCCTAATGGAACAGTGAACTCTAGCACCCAAGGCTGAAATTTTTTATTTATTTCCTATTGATTTTAAGTATTGATTGGCAACCAATGCCAGCACTTTTGTGAATCAAAATGTGGTATCTTGGTGAACTTAAGTTCAACAAATCTATTATAAATTAAAAAGTCAACCTTTGAGTGGAAATAGTCAAGTGAATAGTTACCTCTACATTACAAAAATAAATATTAAATCATTAACTATGTAAAATGCCCTAGTATGGCTAGAATGATTGGTTTGGATAGGTTGGCATGCCAATAAGGTTCTGTTAGCAGTACTGCATATGGCTTCATGCCATTCTGTGTTTTATGGCCTTATGTGCCATTCTGTGATATAATAGCCTTTGGCTATTTTGATTGAGATTACTATACTTGGTTTCATGCCTCATAATTATTACAGCTTATTAGCTGTTCTGTTGCACACCGGGAGACACAATGTGACCGATGGTGTGACGGCCCGAGGTACTTGGTACCTAGTATTAGTTTACCCATTTATCCAGTCTAGTCGACTATTATAGGTTACTTGGGCAATCAAAATAATTCTTACCAAATTTTAATCAAATAATTAACATAAAAAGTATCAGATTACTGCAAATAATTGCCAGAAACTTAGTCTGCATAAAATGTCAGCATACACTCTGCATGTTTATTTCATTCTAGTTATTTTTATTTTATTATTGGCACCACTAAGCAGTATTGCTTAGCACATTGCTTTTGCCACGTGTAGGTTCAGGAGACACGGAGCGTGAGCCTAGTAGACCCCAGACTAGGTGAGAGTCAGATCTGCTAGTGTCCTGTGTCACCTCTCATCTGCAGTGTATTTTGGTAGGGCACTAGGATTCCCTTTTGCATTTTTGTAAATTGTATTTTGTATGTAGATCTTTATGTTACCATGTAAATTATAAACACTCGTACTATTTTGTATTGTAAATTAATGAAATTAAGTATTGTAGGTCTTGGCCTCTATCTTAATTTATGAAGGCCTCTATAGAGGCCTTCAAACCCAATCCTTAAAACAATATTGTAGGTCTCTATCTTAGGTTTCCAACCCATTTTGAATTACTCCAATTGGAGTTTTGTCGATAAAGTTATGACCTGTTAACCATTCTGGGGTCATAAGGCTAATATGCTGGATTTCAGGAATTCTAGCTTTGTCATCCTAAATTTTCCTAACAATTTCTCTAAGTTACTCTAGGATCTGGGTTCTGGTCAAAACACAAAAATTGTAGTTCTATGTGTTATGAGAATTTTGGCTTTAAAATCATTGCATTTGTAGTTTTGTAGACCAAGTGATGGCATTTTTACAAAAACTAGTCAGGTATGTAAAAATTCAAAATTTCCAAGTTTGGTTCTGATACAGGGCAGATTTGTTGATCAAAATTTGTCTAGCAATTTGGTTTAGTTAAGTTCATAATTTGGCCTCAAGTTCTTCATATGAAATGTTTTCCTATGTCTTAGGTTTCAATAGGTTCAAGAATCAGGTCAATTGGAGTTTCCTAGAGTGAGTTATCATAATTCTAATATTCCTCTTCACGTGGTTATTCTGCAAGGTCCAAAATTGCCACTTCCAGATTCAATGCTCTTTTAGGACAACTTATGGTCAATTTCTAGGTAGGGTATCCCCATAAAAATTATAGTCCTATGTCTTAAGTTTCATTTTCAATTGGCTTCATACCAATTAGAGTTGTGTAGCTCAACTTATAAGTTGCCAAGCACATTAGACTTATTGTTCATAATTTTAGCAACTCAACACACTACCCATCCATCAATTCATTTCAACAACCAACTTCAATTCACACTCAATGTACATCAATTGGTTAATATTTGGACATAAGAACATCAATTTCACAATATGGCACAAAATTCCCAATTTTCCTCAAACCCCAAATTCCCAACTTTACAATTCATACAATTCCATAACATTCACTTCACCAATCATGCATACCCCACCAATTCAGCATAAATTCTCAACTAAAGTATGCCAAATGACCATAATTAGGTCTTATAACCGTCAATTGCATAACATAACATAAAAGTCCTAATTTCTCATGAACCCTAATCTTCCATTTTCCAATTTATGCAACCCATGAAATTTCACTACCCCAATCATGTATACTACTTCAATTAAACTTGAATTCATCATCAATTAAATTAAAACACATCAAAACCTAGGTTTCCATGGTTGGCCAAAAATCCCTTTCAAGATTCATGCATGATTCTTCAATTTGTTAAGTTAATTACCTCATAAATAACCATAATCCCATGCATACACAATGAATTTAGCTAAGATAATGACTTACCTTAATAGTGACTTCTCCAATCTTCAATTCTCTTCCAATTTATTTATTTTTTTTTGCTTGTTTCAATCTCTCACCCAAAACTAAATATAAAGTTTTCTTATAGTGGGTTATGGGATTTATGGAGGAAATTCAAGAGAATCAAAAGCTTGGAAAGGGGATCAATGGTGGAACAAAGAAAAAGAAGAAGAGAGAAAGAGAGAGGGAGAGCGGAAGTGTGGTGGCAGCAATGGGGAAGAGAAGAGAAGTGTCTTCTTTTTATATTTATCCCTAATTTTAAATTTCTTTAATTCATTAATTTGAGTTGTGCAAAGCCCATTGGTCATTAATTTTTAATTAGGTCATAATAGAATTAAATTCTAGGTTTTTGTTTCTTTTATTTTTCCTTACACATTTTTACTTGAATTTTTCTCAAAATTTCTTCATAATTTGATACATTATTTCTCATTTAATTTAATTGAGATTTTGGTCAAAAATCAACTCTTGAAGTGAATTGACTAAAATGCCCTTCATCGAGTTATAATCCATCCTTTTCACAATCCCCGATCAGTCCTTAGGTCGTTGGTTCACTTGAATTTTTACTATATCTGTAACATCCCAATTGTACGTGTTCTGTACGTTCTGTTGCTCCAATGGCCAAATAACAGTCCAGGCAAGTCAGAATGTCTGGAACTACACTTCGGTGATAGTGAACAGACATATAATGATGAAATAAATAAAAAGAAAATAAAAAAAAAAATCAAAGAAAAATGAAAGAGAGAAAATGAAGCTAAGTTAAACGAGCTGACACCGCTGCGATGGGTAACCGCACTAGGAAGGTCGTTGCCGATCCCAGGACCGCGGAGAACCCTCGGAATTAAATTGCAGGACGTAAGTAAAGGTTTATTGAAATGTAATTGACATTAGAAATATCAAAGAAAAATTAATAAATTAGTACAAAGAAAAAAGAAAAATTGAGAAATAGACAAAAATCGGTGTTATCAAAAAATCGGGAATATAACCCGAAGTGGGGTATTTTGGTCATTTGACACCTAGAATTGCCTTTTGACCTCAATGTCCATTAAAAATAAATGATATTGCACTTAGGAAATGTCATGAAAAATTAAAATGGGATACAATATGTAAATAGTAAAAGAATTTAGCTAAATGTGCAAATAGCGGAACTTTAACTAATTAACCATTAAACTATTACCTAGTGCTCCACTAACTCCTAATTTGGGATAGCTGTACAAGTCATTTGTGGACAGAAACCATCATCTTCAATGTTGAGAAATAACTAGCCGAGAGAACTCCATTGAAGTCCACCATGGCCAAATGAGTTCCATCACCATGCACCATTGATTTAGCCATTATTTCCACTTGGTTCCTTCATTAAACCTTGCATACTCAGCTTGGGGAAGACATTGGCAGCAAAAAGAAGAAGTTTAGTGAGGTTTGAGCAAGCTACAAAAATAGGTAAGTGTCCAAAACCTCTCCCTTGTTTTAGTAAACCTTGTGTTTAGGTTAAGGTGAGTATTTTGTTGAAGAGAAATGAAGAAAACATTGAGATATGTAATTGTCCATTTTTGGCAGCCATGAATATTTGTTGTATTTGAATTTTTCTTACCTCTAATGGATGGAAATTATGGTTGATTAACTCAAATGGAAGATGTAGTAAGTTAAAATCTAAGTATGTGCATGTAGTGCTTGAATTAAGGGTGTGAAATGGAACCTTAATGCTTTAGGCAAACTGCCATGTTTGGCAGCCTATTTGTTAGAAGTATGCCCTAGAGCATATCATTTAGTATGTATCTTGTACATATTTTTATTAATAAAAGGCATTTCCACTTTTCCGTTTACATAATATATTTATGTGTAATAGAAAAGGTCCATTGATATTTTGTTAGAAATATTATTCTTAAGTTGTTAAGAATATGAGTGACAATATTTCTAGCACAAAGTATCATAAACAGGTTCACAATCGAGGATACTTCATAATAAGGACATGACTTATCCAGAAAGATTGTATTCATGTTTGTTCCCAAGTTATTTATATGAGATATAAATAAGATGGAATGGTGAGTCTCATGCCATATAACAAACATGATAGGCACTTATAAATGATAAGTAGGCCGAACCAGTGACACTTATGACAAGCACATGGAGTTTACTCTTGTCAATGTTTTGTCATAAATCATATCAGTGCATATAATCTTTAGACCTGAGATAGCACAGTTATCTTGTATATAGGTAGTTTGAGTTTGATACTGCTTTCATACTTGTACTGTGTATGGGTATATGGGCATGTGTTGGCTCCTACTAGTTATATATGGAGGTAGGTGTTGATCAAGATGGAATCTGTTCCTCTAAGTAAATAGAGATAAAATCCTATGTTCATTTAATTGTTCTTGATGTTTCAAGTTCTGGCAGACAGATAGATTTATTCGTAAAAGAGTTTACGATAAGAAAATCTTATTAATCAAGAACTGGAATTAAAAGATAAAATAATATTAATAGAAAATGTAGTTTGACATAAACCATGACTCGGCTTGAGTTGGGATTTTTATGTGAGAGAGATTCTAGTGCGTGGTAACATATGATTATAGGTTCATTTAAGGTAAACCTTATTACTAATTGGGTGGCTATGGCATGCTATGCTAGGTGTTAACCATGGTCTATGAGGTGCATAAAATGATTTAGAGAAATCATTTATGGTAAGAAAGAGTTTTGATGATATTAAGAGTTGATATCATGTCTCATTGCCAATTAGTGATGAGCCTAGTAAGTCACACACATACACAAGTTATCACCTAATTAAATATGATTTAATTAATTAATTAAAGAGTTTAAATTGATTAATTAAATAGGTTTGGTTTGCAATTAAATTGCAAAGTCTCTAGCATGACTTGAAACCAAATCTAGATTATTGGATGTATAATATAAGTTAAATTTATATTTAAAGTGTTTAAATATGAATTTAATTAATGAGAAATTAATTAATAGAGATTAATTAATTAATTTATATTTGATATAAATTAATTAGAAGAAGAAAAATAATTATTTTGGGTTGAGAACTCAAAATTAAGACACAGGGGCATTTTGGTCATTTCACAGTGTGACACGTGGCACCATGAGATGGTGGCACATGGGATTACACATAAGCTTGCCAAATGTTTTTTAATCATGTAAGATGATTAAAATCAAGATTAAATATAGGTTTGACACTTGGCACAATGTGATTGGGTCACTTAAACCTAGAGCTAATTGTCGCAATGGGATTTTGCGGTCGCCCGGACGATCACTCACCGAAGTGGGAAAGAGTGAGGAGTCGCCACCTTAGTTTTGAGGGAAACTAAAGAAAACCATTTGAGAAGTTAAATTAAAAATGAAACCACTTCAAAACAGAGATTCTAAGTTCGGGGTCCGTAAACGGGTGGGGAAGGTGTTAGGCACCCCACCTCGTCCCTTAATAAGGGTAAGTAGATTTAATTCTGCGTCCTTTACAAATTAGTTAGAAGGGCTTAGGCGGCAATGTTAATCCTTTTGGTAGAAGGAATGTTTGATTTTTCACTAAATTTGGATCACCCAGATACATAAGTAAATGAGACAACCTTAGTGAACGGGTGTGAGAATCGGATAAGAACTCTCCTCCGATCTTTTTTAAGTTGTTCATTAAAATTTTGAGGGGAGACCGGATAAGAACCCTCCTCCGGTCTCTTTTAAGTCATTTATTTGAAGTTTTGAGGATGAGACCGGATAAGAACTCTCCTCCGATCTCTTTCAGATGTTAATATACTATTGAGATAGAGTCACGATAAGAAATCTCCTCCGATCCCTATTTAATGTTTATTAAAATTTTGAAGGGAGACCGGATAAGAATCCCCCTCCGATCTCTTTTAAGTTATTTATTAAAATTTTGAGAGGAGACCGGATAAGAACCCTCCTCCGATCTCCTTTAGAGTCATTCAATAATGTTTTGAGTTGAGACCGGATAAGAACTCTCTTCCGATCCCCACTTAATGTTTATCAAAATTTTGAAGGGAGACCGGATAAGAACCCTCCTCCGATCTCCTTTAAGAGTTGACTTAAAACTTTTAGGCAAGGATAGGATAAGGACTCTTCCGACCCCTTCTATTTTGATGAGACTCGGACAAAGACTTTTCCGACCTTTAAAAATTTAACCACGGCTACGGGTCTTAAGAACCTAAAACTAAGAATTCTGACCTTCAAAAATGCCGGGGATAAGGTTTATGGATATCCTGTGGCTGAACGGGGAACACTAGACTTGATTCACTGACCTTTTCATGTAGTCATTTTACCAATATCTATTAATGACCGATCCACTCTGTTTCGTTTACTTTGGTCTTATTCCATTTCATGACATCTTTGTCGAATTGCTTTTTTCTTCGGCCTAATAGTTCGGCTATCTTCCTGACGTGTTATTCAGGTCCTCTTTTTAAAGGAGACCTCTAAGTTGCAGCTACCTACGTTTACCCAACCATTTACATACTACAAAGAGTTAGAAAACTGGTTTTCAGAAATGACTGAGATCAATAAAATGAACTGATCACTAAAAAAAATGATTTGAGAGTGACTTTCTTTGGGATTGCTTGTGCAGAAATGGTCTAGATGTAAGAAGAACAAGGAAAATGCAGGAAATAAACGTAGACGCTTAATAAAACAGTAACATGAACTCTTATAACAATATTTTCTCTTGGGTTCTCTTGTACAAAATACCCTTGAAGAAAGTTGCAGATGTATGAAGAACAAAGGAAGTGCAGGAAACAAGCGTAAGCGATGAGTGTGAACTCTTACCGTGAGGAGCCAAATATATTGAAATAAGCGTGAAGTGGTAAGCGGTGATGGCGGATTGATCGGCTGAGAGTTGATGTGCATCGTGAAACCGAGAGATGCTTTAGCTAAAAGGTAACCGGTAAGAACCAGGTGAAAGGAAGTTGAGCTTGAGCAGAGGAAAGGAAAGCGAGAGATGATGAGAGTATGACCGGATAATGAACAAACTGGAAATGTAGAGTTCCAATATTCAAAATCTTTTTCAAGAAAACACTCCACGAAAACTAGTTTGAAAAGTATTTTTAATCACTACAAAACAATGAGTAACAAAGCGAATGAAGTTTGAGTTCCTCCACGATAATAGCGACCTCTTGCCTATATTTTTGTCCGTCCTTGAGCAGTTTTCATGCAGTATTTATAGGAATCGGGTGCTCCCCATGAAGGGTCGGGATTTATTTTGAGGAAGATGGAGGGTCAAGATTTTGAAGTACATGATCGGATGTTCGGGAATTAAAGAGAATCAAAACAAATGGTGAGATCGCTTCTAATATTTGTCCTTTTCCTCTTTTAATCGACGGTCTTGAATCCTCTTGTCCGAACGATCCGAGGGCTAAGAGTGAAAAAGCTGGTATTGTCGTCTTCTCTTTTGATCCAAGGGTTCGGATTCATCCTTACAAGTGAGATCAACGGTGGAGATTGGGATGTACTGGATCATGACATACCACAGCACTGTCGAGATTGCGGGCGATTCTTAGGCGTGCGGTGGAGATCTCGTGCCACGCTTTAACTACCTCGGCTCGATTACGGCGGCGGTTATTTGTCTTATTCCTTTTGTCTTCCGATCCCTCCCCTAGCTCCTATTCCGATCTCTCATGCCGTTCTCCTATCTCCCGATCTCTATTATCCCTTAATCGGTCTGGATTCGGTCCAAGCATTAATTACATCTCGATTCTCGAGCGTCAACCGTTTTCGCTCGACATTAAATGCTCATTTCCCCTATATATACCCACATCGACGGAGACATTTTCTTCATCGACTTTCCTCTCTTCTTTTCTTACTTTCCCTATTCTAGCCGCTCGGTGGAAGTTACGGCTATAAGCGTGGCTTTGATCTTTTTAGATGGACTTCTTGACCGATCGAAAATTTACGATCCGGTGATCGAATGACCTTATCGACGATGGTGAGAGGACCGGATTTGGCCGATCTGTATTGCGGACTTTGGTTGTACCGATCTCGAGTCGCTCTACTGAGTTCATTCGGCTTCTCATCGCATTGGGTGTTCCGACAGCGTCTTTCCTCCACATTGGATGTTCCGAAATGGTCGGTTTCAGTGGTAACATCGGTGGCGATGTCTCTCATCTTCATGGGAGTCATAATCACCCCATCCGAGTGCATATCTATCCGATGCCAACAGTAGGTCTCTGGTCAAACACATCTTTTGATTCACCATAAGACTAGGCTTTGACATAGGCCTTTTAGATAGGATGTTCCACCGGTCTCTAGATCGCCCAAATGATGTAATCACGAAATGTAATCGATCTCTAGAGATTGCCCAAATGTTGTAGTTAGACCTTTATTGTAGTCCGCTCGCTAGAGATCGCCCAAATGATGTATTTTATTTTCAATGCAATCCGATCTCTAGAGATCACAAAAATGATGTGATCCAATGTTAGTGTAATCCGATCCTAGAGATCGCCCAAATGATGTAATCCGAACTTTTGAAAAATAAAGACTTTATTTTGTCGGTTATCATCTTATTATTTTTGCATTGATTATTTTCCGATCCTAATGTGATTATCCAATCGATTCTTTACGAATGACACTTAGTGATCCTTTATTCAAAAATTTTTAACTTATTATGCCGACCTCTAATAAACCGATCTCGGAACATTCGGATATTTGAGAAAAGTGTCGAAACATTGTCGAGTCCCACCAATCGATCTGTTGCCTAGAACCTCGCGAGCATTAAATGCTCGGGCTAGTATAAATAGGGGTGGAAGGTTAGCAGTTGCTCTCTCATTCCATTTTCAATCCCTGCTCACAACCGAAGTTCTCTCATTTTCTCCAGTTTCTCACGCCGATCAGTCTCGGTAAGGGCTTTAATCCTCTTTTAGTTTAAGTTCTTTGTTTTTCTTGAAAATGAGCGGTGCAGAAGGTCGAGAGCGGCGAGCCCTCCTTCCATTCAGTTCTCATGGTCATCGTCGATGAAGAAGAAGCGATCGGGCCCAGTGCAACCTAAACCCCTAGGGTCTCTGCTCAGTCGGGTCGGGTCATACCATCAAGGCTTGCACCACCTTCAAGGAGAGAGACCCTTCCTATAGGCGAGCTTCCATCGGTTCTTGAGAATCCGATGCAATCGTTGTTCAAGAATACAATATTTGTCTGATTCATATGGTGATCAAGTGCCATGGCGATCTTCGTGTCGATCATTCTTTTGAAGAGGATGACATGGTCATGGTGTCTGAAGAACGATTAAAGGCGATCTGAGGTTCCCTCTAGGCGATTTCTATAAGGAAGTCCTAAAACTTCACCAGCATCCATTGTTCAAATTCACCCCAACTCGTGGCGGATCTTGGTAGCTTTCCGAGGTCTATGCCGAGCTAAAGGGAATCGGACCTACGGCTAAAGTGTTCGCCAAGCTGCACGCTAACTCAGAAAGGGCGATGACCACTTTGGTTCTTCAGCGAAGCCTAATTGCGAGCTCTTTTCCGATCTGCCTCGTCTCTTAAGAAGCTGGAAGAATCGTTTCTTCATTGTGAGGAGCAAAGATCCGAGCCGCTTTGAGGACTTCCCCATGGTGGTGGTACGGGGACCCTTGCTTCCAACCATATTACCACGAGCGAAGAGGAAAGTTTGATAGTGATGGATCTCAAGAGTGAGGCTGCCACTAAAAAGTATTCTTGTTTGGATTCGGTGATCGAAAGCTGCACCATTGGGTGTTCGGTGCTCATTGCCAAGACCGCGAACTTCCGCTCTCTATCCTCGGCATCGGTATTTTCTATACCTCAGATCTCAGGACCTTAGCGATCTCACTAACCTTTTCTTTGTGCGGTATGGCGGGTGGTGAGGTTCAAGGAAGGAAACGGAAGAAGAGAGAGATCTCCCGGAAGATAAAGGAGATAAAGCGTTCGGAACGACTCCAAACGCCCGGTCACGAACCTGGGGAGATACAAAGTGATCCTCCCCAACCTTCGGGTCCGCCGACCACTGAAGCTACCCGATCTCCTCCTAGATCGGAGGAGCAGCCTCCGACTCTTGCAGTTGTTCCAAGCAGGGAAGGGGGGCCTACTCAAGCTTCTGGGAGGACCTCTTCTCGGGGCGCTCAAGTACTGATCGACTGCTTGAGGAATAATCGGACTGTCAAGGAGAACTCTGATTTCGCCAAAGTCCTGGGGTCTACCATCTTCTTTCCGGAGGATCGGGACAGGCTATCCCAGAATGGTCTCGACGATATATTGACTCGGACCATGAGCTTAAACGTGGAGTGTCTGGTGAACCAGACCATGATCAGGAAAGGATTCAGCGCTGGGTAAGGAGATCGGGAAGAAGAATCGGAGGTGGATTCCTCCGATCCCAACTCTCATCCGCTCGGGATTATATATCTCAAGTCGAGGGCGGGCAAAGCTCCATGAAGACCGGTTGGCCGAACAGAATCGTGCTTTGGATGAGAGGGACCGTGCTCTTAAGGAAGTCCAGGTGCTTCACGCCAACGAAGCCGCTCAGGTCGCTCAACTTATAGAGGAACTTGAGGCGAAGGATAGGGAGCTTAAGGAGAAAGACAAGGAGCTTAAGGAGAGGGATGAGGATATGGTGACGGGATTATCCGAGGCCTATGTGTAGGCTGACAAGGATCTCTTGGCCGCACTCCGGGAGCATTACCAGAAGAAGACTTTTCTTGGATGGCGATGTGGCTCCCGAGGACAATGATGAAGGCAGTGAGGATGAAGCCAGGGTGAGAGGAGAGAGGAGTGATCAAATGTAGATCAGGCTGGGGGTGATCCCCCAGCCGAATAACTTGTACAAATTATGACATGAAATGAAATGCCTTTTGTTCAATGAATGATTGTGATCGGAAAATTTTAAACCATTGTTTGTCTGAGTATTTGATTGTATGAGCACAGCAAAACAAAAACTAAATGTAATTATTAATCTAAGTATGAGAGATCGGAAAGCACTTTGAACATGAGATCGGTAGGGAAGAAATTCTGAACAGAACTTGACTGAAAATTTAACTCGAACACTTAAGATCGGAATCGAACCAAAACTTTAGCTCTTAAACTTTCGGAAAGGAGGTCGGCAATAAAGCGGTAGGAAAAGATCTAGTGCCGTTCATTTTATTCATCAACAGAGATCGTGAATATACCCGACGAGTCAGGAAATTCGACAACGGGTTTGAGGATCGGTAAATGATTTGAGAGATCGGTGAGTTTTAAGGGATGCTAGGACTTAGCATTGATTCCGATTTTGTGAGGAGAGATCGGAAATGTGACCGCCTATCAAGGAGGACCTAAACGTGATTAGCTGTTCAAAGAAGAATTTTTATTGATTCTAGGGATCGACCAAAATATGGTGTCGACAGCTGCCCCTCTTTACATAATTTCTATTAAAGGAAAGATTTCCGTATAGGAATTATGTAAAGATTCCGACTCATATTTTGGACGATTAGGTATTTGAAATTAGGGAACTAAAGCACACATAAGTTAATGACCTAGAAAATTAAAATCAACTTGGATCTAGAAACCAGAGGTTGATAACAGGAATGTAAATTGCATGGCATTAAAATCAACTTAGATCAAGGAACCAGAGGTTGATAACAGAAATGTAAATTGCAGGAAATTAAAATCAACTTGGATCAAGGAACCAGAGGTTGATAATAGAATTTTAAATTGCATGAAATTAAAATCAACTTAGATCAAGGAACCAGAGGTTGATAACAGAAATGTAAATTGCAGGAAATTAAAATCAACTTGGATCAAGGAACCAGAGGTTGATGGTGGAATTGCAGGAAATTAAAATCAACTTGGATCAAGGATCCAGAGGTTGATGGTGGAATTTAAATTGCAGGCAATTAAAATCAACTTGGATCAAGGAACCAGAGGTTGATAGCAGAAATTTAAATTGCAGGAAATTAAAATCAACTTGGATCAAGGAACCAGAGGTTGATGGTGGAATTGCAGGAAATTAAAATCAACTTGGATCAAGGAACCAGAGGTTGATAGCAGAAATTTAAATTGCAGGAAATTAAAATCAACTTGGATCAAGGAACCAGAGGTTGATAACAGAAATGTAAATTGCATGAAATTAAAATCAACTTGGATCAAGGAACCAGAGGTTGATGGTGGAATTGCATGAAATTAAAATCAACTTGGATCAAGGAACCAGAGGTTGATAGCAGAAATTTAAATTGCAGGAAATTAAAATCAACTTGGATCAAGGGAACCAGAGGTTGATAACAGAAATGTAAATTGCATGAAATTAAAATCAACTTGGATCAAGGAACCAGAGGTTGATGGTGGAATTGCATGAAATTAAAATCAACTTGGATCAAGGATCCAGAGGTTGATGGTGGAATTGCAGGAAATTAAAATCAACTTGGATCAAGGATCCAGAGGTTGATGGTGGAATTTAAATTGCAGGCAATTAAAATCAACTTGGATCAAGGAACCAGAGGTTGATAGCAGAAATTTAAATTGCAGGAAATTAAAATCAACTTGGATCAAGGATCCAGAGGTTGATGGTGGAATTGCAGGAAATTAAAATCAACTTGGATCAAGGAACCAGAGGTTGATAGCAGAAATTTAAATTGCAGGAAATTAAAATCAACTTGGATCAAGGAACCAGAGGTTGATAGCAGAAATTTAAATTGCAGGAAATTAAAATCAACTTGGATCAAGGAACCAGAGGTTGATGGTGGAATTGCAGGAAATTAAAATCAACTTGGATCAAGGAACCAGAGGTTGATAGCAGAAATTTAAATTGCAGGAAATTAAAATCAACTTGGATCAAGGAACCAGAGGTTGATAACAGGAAATGTAAATTGCATGAAATTAAAATCAACTTAGATCAAGGAACCAGAGGTTGATGGTGGAATTGCAGGAAATTAAAATCAACTTAGATTAAGGAACCAGAGGTTGATAACAGGAAATGTAAATTGCAGAAAATTAAAATCAACTTAGATCAAGGAACCAGAGGTTGATGACATAAAATGTAAATTGCATAAAATTAAAATCAACTTACAAAGCAAACCTAATCTCGACACAAGAAGTTCTTCCCCGATGAAGTGTACTTAACAGGATCCCGAAAACCGATGATTAATGGAGGACGAGTTACAAGACTTGGCCTGCGACCTCATTTCTTCGGATGCCCCTTTTCTGTTCTTGACTTTCCTCAAAAAGCGCCCTTGCGGGTTTTCACTTTCCTTTTTTTCCTTTTGACTAGAAGCGCCCTTTCGGGTTTTCACCCCTTTTTTTTTTTTTTTTTTTTTTTTTTTTTTTTTTTTGATAGCTCACTTTTTCAGGATGCCCTTTCGGGTTTTCATCCTTCACTCATTTTGCAGAAGGCGCCCTCTCGGGTTTTCACCCTCTTTCACACATTTTACTAGGAGCGCCCTTTCGGGTTTTCATTCCTACATTTTCTTCTTCTTCTTCTTCTTCTTCTTTTTTTGTTCAAGTCCCAACTTCCCATATCAATAGGTTGTGTGTTCACTGCTTAGTCATTCCCTATAATTCTCAATGCAATGTATATAAAGTTACCTGTGTTTAAATTCTTAACTCATAATAAAGCATTAACAAGTTAACAGCGCATGTTCCAAGGTAAATGGGCTGATGGAATATGAGAAAAATATGGTTTTTAATAACAAAGAATAAGGATATGAATTTGGAAGAAAGAGAAATCTCACGAATTCCTTTATTAACTTTTCTAGACCCTTTATTGCCCCAAATACTAATAGTCTGAGAAGAATCCTTGTGCCATGGTCCCTTGCTACCTTTTGACTCCGTTTTACATTCTCAATAAGGCTTCATGTTGCTAGGCGCATCCTTTGAGGTTTTCAATCCCGATAACTCACTTTTTCAGGATGCTCTCTCGAGTTTTCATCCTTCACTCATTTTGCAGAAGGCGCCCTCTCGGGTTTTCACCCTCTTTCCCTCATTTTACTAGGAGCGCCCTTACAAATTTTCACCCTTTTTTTGTTTTTTTTTTTTTATTTATTTTTTTTATTTTTTTTATTTTTTTTTTTTTTATTGTTCAAGTCCCACATTTTGTAGTATTTTCCTTCGATATAAGATCTCTTGGTTGGAGCTCCCGAGATTGTTCATTCTTATTCAAGCACCCTGGCCTTTCTTCTTTGGTATAACCGTCCATGGTAGATTTCGAATCTTGTTTTGACCTATTCGATTTCATCTAGCTCTGTTCTCCATTAAGATTCACAGAGAAGGAATTTCCATCTTTATTGGCAAAACTGCTTCCATGCCATATACTAACGAATATGGAGTTGCTTTAATCAATCATCTTTTCGATCATTCATTTGAGATTCTTGTTCTGATTTCCATGGCGTTGTTCATTTGGGGCGATAAGGTGATGAATTAAGATGAATCACCGGAGGCTTTCGATGACATCGATGCCCGCATTGCAATCGATCATGGGGCGTTTTCCAGCCAACATATGTACAGCACTTGTGACATTTTCAAACATACTCAATACAGTTTTTCTTAGCCATCGTGTTCGTTAGCTTGCGTGGCATAGTTTCCCTTCATCAGAATCACTAGTATTCAGGGCAATTATTGGTCCTTCAAAGTTAACTTCATGAATATCATAGTTGATTGAATCATTATGTATTGGTTGGAAATGGGGCGGTTACAAGAGGAGAATTAAGTGGTTTTATTAGGCAAAGAAAAGGCTAAACAAAAGAAGTAATCGGATATGAAAGTTTGGAAAAATGCGCGATTAACTTACTAATACTTAATCATGAGAGAAGGTCCATTCACAATCCACTTAACACCATGGACAAAGTGGTCAAGTGTAGGTAACCAAATATTCATTACTCAGAGAAAAGTATAAGGATATCCTTTGCCCCCCAAGTATCAAGCTCTTGATTTCTTTTTATTTGCACAATCAGCATTTCTGGTTCCAACGCATCTCCTATGCATTCTATTATGTGCACATTGCCTCTTTTACCAGTTTCGTGGTTAGGCAATGGATTAATTTCAACATTAGGAATTGCACTTTCACTTTCCATCTCCAACCACCCATTTATGATAAGGGTGTACCTTACCTTTGAAAGCTCCACAATTGTATGTTGAGTGACCAATTGCCCCTATAGTATTCACAATGAGCATTTGGATCACACCTCATTGGATATAGGGATTGTAAAAGGTCGAGTGGTATGGGGACTATCTGGTTTATGCTCAAAAGGTAACAATAAATCTCGCTTAAGGGCATAGGCAGTGGTGGGTCGGGATTGGGAAGTGGGTGATTTAGATGAACTAATTTGTTTGAGTCGGCGACGTGAAGTGTAAGCAATTGGTTATGGGACCTATTGTGGTTGGGATAAGAAGAAATTTTGGTGGAAAATTGGCTACCATTAGGTTTTGGGAAGAAAATCGAGAACGGTAGGTGTTTTGTGGGGGGGCATGGTTGATAGGCTTGTTACATCACATTGTGCACCTCCCCTTCCATTTTCTTCTCAGAATTTATCGTACTTTTCACTGAATTTTCTCTTACCACTTCCTGTAACCTCCCCTAGTCTCAAATTTGCCTCAATTCTCTCCCCAGTCTGTATAATGTTAGCAAAGTTGTTGGAGGTGTTCCCGATCATCAAATAGAAATAAGGAGCTTTCAAGGTCTCAATGAAGAGAGAGCAAAGCTCATTGTCAATAACTGGAGGGTATATTTCCGCTGCTTTCTCTCTCCATCTTTGGGCATATTCTTTGAAGCCTTCCCTGTCTCTCTGTACCAGGTTCTGGAGGTCCCTTCTTGTGGGGGCCACATCGCAGTTAAATTTGTACTGCTTTAAAAAGGCCTCGGCTAAATCCTTCTAGGAGCGCAGTCTGCTCCTGTCTAATTGAACACACCACCTCAGAGCTGTTCCAGAGAGGCTCTCGTGAAAGAAGTGGATTAACAGTTTGTCATCATCTGTCATAGAGGACATCTTGGCAATATAGGTGGCCAAATGAATTCGAGGGTCCGAATTCCCAGTATACTTGTCAAAATCGGGGACCTGGAATTTGGCGGCACCACCACATCGGGAAACAATCGTCGTTATGCCACGTCAACTGTGCCATACATATTCCGGACCTCTATAGCTCTCAATCTCTCTTCAGGCGGATGACTTCTCATTTTCTCTCATCTTACTTTCTCCTCCTGTTGTGTGAGGTGCTCCCCCAACTGGGAAATGAGGGGCAGAATGAATTGGAGGGCTCGGGACCGAAAGGGATGGTTCAGCATTTGGGATGGCTGGATAATAAGAGAAAGGAGGTTCATTAGTCATGACGACCGGATTGACAGTGACTGTCGGGTCCGGGATGGGGGATTGAAAGGTAAAAGAAGTTGAAGCTTGGTGAGGATCATTTGTTGGAGGTGGTGGAGGAGGTAATAGTAGGTTAAGGTCTGAAGCTGGCTTATTTTGGGACATCTCCTACATCGACTTCATAAGTTACGAAACACAGTCTTTTAGTTGAAACTTGCCTCAGAGGTTACGTACTTATTCACGATCTTCCATTAGTTTTCTTGTTCGAGATCTTATTAAGTACACTCATTTGAGGTTGAATCGCGTGCTTGGTCAGACTTGCCTTGTTTGAAGTAATGTTTGATTTTCTGGGGGGAGTAAAAAGGAAAATTTTCAATGAATTTTGAATTAAAAATTAAAAGGGTCCTGGTGTGGACAAAGGATACGATGGCATCTGAGAGCCAAGACGAAATCTGCAGAGGGATAATTGCATCCCTTTTATCATGGCATCGTTCGATAGTCCGACGGTGAATGACTGGATTGAATGCGCATTTATGGTACTTGTCCATATGGCGCATTCAATTTTTGCATAACCCTAGCGAGGGGGTTCCTACGGGAGTCATACTATTCATTCACAATTTTGCTAAACCATGGCCCGAACCGCCTCATAGGTTCAACAATGGTTTAGCATTCTGCTCAGTCTAAAACTTCCTCTGTAGTGACTCGAGGATGCCATGTTAAAAATGATGCTTATCCTTTTACAGACCTTATTTTGGTGATGCCTGTGGGAAAACTTGTTAGTAAGACAAATTAGGGTAATTTTGAATCATACTGTTGACAGGGTGACACGTACACATTTATCGAAGTAGGAAAATGTGTAGGCGTTTTAGTAGGATTCAAGATTACCCTCAAAAGAAATGAACAAAAGGAAATTAAAGCAGAATAGGGTAAGAGTAAGTATGCCCCTTTTGTCCTATAGTAGGGAGACTCCTAACACCGGGTAAGCGCTACCTATCTGGATAGTTCTATCTTATAAGGTAGTTTACTACGGCTTTCAGCTATCGTGACGGTTTAGCTCAGGATCTAATTTTCTTATAGCCACAGGTTCCCAAATTGCCCCTACTGTAAACAGTAGAGCCCCATTCTACCCCCATGATATTGTCGGGAAAATTCCACGGGTATCACGGTAAATAGAACAAGTTTCAATTTGAGCAGAAGCCTTCACGGATACTAACGGGGTAAAACCCACGGGTACCGCTACATGACCCCCTCCTACTTTCCTAAAAGGGTAAGAAAGCCCGGGTTAGGACCATAGTGGGTGAGGATATTGTGTAAGTGTTCAGTGTGTGAAGGGACACTTTTACCTCTTCCCAATTCAGGGGGATTTTATTTTTCCATTTTTTCTTTTTTCTTTTTTCCTTTTTCTTTGAAATGAAGAGCACTGTAGGAGATAGAACAGGCAAAACAAAATAGTTAGTAGCAATAATAATTAGCATATGAGACATCGCCGAGTGAGCCCCTCTAAATATAATTTGATCGGACAAAAATTAAGCCTACTTTTGGACCTCCAGAATGGGGTTGGGTCAATAGTCCCCAGTGGAGTCGCCAAGCTGTCGCAATGGGATTTTGCGGTCGCCCGGACGATCACTCACCGAAGTGGGAAAGAGTGAGGAGTCGCCACCTTAGTTTTGAGGGAAACTAAAGAAAACCATTTGAGAAGTTAAATTAAAAATGAAACCACTTCAAAACAGAGATTCTAAGTTCGGGGTCCGTAAACGGGTGGGGAAGGTGTTAGGCACCCCACCTCGTCCCTTAATAAGGGTAAGTAGATTTAATTCTGCGTCCTTTACAAATTAGTTAGAAGGGCTTAGGCGGCAATGTTAATCCTTTTGGTAGAAGGAATGTTTGATTTTTCACTAAATTTGGATCACCCAGATACATAAGTAAATGAGACAACCTTAGTGAACGGGTGTGAGAATCGGATAAGAACTCTCCTCCGATCTTTTTTAAGTTGTTCATTAAAATTTTGAGGGGAGACCGGATAAGAACCCTCCTCCGGTATCCGGTCTCCTTTAAGTCATTTATTTGAAGTTTTGAGGATGAGACCGGATAAGAACTCTCCTCCGATCTCTTTCAGATGTTTATTAAAATTTGAGGTTGAGACCGGATAAGAACTCTCCTCCGATCCCTATTTAATGTTTATTAAAATTTTGAAGGGAGACCGGATAAGAATCCCCCTCCGATCTCTTTTAAGTTATTTATTAAAATTTTGAGAGGAGACCGGATAAGAACCCTCCTCCGATCTCCTTTAGAGTTATTCATTAATGTTTTGAGTTGAGACCGGATAAGAACTCTCTTCCGATCCCCACTTAATGTTTATCAAAATTTTGAAGGGAGACCGGATAAGAACCCTCCTCCGATCTCCTTTAAGAGTTGACTTAAAACTTTTAGGCAAGGATAGGATAAGGACTCTTCCGACCCCTTCTATTTTGATGAGACTCGGACAAAGACTTTTCCGACCTTTAAAAATTTAACCACGGCTACGGGTCTTAAGAACCTAAAACTAAGAATTATGACCTTCAAAAATGCCGGATAAGGATTATGGATATCCTGTGGTGAGCAGGGAACACTAGACTTGATTCATCGACCTTTTCATGTAGTCATTTTACCAATATCTATTAATGACCGATCCACTGCTTCGTTTACTTTGGTCTTATTCCATTTCATGACATCTTTGTCGAATTGTCGTTACGTCGGCCTAATAGTTCGGCTATCTTCTGACGTGTTATTCGTGTCCTCTTTTAAAGGAGACCTCTAAGTTGCAACTACCTACGTTTACCCAACCATTTACATACTACAAAGAGTTAGAAAACTGGTTTTCGAAATGACCGAGATCAATAAAATGAACTGATCACTAAAAAAATGATTTGAGAGTGACTTTCTTTGGGATTGCTTGTGCGAAATGGTCTAGATGTAAGAAGAACAAGGAAAATGCGGAAATAAACTTAGGCGCTTAATAAAGCAGTAACATGAACTCTTATAACAATATTTTCTCTTGGGTTCTCTTGTACAAAATACCCTTGAAGAAAGTTGAAGATGTATGAAGAACAAAGGAAGTGCAGGAAACAAACGTAATCAGTAGTGTTAACTCTTACCTGTGAGGAGCCAAATATATAGAAATAACTGTGAAGTGGTAAATAGTGATGGCGGATTGATCAGCTGAGATTTGATGTCCATCGTGAAACCGAGAGATGCTTTAGCTAAAAGGTAACCGGTAAGAACCAGTGAAAGGAAGTTGAGCTTGAGCAGGAGGAAAGGGAAGCAGAGATGATGAGAGTATGACCAGATAATGAACAAACTGGAAATGTAGAGTTCCAATATTCAAAATCTTTTTCAAGAAAACACTCCTGAAAACTAGTTTCAAAAGTATTTTTAATCACTACAAAACAAAGCAGAGTAACAAACCGAATGAAGTTTGAGTTCCTCCACGATAATAGCACCTCTTTCCTATATTTTTGTCCGTCCTTGAGCAGTTTTCATGCAGTATTTATAGGAATCGGTGCTCCCCATGAAGTCGGGATTTATTTTGAGGAAGATGGAGGGTCAAGATTTTGAAGTACATGATCGGATGTTCGGGAATTAAAGAGAATCAAAAGCGAATGGTGAGATCGCTTCTCGGAATATTTGTCCTTTTCCTCTTTTAATCGCGGTCTTGAATCCTCTTGTCCGAACGATCGAGGGCTAAGAGTGAAAACGCTGGTATTGTCGTCTTCTCTTTTGATCCAAGGGTTCCGATTCATCCTTACAAGTGAGATCAACGGTGGAGATTGGGATGTACAGGTGTCATGACATACCACGGCACTGTCGACGTGCGGGCGATTCTTAGGCGTGCGGTGGAGATCTCGTCTGCCACGCTTTAACTACCTCGGCTCTGATTCTGACGACGGTTATTTGTCTTATTCCTTTTGTCTTCCGATCCCTCCCCTAGCTCCTATTCCGATCTCTCATGCCGTTCTCCTATCTCCCGATCTCTATTATCCCTTAATCGGTCTGGATTCGGTCCAAGCATTAATTACATCTCGATTCTCGAAGCGTCAAGCCGTTTTCCTCGACATTAAATGCTCATTTCCCCTATATATACCCACAGCGGAGACATTTTCTTCATCTGACTTTCCTCTCTTCTTTTCTTACTTTCCCTGTTCTAGCTGCTCCGGTGGAAGTTCTGGCTATAACTGTGGCTTTGATCTTTTTCCGATGGACTTCTTGACCCACCGACTGAAAATTTACGATCCCGGTGATCGAATGACCTTAACTGACGATGGTGAGAGGACCGGATTTGGCCGATCTGTATTGCGGACTTTGGTTGTACCGATCTCGAGTCGCTCTACTGAGTTCATTCGGCTTCTCATCGCATTGGGTGTTCCGACAGCTTCTTTCCTCCACATTGGATGTTCCGACAGCAGGTCGGTTTCGAGTGGTAACATCGGTGACGATGTCTCTCATCTTCATGGGAGTCATAATCACCCCATCTGAGCTGCATATCTATCCGATGCCAACAGCCGGTCTCCTGGTCAAACACATCTTTTGATTCAGCCATAAGACTAGGCTTTGACATAGGCCTTTTAGATAGGATGTTCCACCGGTCTCTAGAGATCGCCCAAATGATGTAATCCTGAAATGTAATCAGATCTCTAGAGATTGCCCAAATGTTGTAGTTAGACCTTTATTGTAGTCCGATCGCTAGAGATCGCCCAAATGATGTATTTTATTTTCAATGCAATCCGATCTCTAGAGATCACAGAAATGATGTGATCCAATGTTAGTGTAATCCGATCCCTAGAGATCGCCCAAATGATGTAATCGAACTTTTGAAAAATAAAGACTTTATTTTGTCGGTTATCATCTTATTATTTTTGCATTGATTATTTTCCGATCCCTAATGTGATTATCCAATCGATTCTTTACACGAATGACACTTAGTGATCCTTTATTCAAAATTTTTAACTTATTATGCCGACCTCTAATAAACCGATCTCGGAACATTCGGATATTTGAGAAAAGTGTCGTAACAGTGTCGAGTCCCACCAATCGATCTGTTGCCTAGAACCTCGCGAGCATTAAATGCTCGGGCTAGTATAAATAGGGGTGGAGGGTTAGCCGATTGCTCTCTCATTCCATTTTCAATCCCGCTCACAACTTGAAGTTCTCTCATTTTCTCCAGTTTCTCGACGCCGATCGTCTCCAGAAGGTCTTTAATCCTCTTTTAGTTTAAGTTCTTTGTTTTTTCTTGAAAATGAGCGGTGCCGAAGGTCAGAGAGCGGCGAGCCCTCCTTCCATTCAGTTCTCATGGTCATCGTCTGATGAAGAAGAGGCAGTCGGGCCCAGCGTGCAACCTAAACCCCCTAGGGTCTCTGCTCCAGGTCGGGGTCGGGTCATACCATCAAGGCTTGCACCACCTTCAAGGAGAGAGACCCTTCCTATAGACGAGCTTCCATCGGTTCTTCGGGAATCCGATCTGCAATCGTTTGTTCAAGAATACAACATTTGTCCTGATTCATATGAGCTGATCAAGTGCCATGGCGATCTTCGTGTCGATCATTCTTTTGAAGAGGATGACATGGTCATGGTGTACGAAGAACAGTTAAAGGCCGGTCTGAGGTTCCCTCTAGACGATTTCTATAAGGAAGTCCTAAAACTTCACCGAGCATCCATTGTTCAAATTCACCCCAACTCGTGGCGGATCTTGGTAGCTTTCCGAGGTCTATGCCGAGCTAAGGGAATCAGACCTACGGCTAAAGTGTTCGCCAAGCTGCACCGGCTAACTCACCGAAAGGACGATGACCACTGGTTCTTTCAGGCGAAGCCTAATTGCGGGCTCTTTTCCGATCTGCCCTCGTCTCTTAAGAACTGGAAGAATCGTTTCTTCATTGTGAGGAGCAAAGATCCGAGCCGCTTTGAGGACTTCCCCCGCAGCTGGTGGTACCAGGGACCCTTGCTTCCGAACCATATTACCCTGAGCGAAGAGGAAAGTTTGATAGTGATGGATCTGAAGAGTGAGGCTGCCACTAAAAAGTATTCTTGTTTGGATTCGGATCGCCGAGCCGCACCATTGGACTGCTCACCGCTCATGGCCAAGACCGCGAACTTCCGATCTCTAACCTCGGAATAGGTATTTTCTATACTTCAGATCTCAGGACCATAGCGATCTCACTAACCTTTTCTTTGTGCGGTATGGCGGGTGGTGAGGGTTCAAGGAAACGGAAGAAGGAGAGAGAGATCTCCGAAGATAAAGGAGATAAAGCGTTGAACGACTCCAAACGCCTGGTCACGAACACGGGAGATACAAAGTGATCCTCCCAACCTTCGGTCCGCCGACCACCGGCTACCCGATCTCCTCCTAGATCGGAGGAGCAGCCTCCGACTCTGCGGTTGTTCCAAGCAGGAAGGGGGCCTACTCAAGCTTCTCGGGAGGACCTCTTCTCGGGCGCTCAAGTCTTGATCGATCGCTTGAGGAATAATCGGATCACAAGGAGAACTCTGATTTCGCCAAAGTCCTGGGGTCTACCATCTTCTTTCCGGAGGATCGGGACAGGCTATCCCAGAATGGTCTCGACGACATATTGACTCGGACCATGAGCTTAAACGTGGAGTGTCTGGTGAACCAGACCATGATCCGGGAAAGGATTCAGCGCCTAGGTAAGGAGATCGGGACGAAGAATCAGGTGGTGGATTCCTCCGATCCCAACTCTCATCCGCTCGGATTATATATCTCAAGTCGAGGGACGGCAAAGCTCCATGAAGACCGGTTGGCCGAGCAGAATCGTGCTTTGGATGAGAGGACCGTGCTCTTAAGGAAGTCCAGTGCTTCACGCCAACGGCTCAGTCGCTCAACTTATAGAGGAACTTGAGGCGAAGGATAAGGAGCTTAAGGAGAAAGACAAGGAGCTTAAGGAGAGGGATGAGGAGATGGTGACGGGAATAGCCGAGGCCTATGTGAAGGCTCACAAGGATCTCTTGGCCGCACTCCAGGAGCGTTACCCAGAAGAAGACTTTTCTTGGATGGCCGATGTGGCTCCTGAGGACAATGATGAAGACAGTGAGGATGAAGCCGAGGGTGAGAGGGAGAGAGGGAGTGATCCAAATGTAGATCAGGCTGGGGGTGATCCCCCAGCCGAATAACTTGTACAAATTATGACATGAAATGAAATGCCTTTTGTTCAATGAATGATTGTGATCGGAAAATTTTAAACCATTGTTTGTCTGAGTATTTGATTGTATGAGCACAGCAAAACAAAAACTAAATGTGATTATTAATCTAAGTATGAGAGATCGGAAAGCACTTTGAACATGAGATCGGTAGGGAAGAAATGCTGAACAGAACTTGACTGAAAATTTAACTCGAACACTTAAGATCGGAATCGAACCAAAACTTTAGCTCTTAAACTTTCGGAAAGGAGGTCGGCAATAAAACTGGTAGGAAAAGATCTAGTGCCCGTTCATTTTATTCATCAACAGAGATCAGGAATATACCCGACGAGTCCGGAAATTCGGCAACGGGTTTGAGGGATCGGTAAATGATTTGAGAGATCGGCTGAGTTTTAAGGGATGCTAGGACTTAGCATTGATTCCAGTCTTTGTGAGGAGAGATCGGAAATGTGACCGCCTATCAAGGAGGGACCGGAAACTTGATTAGCTGTTCAAAGAAGAATTTTTATTGATTCTAGGGATCGACCAAAATATGGTGTCGACACTAATCAAAGGGTGACATGTGGCAAGGGTTTAATGTGTTAACCTAGCTATATAAGTGTTGTTATGAGAAAAATAAAACACAACCATCAGCCACACACCTTTGTCACGCCACTTTGAGGGTTTTCATCTCTTCTTCTTCATCTCTTATCAATTCAAAGAGATTAGCCATCAATCTCTTGAATTAAGAACACTAGAAATTGTTTCTGGTGTCCTGTTTACATCTTTAATCTCTTAAAAGGCAGAACTTGAATTTCTAATTAATAGAAAAGGCTTTAGAAGCTGTTCAAGGGCTGCCATAGGTGTTCTTGGTGTGGACAAGCTAGAGGGACAACATCTGGTGTCCTGAAGACGAATCTCAAAGGCGCAGACACGCTGCAGTGCATCAAGAGGTTAGTGTAATCATTCTTGATTTAATCTAGGGTTCTAAAATTAATCTAATTAATTTTAAAATCTTAAATGGCAAATACAGATCCAAAAACATATTAAAAGAGTTTTAATATGTTGTTTATCATTGAAATCAAATAGATAAAAATAAATCTTGCATGATGCATGTGACCCTAGGTGAAAATTTTTGAATTCAATGGTATAAACTTGTGTTTTTCACGCTTCCGTTCCGTCAATTGGTATCAGAGCCACTATATTTGCCATTTAGATTGATGTTTATATGATTTAATTGTGTGTTTCATCTTGAGATCAAAAGTTTATTGCTGGTTGCAAAGTCAAGGTGGCGGCACAAATGATGAACACCATGGTGCGCATGGTTGATGCATCACAATGGTGTGCAAAGGTAAATGGATGGTGAATGTGCAATTCTTGTATGATCTAAGATCCATTTTATGTCTAATTAAATTGTTTAATTAGAATTTTAATCACACAATTAAATTATGATTCAAATCAGATTTTTAAAAATTGTTTGAATGTGATTCAAATCTGAATTTTAAAAGTTGTTTGAATGTGATTCAAATCTGAATTTTTAAAGTTGTTTGAATCATATTTAAATCTGATTTTTTAAAATTGATTGAATAAAATTCAGATCTGATTTTTTAAAAAAGGTTTGAATGTGATTCAAATCTGATTTTTTAAAAAATGTTTGAATGTGATTCAAATCTGAATTTTTAAATTTGTTTGAATGAGATTCAAATTTGAATTTTTAAATTTATTTGAATCATATTCAAATCTGGAATTTTAAGTTGAATATGGGATATTCAATTTAATTTAAGTATGTATGTTTTATTTAATTGTTAAATAGTGATATGCATGATGGATGATCATGGACTATAAAAGACCAATGTGATTGGATTTATTTCTTTTATGTTTCTTTGGGATTGTAAATTAATTAATTTATTTTAATTTATTTTGGGCATGTATTATTAAGTTTGTAATAATTTTTGGGTTGTAATTTCATTTATTTAAGTTCTTGTAAATTTGCCTTGGTATGCCAAGGATTACTATGTAATATTGGATTGCAAGAAGTTCAAGGAGGTCAAGAGCATTGGTGGGACCAGTGGGAGGAATTCAAGATCAAGTGTTGATTATGTACTCCTTCAGCAACTCTTGTAAAATGAATGAATGAATGAAATGCACCTAGGAATGCCCTGATTCAATTCTTAGTGGCTCATAATTGAATCCCTTAGAAAGTCCATGATCATACCATATTTACTGCTTATCCATGAATGCATGAGATGTATGGGAATGTATGCAATTATATGATATATGCATCCTAAATGGATAATGTGCAAAGTGAGACCTTAATAGTAATAAGAATGACCATAAAATCTTCTAAACAAATGATTAAGTTGGAAATGCTATAATTAAAGTAATTATAACATAGGCCCTCCATTGGGGCAATTATTTTAAGAAATTTTAAATAGTTGCATAAGATGCAATTTATTTAAGAGATTTTCTTAAGAATAATTATTAAGCATGAGATGTTGTAAATATGTAAATGGTTTAGTGGCCAATATTGGATGTAACTGAGGACATTAAAATTATTTGCATAATTACTGGCTCAATGGGATCAACTTAACTAATGCAAGATAAGTCAATAATGGATGTACCTGAGATTTTGAGCATTAGGGGCTAGGTAAAGGATTGAACCTCACATGAGATGTGATGGGCAAAGAGTTGCTCACTTATATTTTATTGTAATTCCAATAATAGATGTACCTGAGGATGATCAATAGAATTATAAGAATTCAATCACCCACTAGAAATCCATCCAACTAGGATTTCCGTTTTCTACTTTGGAAGTGTAGGATTCGCTAAGTTAGTGGGAGGACCAATTTGATTAAAAGACCATAATCATTTTGGTTAATTACATGATACATTTACTAATTAATCTGGTTATTTTCTGCAGCTTAATTTTCTCGATAAAAATGAGCACAAAACAACCACCACCATCCAATATCCTTGCAAGCATACTTGATCACAATAGGTTGACAGACCTAATCTGATTGGCTAAGAAATTTGAAACTTGTCCTGAACCTTGAACATATAGGATATGTTCTAGATTCAAATGTTCCTGGTCCCTTACCTCCAGAGGCCACACAAGAGGAACATGAAACTTTGGACAAGTGGAAGGAGCATGATATGAGAGCTAAGTGTTACATGCTTGCTTCCATGAGTAATGAGTTACAGAAGCAACATGAGAACATGCAGAGTGCGAGTGAGATCCTCCTTCACCTACAAGAGTTGTATGGTGAGCACAGCAGGAATGCTAGGTATGAGATATCTAGACAGCTATTCCGTATGAGAATGTCTGAGGGACAGAATGTTGGGGATCATGTCCACAAGATGATTCGGCTGATTGAGCAGTTGGAACATCTTGACTTCAACATGGATTTCCAACTACAGACGGATTTGATCCTTCAGCCCCTTCCTGAGTCTTTTGGAAATTTTGTGACAAATTTCCATATGACTAAACAGGAATGCACATTAGCTGGTTTACTCAACATGCTGGTTATTGCCCAAAAGAATATGCCAGGCAATAAAGGAAAAGAGGTAGCTTTGGTTGCATCTTCTTCTGCTGGAAAGTCCAACAAGAAGAAGGGCAATAAGAAAAAGAAACTTCAGATTCCTGGTCCTTCCAAGAAAATAGCTAAACAGAAAGGGAAGACCAAAGCTGACAAAGGCAAAGAAAAGTGTTTCCACTGCCAATAGGAAAGTGTTTCCATTGCCAACAGGAAAGTGTTTCCATTGCCAGTAAGAAAGTGTTTCCACTGGCTAGAGTATAGCAATCTAAAAGAATGCAATGCCATGGTGAAAACCAACTCAAGTTCAAAATATATTTGGCACTTAAGGTTATGTCATGTTGCAGAAGATAGGATTGCAAAATTAGAGAAAATAGGGATTCTATCCTCATTGGGCTCTGAGTCTACTCCAACTTGTGAATCTTGCCTTCAGGGCAAAATGACTAGATCACCCTTTGTTGGACAGGGGCTAAGAGCTGAAAATATTTTAGAGCTAATACATAGTAATGTATGTGGTCCATTTAAAGAAATGGCTAGAGGGGGTTTTCATTATTTTATTACCTTTACTGATGATAAATCAAGGTTTGGGTATTTGTATTTGATGAAATACAAACATGAATCTTTTGAAAAGTTCAAAGAATTTAAATCTGAAGTAGAAAATCAGACAGGAAAGAATATTAAAGCTCTTCGATCAGATCATGGAGGTGAATATTTGAGTACTGAATTTGATGAATACTTGAGAGAGCATGGCATTGTTTTTCAGCTGACTCCTCCAGAACGCATACGGTGAATGGTGTATCTGAAAGGAGAAATCGTACCCTATTGGATATGGTACGTAGTATGATGAGCTATACTGATATGTCAATCTTCTTTTGGGGATTTGCATTAGAATCAGCTTTGTATATTATGAATAGGATTCCATCAAAATCAGTTTCTTCCACACCTTATGAGATATGGCATGGAAGAAAACCAAGTCTTAAGCATGTTAAGATTTGGGGTTGTCCAGCTTATATCAAAAAGCTGAACACTGATAAATTGGAGACCAGATCAGAAAAAGGTCGATTTGTTGGATATCCAAAAGATAGTTTTGCATATTATTTTATTTGCCTACTTCACAAAAGGTTGTTATAGTAGAGATGCCACATTTCTTGAACAATGGTTTATTCAAGAAGGAGGCAAAGGAAGGCAAATAGAGTTAGAATTGGAGAATTCTGACCAACCAACAGATCAGATGGATATAGATCCATCTAGTCAACCAATACCCGTTGATGAAACATCTACAGCTGTTCCTCGTAGAACAACCAAGGTATCTCACCCACCAGTGAGATATGGTTTTCTTCATGAAGAAGAACAAGAGTTGTCTACTCATGAAGAAGTAGATCATGGAGATGATCCACTTACCTATGAAGAAGCTATATCAGATATAGACTCTTCAAAATGGATTGATGCTATGAAATCCGAGATTGATTCCATGTATAAGAATCAAGTTTGGGATCTTGTTGACCCACCTGAAGGTATTATACCTATAGGGAACAAATGGGTTTTCAAGAAGAAAATTGGTTCTGATGGAAAGGTAGAGACCTATAAGGCAAGGCTAGTAGCGAAAGGGTTTCGCCAAAGGCAAGGAATCGACTATGAGGAGACTTTCTCGCCTGTTGCCATGCTTAAATCAATTAGGATTTTATTAGCAATAGCTGCGTACTATGATTATGAGATTTGGCAGATGGATGTCAAAACAGCTTTTCTCAATGGATACATTGAAGAAAACATTTTCATGGAACAACCTAAGGGATTTGAATCCCAAGATGGTTCCAAGGTATGCAACCATTTATGGGTTGAAACAAGCTTCGAGGAGTTGGAACATCCGTTTTGATGAAGCCATTAAGTCCTTTGGTTTTATCAAAAATGAGGATGAGCCATGTGTATATAAGAAGGTTAGTGACAGTGCTATAACTTTCCTTGTCTTATATATGGATGACATACTATTGATGGGTAATGACACAGGTATGTTGACGACTATAAAGGTATGGTTGTCAAATACATTCTCCATGAAAGACTTAGGGGAGGCAACCTATATTCTTGGGATTCGCATCTATAGAGATAGAGCGAAAAGAATAATTGGTTTATCCCAAAGTCTATACTTGGAAAAGGTGTTAAAGAGGTTTAACATGCTTGATTCCAAGAGAGGATTGTTACCAGTGAGACATGGTATCCATCTTTCTAAATATATGTCTCCAAATACACCTTAAGAAAGATATAAGATGTCAATGATTCCATATGCTTCGCTATTGGAAGTTTAATGTATGCAATGTTGTGTACTAGGCCGGATATCACATATCTTGTTAGTTTGACTAGCGGTATCAATCCAATCCAGTTTGGAACATCTGGATAGTCATCAAGAATATCCTTAAGTACTTGAGAAGAACTAAGTATTTATTCTTGATTTATGGAGGTGGAGACTTGCAACTAGATGGTTATACTGATTCTGATTTCCAATCAGATATCGATGATAGAAAGTCTACCTCTGGATATGTGTTCATTTGTAATGGAGGTGCAGTCAGTTGGAAGAGTTCCAAACAGAGCACGACTGCAGATTCCACTACAGAAGCTGAGTATATTGCTGCATCAGATGCTGCAAAGGAAGCTGTTTGGATAAAGAAGTTCGTGATAGAACTTACAGTAGTTCCTTCCATTGAGTCGGTTCCACTACATCGTGACAACAATGGAGTAGTCATCTGAGCTAAGGAACTAAGGTCTCACCAAAATCCAAACACATAGAAAGGCACTACCACATTATCAGAGATATAGTTGGGCAAGGCGATATAGCCATGCAGAAAAATAACATCAGCTGAAAAATCCAGCTGATCCATTCACTAAGCCTATGTCACAGACTCAGTTAGACCGACATCTTGAGAAGATAGGTCTAAGATATTGTAATGAATGGCTCTAGTGCTAGTGGGAGATTGTTAGTAGTATGCCCTAGAGCATATCATTTAGTATGTATCTTGTACATATTTTTATTAATAAAAGGCATTTCCACTTTTCCGTTTACATAATATATTTATGTGTAATAGAAAAGGTCCATTGATATTTTGTTAGAAATATTATTCTTAAGTTGTTAAGAATATGAGTGACAATATTTCTAGCACAAAGTATCATAAATATGTTCACAATCGAGGATACTTCATAATAAGGACATGACTTATCTAGAAAGATTGTATTCATGATTGTTCCCAAGTTATTTATATGAGATATACATAAGATGGAATGGTGAGTCTCATGCCATATAACAAACATGATAGGCACTTATAAATGATAAGTAGGCCGAACCAGTGACACTTATGACAAGCACATGGAGTTTACTCTTGTCAATGTTTTGTCATAAATCATATCAGTGCATATAATCTTTAGACCTGAGATAGCACAGTTATCTTGTATATAGGTAGTTTGAGTTTGATACTGCTTTCATACTTGTACTGTGTATGGGTATATGGGCATGTGTTGGCTCCTACTAGTTATATATGGAGGTAGGTGTTGATAAAGATGGAATCTGTTCCTCTAAGTAAATAGAGATAAAATCCTATGTTCATTTAATTGTTCTTGATGTTTCAAGTTCCTGGCCAGGACAGATAGATTTATTCAGAAAAGAGTTTCTGATGAGAAAATCTTTTTAATTAAGAACTGGAATTAAAAGAGAACATAATATTCATAGCAAATGGAGTTTGACATAAACCATGACTCCAGCTTGAGTTGGGATTTTGTAACAGAGAGATTCTAGTGCATGGTAACATATGATTATAGATTCAATTAAGGTAAACCTTATTACTAATTGGGTGGCCATGGCATGCTATGCTAGGTGTTAACCATGGTCTATGAGGTGCATAAAATGATTTAGAGAAATCATTTATGGTAAGAAAGAGTTCTGATGATATTAAGAGTTGATATCATGTCTCATTGCCAATTAGTGATGAGCCTAGTAAGTCACACACATACACAAGTTATCACCTAATTAAATATGATTTAATTAATTAATTAAAGAGTTTAAATTGATTAATTAAATAGGTTTGGTTTGCAATTAAATTGCAAAGTCCCTAACATGACTTGAAACCAAATCTAGATTATTGGATGTATAATATAAGTTAAATTTATATTTAAAGTGTTTAAATATGAATTTAATTAATGAGAAATTAATTAATAGAGATTAATTAATTAATTTATATTTGATATAAATTAATTAGAAGAAGAAAAATAATTATTTTGGGTTGAGAACTCAAAATTAAGACACAGGGGCATTTTGGTCATTTCACAGTGTGACACGTGGCACCATGAGATGGTGACACATGGGATTACAAATAAGCTTGCCAAATGTTTTTTAATCATGGAAGATGATTAAAATCAAGATTAAATGTAGGTTTGACACTTGGCACAATGTGATTGGGTCACTTAAACCTAGAGCTAATCAAAGGGTGACATGTGGCAAGGGTTTAATGTGTTAACCTAGCTATATAAGTGTTGTTATGAGAAAAATAAAACACAACAAGCAGCCACACACCTTTGTCACGCCACTTTGAGGGTTTTCATCTCTTCTTCTTTATCTCTTATCAACTCAAAGAGATTAGCCATCAATCTCTTGAATTAAGAACACTAGAAATTGTTTCTAGTGTCCTGTTTACATCTTTAATCTCTTAAAAGGCAGAACTTGAATTTCTAATTAATAGAAAAGGATTTAGAAGCTGTTCAAGGGCTGCCATAGGTGTTCTTGGTGTGGACAAGCTAGAGGGACAACATCTGGTGTCCTGAAGACGAATCTCAAAGGCGCAGGCACGCTGCAGTGCATCAAGAGGTTAGTGTAATCGTTCTTGATTTAATCTAGGGTTCTAAAATTAATCTGATTAATTTTAAAATCTTATATGGCAAATACAGATCCAAAAACATATTAAAAGAGTTTTAATATGTTGTTTATCATTGAAATCAAATAGATAAAAATAAATCTTGCATGATGCATGTGACCCTAGGTGAAAATTTTTGAATTCAATGGTATAAACTTGTGTTTTTCATGCTTCCGTTCCTTCACTATTAAACCATGAATTTATGTGTGAATATATAGCTGTTAATGAAATATGCTAGTATTAAATTGTGGGCAGCATGTGTAAGTGATATTGAAGTATGATTATTTTGAAGTGTATGTGTAATATTGACATTGAGATATGTTGAATTTTGGTGGAAGTGAATGTTGAACTTAATGGTGAATTGTGTGCATTGTGCACTTAAATGTTCTGCCCAAAATTATTGCTGGAATTGTGTACAATATATATATGGAAGTTTCATTGATTGAATATTGAAGTAATGAGGAGGAGAAGGAATATCAAATTAGAAGTGTATGTGTTTTGTGCAGATTGCGTATTGATGGCAGTACCTAAATTAGGTCATAAGTGCCAAACTGTAAACCCAATTAGTATGAGGCCAATGAGGGGTGAAACTAGACAACAAATAGGCCAACTCTCATGTAGAAATGTTGCCAAAATTCTGCCTAGAAACTCATCTTAAAAATGAGCAAATCCGGAATAGCAACCTTGCAACCCATATTTTTAATCATATGAATAGTAATCATTAGGATGACCATAACTCACTCAAAACAGGTCTAATTGACCTGAAATTTTTGCCATGGTTAACTTAGACATAGAGCTACAATTCTTATGAAGACACCAAACCCCATAAATGATGAGAACCAAGTCAAATAGCTTCCACAAGTTCGGCTACCAAAACTGCTAGGACTAAAAGTGACCTAAAATTGACCAAATTTTGCACTAAAGGTGCAATCTGTCCAGCTTTAGTAAATTGATCATATCTTGGTCTATACAACTCATAATGACCTGAAATTTTGCCTCGCGTGCAATAAGACATAGAGCTACAATTTTTCTTCTCTGAGTAGAAGCTAAAAACCAAGAAAAATAGGACTTTAAGCTAGACCAATCTAGCACACCAAAAATTGAGAATTTGACATTTACATACAATGATGCTTGAAGCACTTTGGAAATGAATGTCAACTTGTAAAAATGGTAAATTGAATTATATTGGTAGCATATTAAATTACAATATGTGACATGTTGAGGCTAGAAACAACTTATCCATGGTACCTAAAAAGGTCAACATATGCATTGACTTGTGAATTACATAATAGTTAGTAAACTCTAAAAATTGAAGAATTAAACAATTAATTTATAATGTGCCCTAGTTTGCCTAGTTGACTAGTTTGGATAGGTTGGCATGACAATAGGATTCTGATAGTTGTTCTGTAAATGGCTTCATGCCATACTGTGTTTTTACGGCTTATTATGTCGCACTGTGACTTTAATAGCCTACGGCTATATATATTGTGTATTTATTCTTGGCTTATCGCCAGATTGACTATATGGCTTTTTAGCCACGCTATTTGCACACCGAGAGACACTTTGTGATCGATGGTGTGATGGCCTGAGGTACTAGGTACCCAGTGCCAGGATATCCGTTTATCTAGTCTGGTCAGTATATAGGCTACACGGGTAGTAATTCAAGTACTATTAAATTCAAATAGCTAAATCCAATCTACTGACATACAGCACCACCAAAAATTCGTAAACACTTTATTTACTTTATTTTAGTGTATATTTCTTTATATTTAGCACCACTAAGCAAAATTGCTTAGCGCGTTGCTTTTGTAACGCGTAGGTATTGGAGACACAGCTGGAGAGCCCAGCAGACCTACGACCGGGTGAGACATCAGATTTGCACAGGAGTCCAGAGTCATCTGCACTACATTGCATACATGGTAGGACTTAGGATATCTTGTATTTTATACTTCTATTGTATTTGAAATTTGGCCCTATATTTTGTAATATTATGAAAGCTCTAAAGTTTGTAATATTTTGTACATATTAAATAACATGGACATTTTCTGGATATATTAAAATTATTATGGACTGTATTATGGAACTGTTTAATGACTGTAAAAGTCTATTGACTTTACTGAGAAATCGAGACTGTGAAATAGTTGAGATTTTGATATTATCATATTGAACTGTTTTTAACAGGTTTGAAAGGATAGTTTGTCCGAAATACAGATGGCACCTTGCCAAATTTTTATTGCCATTTTTGAAACACTGATTTTATTAAAGTATGAAAATAGTGGAAATAGTATTAGTATGATATGAATATTACATAAAAGATTTCTTAAAATCAATTTGAGTTAAGGAAATGAGTTAATCACATACTAGGTGCTCCGGCACGCCGTGTAGCATGCCTTGCTCGGCTACATTATAGACGGGTGAGGGGTGTTACATTTAGTGGTATCAGAGCATAGTTTAGGCATTTCTGGATCTAGATGTAAGTGTTAAGATGACTCTAATACAGATCTTTTGATTTGATTTGTTATTTTGATCAGAATATGGACTCCACATCACAGAGAGCGGTCAATGAGGAAGTGGAAAGTCATGCTCCATCTATGTTTGAACCAGGAGACAAGAGGGAACCTGCTCCACCAGTACCAAATGTACTAGCCACATTTCAGCAAATGGCTGAGTTCTTTAGATAGATGGTAGGAGTTATGCCACCACCACCAGCTCCACATCAAAAATCTCATATGGAGAGACTCAGGAGGTTTGGAGCAGTGGATTTTCTGGGCAAAAGGGAAGATGATTCTGTCATAGCTGAAAACTGGTTGTACAGAACTGGAAGAGTCTTGAAACAACTTCATTGTACTCCAAAGCAGAATTTGGAAGCTGTTGTATCACTACTGCAAGATGATGCATACCAGTGGTGGGATACAGTAACCAGTGAGGTGCCACCAGAACAGATAACCTGCCCCTCCAGCTCCAAGGGGTAAAAAGTTGGGTGAGGCTGAGGTAGCCGATACTTCACAAAAACCTGTGTCAGAGTCTGTGGAGAGAGCAGAAGTCAGAAAACCAGCCAGAGCCTATGCTATAAGGGCACAGGAGGAACAGGATGCTCTAGATGTCATCAAGGGTACATTCCTCCTCTATAATACTTTTGTGCATGCATTAGTGGATCCTGGATCTACTCATTCATATATTTGTATCAAGCTGCCAGTAGAAAGGGGAATACTAGTAGAGGAAAGTGACCAAGACATCCTGGTCACAAATCCACTAGGCCACAATGTGGTAGTAAATAAGGTGTATAAGGGCTGCCCATTGAAGATTCAAGGGAAAGAGTTCTCAGCAGACTTAATCGAATTGCCTTACCATGAGTTTGATGTGATTTTGGGAATGGACTAGTTATCCCATCATCAGGCAATAGTAGATTATAAATTGAAGAGAATCTCTCTAAAAACTGTTGAGAACAAAGAAATAACAATTATGGGTGAAAGGACAGATTTCTTGTCCAATGTCATCTCAGCTATAATTGCAAGGAGATGGTTGAGAAAAGGATGTGAAGCCTATTTGGCACACGTGGTTGACACTAGGCAGGGTAAACTTGACTTGTCTGACATACCCACAGTAAGGGATTTCTCTGAGGTATTTTCTGAGGAATTGCCTAGTTTACCAGTTGAATTTGCTATTGAGATTATGCCGGGTACAGCTCCAATTTCAATTACTCCGTATAGGATGGCACCTGCTGAATTGAAAGAGTTAAAAATCCAGCTGCAAGAATTACTAGGCAAGGGGTTCATACGCCCCAGTGTATCACTGTGGGGAGCTCCGGTACTATTTGTAAAGAAGAAAGATGGGACACTGAGGTTATGTGTTGACTATCAGTAGCTAAACAGAGTAACAGTGAAGAACAAGTATCCGTTGCCTAGAATTGATGATTTATTTGATCAGTTGAAGGGAGCCGGTGTGTTTTCTAAGATTGATCTCAGATCGAGGTATCATCAGCTAAGGGTTAAGGATGCAGATGTGCCTAAGACTGCATTCAAAACCCGGTAGGGGCATTATGAATTCCTGGTGATGCCATTTGGGTTAACAAAAGCTCCAGTAGCATTCATGATCCTGATGAACCATATCTTCCATCCATACTTAGATCGGTTTGTAGTGGTCTTCATTGATGACATCCTGGTGTATTCCAAGGATAAAGCAGAACATGATGAGCATTTGAGAATTGTTCTACAAACTCTAAAAGAGAAGAAACTGTATGCTAAATTGTCCAAGTGTGAGTTCTAGTTGAATGAGATTGCATTCCTTGGACATGTAGTATCAACTGAAGGGATTAGAGTGGATCCCAAATTAGAAGTTTCTTGGGGTTAGCTGGATATTATAGAAGATTTGTAAAGGGATTTTCCCTAATAGCTGCTCTAATGACCAAATTACTACACAAGAATATGAAATTTGATTGGAATGACAAGTGTCAAGCCAGTTTTGAGAGGCTGAAGGCTATATTGACAGAGGCACAAGTGTTAACACAGCCAATGATGGGAAAAGACTTCGTAGTCTATAGTGATGCCTCACATAATGCGTTAGGGTGTGTACTCATGCAAGAAGGGCAAGTGGTCACATATGTTTCCAGGCAGTTAAGGCCACATGAAAAGAATTACCCTACTTATGATTTGGAGTTAGCAGCAATTATCTTCGCATTGAAGATATAGAGGCATTAGTTGTATGGAGAAAAATGCTACATATACACAGGCCATATGAGTCTGAAGTATCTGCCAACTCAAAAGGAACTTAATTTGAGATAGAGGTGATGGATTGAATTCCTGAAAGATTATTGTGTGATTGACTACCACCCTGGGAAGGCAAACGTAGTCGCTAATGCCTTAAGTAGAAAATCTATTATAGCATTAAGGTCTTTGAATGCCCAACTGTCCTTAACTCATGACGAAGTTATTTTGGACTGAATTGGGTGAAGATAAGCTAGTGGGGCCAGACCTGATAAAACAGACAGAGGAAAAAGTGAAACTGATAAAGGCCAATTTGAAAGTTACCTCTGACCAACAAAAATCTTATGCTGACTTGAAAAGAAAGGACATTGAGTATGAAGTTGGCGAGAAGGTATAAGGACATTGAGTATGAAGTTGGCGAGAAGGTATAAGGACATTGAGTATGAAGTTGGCGAGAAGGTATAAGGACATTGAGTATGAAGTTGGCGAGAAGGTATTTCTCAAGGTATCACCGTGGAAGAAAGTGTTGAGATTCGGGAAAAAAGGAAAAATTAAGCCCTAGGTTTATTGGCCCATATGAAGTTATTGAACATGTGGGACCAGTAGCCTACCGATTAGCCTTACCACCTGAGCTGGACAAGATACATAATGTGTTCCATGTCTCGATGCTCAGAAGATACAAATCAGATCCTTCACATGTCATCTCAGCAGAAGAAATTGTGGTACAACCTGACCTGACATATGAAGAAGAACCGATTAAAATCTTGGTACGAGAGGTAAAATAGCTCAGAAACAAGACAATTTCACTAGTGAAAATCCTATGGAGGCACCACAACACGAAAGAGGCAATATGAGACAACAGTTCCCTCAGCTCTTCACATCAGGTAAATTTCGAAGACGAAATTTTTATTTAGAAGGGAAGAGTTGTAACATCCCCATTATACGTGTTTTATACGTTTTGTTGCTCCAATGGCCAAATAACAGTCCAGGCAAGTCAGGATGTCTGGAACTACACTTTGGTGATAGTGAACAGACATATAATGATGAAATAAATAAAAAGAAAATACAAGAAAAATCAAAGAAAAATGAAAGAGAGAAAATGAAGCTAAGTTAAACGAGCCGGCACCTCAGCAATGGGTGACCGCATTGGGAAGGCCGTTGCCGACCCAGGACCGCGGGGAACCCTCGGAATTAAATTTCAAAACGTAAGTAAAGGTTTATTGAAATGTAATTGACACTTGAAATATCAAAGAAAAATTAATAAATTAGTAAAAAGAAAAATCAAAAATCGAGAAACAGACAAAAATCGGTGTTATCAAAAAATAGGGAATATAACCCGAAGTGGGGTATTTTGGTCATTTGACACCTAAAGTTTTCTTTTGACCTCAATGTCCATTAAAAATAAATGATATTGCACTCAGGAAATGTCATGAAAAATTAAAATGGGATACAATATGTAAATAGTAAAAGAATTTAGCTAAATGTGCAAATAGCGAAACTTTAACTAATTAACCATTAAACTATTACCTAGTGCTCCACTAACTCCTAATTTGGGACAGCTGTACAAGTCATTTATGGACAGAAACCATCATCTTCAACGTTGAGAAATAACCAGCTGAGAGAACTCCATTGAAGTCCACCATGGCCAAATGAGTTCCAACACCATGCACCATTGATTTAGCCATTATTTCCACTTGGTTCCTTCATTAAACCTTGCATACTCAGCTTAGGGAAGACATTGGCAGCAAAAAGAAGAAGTTTAGTGAGGTTTGAGCAAGCTACAAAAATAGGTAAGTGTCCAAAACCTCTCCCTTGTTTTAGTAAACCTTGTGTTTAGGTTGAGGTGAGTATTTTGGTGAAGAGAAATGAAGAAAACATTGAGATATGTAATTGTCCATTTTTGGCAGCTATGAATATTTGTTGTATTTGAATTTTTCTTACCTCTAATGGATGGAAATTATGGTTGATTAACTCAAATGGAAGATGTAGTAAGTTAAAATCTAAGTATGTGCATCTAGTGCTTGAATTAAAAGTGTGAAATGGAACCTTAATGCTTTGGGCAAACTACCATGTTTGGCAGTCTATTAAACCATGAATTTGTGTGTGAATATGTAGCTATTAATGAAATATGGTAGTGTTAAATTGTGAGCAGCATGTGTAAGTGATATTGAAGTATGATTATTTTGAAGTGTATGTGTAATAATAACATTAAGATATGTTGAATTTTGGTGGAAGTGAATGTTGAACTTAATGTGAATTGTGTGCATTGAGCACTTAAATGTTCTGCCCAAAATTATTGCTGGAATTGTGTACAATATATATATGGAAGTGTCATTGATTGAATATTGAAGTAATGAGGAGGAGAAGGAATATCAAATTGGAAGTGTATGTGTTTTGTGCAGATTGTGTATTGATGGTAGTACCTCAATTAGGTCATAAGTGCCAAACTGTAAACCCAATTGTTATGAGGCCAATGGAGGGTGAAACTAGACACCAAATAGGTGAACTTTCATGTAGAAATGTTGCCAAAATTCTGCCTAGAAACTGATCTTAAAAATGAGCAAATCCGGAATAGCAACCTTGCAACCCAGATTTTTAATCATATGAACAGTAATCATTAGGATGACCATAACTCACTCAAAACAGGTCTAATTGACCTGAAATTTTTGTCATGGTTAACTTAGACATAGAGCTACAATTCTTATGAAGACACCAAACCCCATAAATGATGAGAACCAAGTCAAATAGCTTGAAAAATTCGGGTACCAAAACTGCCAGGACTAAAAGTGACCTAAAATTGACCAAATTTTGCACTAAAGGTGCAATCTGTCTAGCTTTAGTAAATTGACCATATCTTGGTCTATACAACTCATAATGACCTGAAATTTTGCCCCGCCAGCAATAAGACATAGAGCTACAATTTTGCTTCTTTGAGTATAAGCTAAAAACCAAGAAAAATAGGACTTTAAGCTAGACCAATCTAGCACACCAAAAATTGAGAATTTGACATTTACATACAATGATGCTTGAAGCACTTTGGCAATGAATGCCAACTTGTAAAAATTGTAAATTGCATTATATGGTAGCATATTGAATTGCAATATTTGACATGTTGAGGCTAGAAACAACTTATCCATAGTACCTAAAAAGGTCAACATATGCATTGACTTGTGAATTACATAATAGTTAGTAAACTCTAAAAATTGAAGAATTAAACAATTAATTTATAATGTGCCCTAGTTTGCCTAGTTGACTAGCTTGGATAGGTTGGCATGCCAATAGGATTTTGACAGCTGTTTTGTAAATGGCTTCATGCCATACTATGTTTTTACGACTTATTATGCCGCACTGTGACTTTAATAGCCTACGGCTATACATATTATGTATTTATTCTTGGCTTATCACCAGATTGACTATATGGCTTTTTAGCCATGCTATTTGCACGCCGGGAGACACTTTGTGACCGATGGTGTGACGATCCGAGGTACTAGGTACCCAGTGCCAATATATCCGTTTATCCAGTCTGGTCAGTACATAGGCTACACGGGCAGTAATTCAAGTACTATTAAATTCAAATAGCTAAATCCAGTCTACTGAGATACAGCACCACCAAAAATTCGTAAACACTTTATTTACTTTATTTTAGTGTATATTTCTTTATATTTGGCACCACTAAGCAAAATTGCTTAGCGCGTTGCTTTTGTAACACATAGGTATTGGAGACACAGCTGGGAAGCCCAGCAGACCTACAACCGAGTGAGATATCAGATCTGCACAGGAGTCCAGAGTCATCTGCACTGAATTGCATACATGGTAGGACTTAGGATGTCTTGTATTTTATACTTTTGTTGTATTTGATATTCGGCCCTGTATTTTATAATATTTTGAAAGCTCTAAAGTTTGTAATATTTTGTACATATTAAATAACATGGAGATTTTCTGGAT
This sequence comes from Hevea brasiliensis, assembly GCF_030052815.1. Classification (NCBI taxonomy): domain Eukaryota; kingdom Viridiplantae; phylum Streptophyta; class Magnoliopsida; order Malpighiales; family Euphorbiaceae; genus Hevea; species Hevea brasiliensis. The sequence goes on from NC_079496.1 coordinate 51,422,609, forward strand.
ATATTTAAATTATTATGGACTATATTATGAAACTGTTTAATGACTGTAAAAGTTTATTGACTTTACTGAGAAATTAAGACTGTGAAATAGTTGAGATTTTGATATTATCATATTGAACTGTTTTTAACATGTTTGAACGGACAGTTTGTCCGAAATACAGATGGCACCCTGCCAAATTTTTATTACCATTTTTGAAATACTGATTTTATTAAAGTATGCAAATAGTATCAGCAAGATATGAATATTACATAAAAGACTTCTTAAAATCAATTTGAGTTAAGGAAATGAGTTAATCACAGAGTAGGTGCTCCGGCACGCCGTGTAGCATACCTTGCTCGGCTGCACTATAGACGGTTGAGGGGTGTTACAATATCTATCTCAGTTAATTTTCCCTTTATTTTTGGTCTCTAAGGTGGCTTTGAATAGTACTATTCATAGACTTAAAATGGTACTATTCAGAGCTCGAAGGTTCAGAGTATTGCATATAACTTCATTCAAATCAATTTTGGAGTTTTAAACATAGAAAAAGGGTTAGTTGTGCACAAACCTCAATGGATATCCTTCTCTTGATTTACTTTTCCTTATTTCCTAAGGTCTCCTTTTCTACTGAAATACACAATTAGAATGTCTCAATACTCATCCTAATTATCTTTTAGTAGTATGCCCTAGAGCATATCATTTAGTATGTATCTTGTACATGTTTTATTAATAAAAGGCATTTTCACTTTTCCATTTACATAATATATTTATGTGTAATAGAAAAGGTCCATTGATATTTTGTTAGAAATTCTATTCTTAAGTTGTTAAGAATATGAGTGACAGTATTTCTAGCACAAAGTATCATAAATTAGTTCACAATCGAGGATACTTCACACAGTACATGACTTATCCAGAAAGATTGTATTCATTTTTGTTCCCAATGTATTTATATGACATATAAATAAGATGGAATGGTGAGTCTCATGCCATATAACAAACATGATAGGCACTTATGCATGATAAGTAGGCCAAACCAGTGACATTTATGACAAACACATGGAGTTTACTCTTGTCAATGTATTGTCATAAATCATATCAGTGCATATAATCTTTAGACCTGAGATAGCACAGTTATCTTGTATATAGGCGTTTTGAGTTTGATACTGCTTTTATACTTGTATTGTGTATGGGTGTATGGGCATGTGTTGGCTCCTACTAGTTATATATGGAGGTAGGTGTTGATTAAGATGGAATCTGTTACCCTAAGTAAATAGGGATAAAATCCTATGTTCATTTAATTATTCTTGATGTTTCAAGTTCTTGGCCAGGACAGATAGATTTAATCAGAAAAGATTTTTTGATGAGAAAATCTTTTAATCAAGAACTGGAATTAAAAGAGAACATAATATTCATAGCAAATGGGGTTTGACATAAACCATGACTCTAGCTCGAATTGGGATTTTGTAACAGAGAGATTCTAATGCATGGTAACATATGATTATAGGTTCATTTAAGGTAAACCTTATTACTGATTGGGTGGCTATGGCATGCTATGCTAGGTGTTAACCATAGTCTATGAGGTGCTGAAAATGATTTAGAGAAATCATTTATGGTAAGAAAGAGTTCTGATGATATTAAGAGTTAATGTCATATCTCATTGCCATTTAGTGATGAGCCTAGTGAGTCACACGCATACACAAGTAATCACCAAGTTAAATGTGATTTAATTAATTAGTTAAAGAGTTTAATTGATTAATTAAATAGGTTTGGTTGCAATTAGATTGCAAAGTCCCTAGCATTGCTTGAAACCAAATCTAGGTTATTGGATGCATAGTATAAGTTAAATTTATATTTAAAGTGTTTAAATATGAATTTAATTATGAGAAATTAATTAATAGATATTAATTAATTAATTTATATTTGATATAAATTGATTAGAAGAAGAGAAATAATTATTTTGGGTTGAGAACTCAAAATTACGACACAAGGGTATTTTGGTCATTTCATAGGGTGACATATGGCACCATGAGATGATGACGCATGGCACTACACATAAGCTTATCATATGTCTTTTAATCATGTAAGATGATCAAAGTCAAGATTAAATCTAGGTTTGACACTTGGCACAATGCGATTGGGTCAATTAAACCAAGAGCCAATCAGAAGATGACATGTGGCAAGAGTTTTAAGTGATGACCTAGCTATATAAGGGAAAGAATGAAGCAACAAAATACAATCTGCCATTCTTTCTTTTGTGCTACCACCCAAAGAGCCTCTCCCCTCTCTTCTTCTTCATCTCTCATTAATTCAAAGAGAATTGCCAACATTCTCTTGAATTAAGATTGCTAGAAATCATTTCTAGTGTGCTATATACATCTGTAATCTCTCTAAAGGTAAAATCTGAATTTCTAATTGATTAGAAAGGCTTGAGAAGTTGTTCAAGGGGCTGCCATTGGTGATCTTGGTGTGGAAAAGCTAGAGGGACAACATCTGGTGTCCTAGGTGTATCCCAAAGGTATCAAACACAACTACAGTGCATCAAAAGGTTAGTGCACTTGTTCTTGATTTAATCTAGGGTTCTAATAAATTAATCTATTAATTCTAAAATCTTAAATGGCAAATGTAGATCCAAAATCATATCAAAAGTGTTTTAATATGCTGTTTAACATTGAAATCAAATAGATAAATAATGAATCTTGCATGATGCATGAGACCTTAGAAGAAAAATTTTAATTAACACATTTGACATATAATATTAATTAAATAAAGTTAGTGGAGAGTTAGTGGGAATTATCTACACCTAAGTGGACCACTAACTCACCCTTTGGACAGTAGATTGAAGTTCATCTCCAAGCTCCCAATTTCAGCCGAAAATGGTGAAAAGAAGATCCACCATTGTTGTCCACTTGAAAGCTTCATGCATGCTTGATTTAAGCTTCATTCTTGGCACCTTTCTTCACTAAAAGTAACCACCACACCTTGGGCAGCATTTAGGGAGTGAGAAAGGTAAGTTTTGATGAGTTTTTAAGAAGCTTCAAAAATAGGTAAGTTTGTGTTTTTGAATGTTGCTTTGTTAAAGTTTGTAAGCATGTTATGGGTGTTTGATTTATGAAGAAAATTTCGAGGTTTGATGTTGAATGGGAATGTGTACTTTTGGCAGCCATGGAAACACCTTGAAGATAGTTTACTCTTGCTTGTAAATGGTGGATTAGAAGGTTGATTAATTATTTATGTGTATGGGTAATCATTTGGGTGATGTATATTTAGAATATGTAAATGTGAAATGAAATTTAAAGCTTTGAAATTAATGAAATGTAAATATACCATTGTGGCAGTTTGTTAGCTCTTGAAGAATGCTGGAATTCATGCTTGGTTTATGGAATAATGATGTTAAAATGTGTTGGTTGTTATGGCAGTTTGAGTGCATGAATGATGGTGTGAAGTTTGACATGTAAATGAGCATGAATTGGTGATTGAATTGTTGTAAATTGAGTTGGACAAATTCTGCACTTGTTGGTGCACATTGAATGTAATTTTAAGCTGCCAAAATGACCTATAAAATGTTGGAAATTATTTTTAGGTTGTGGTACAACCAAAATTGGTTTAAATGTTAAGTTTGGTGAGTGTTAAAAGTGATGCTTGATGTGTATGCAAGAATTTCAACAAGGCAGTTTGAGTTTTAGGCCTAGAACTTTAATTGTGTGGCTCCAATTGGTATGAGACCAATTGAAGGTGAAACTAGGAACAAAATGTGCCAACTTTCATGAACAAAGCTTACCAAAATTCTGCTTGCAAGGTAGCTTGAAAAATGACCAAATCCGGATTAAGTGCAAATGAGGCCTGAAAATTGACCATTTGGGCAGCAGTTAGTGTTTAGGCCATAGCTCACTCAAAACAGGTCCAATTATCCTGAAATTTTAACCATGAATAGTTAAGACCCATATCTACAAGTCTTATGAAGACACCAAAGCCCGGAAATGACCATAAGCAAGTCAAACAGCTTGCACAAGTTCGGGTCCAAAAACTGGCCGAACCTCAAATGACCTAAAGTGACCTAAAATGATCAATTTTGGTGCAATTTGACCAGCAATAGTAAAATGACCATAACTTGGTCTACATAACTCAGAATGACCTGAAATTTTGCTCCGCGTTCCATAAGACATAGATATAAAAGTTTGTAGTTTTGACTGAAACCCAAAAACTGAGGGAACTAGGTCGTCCGGCTAGGTCAAAACTAGTATCCCGGAATCCAGCAAATTGCAAGAAAATGCAGTATACACGGAAATGAACTTGGTAACATGTACCAACCCTAAAAGACTATCGAATGTGACATATTAGTAAAGTTAAAACCTAAATTACCTAAAACGCATCGAGGGTCGATATATTAAGTTGATTAAGCAAATAATAGCATTCAGTGAATTATTTATCAAACATTATCGTTAGAGACAATTTAATTAAGTATTGAAACACTTCAAATTGTGTTTCTCAGTTAGCAAAGACTCAGGGAGATGGAAGGAAACACTGAGTCAAGACCAAGAGACAGTTATCAGAGGTTTGTGCACAACTAGTTTTTAACTGATTTTGTTTTAAATATTTCATATGATTAAATGACATATTTTTTTATGTATTATGTTCAGCAAGCATTAGATTTAATTCAATGATTATTGAAATTGTTATAATATATATGAATTTAGCTTTGTGAAATGGTATTTCCATAAGTATTAAGCATTGTTATGGATTGAATAAATTATGTTCTGGAAAATTGTGATAGAACATGTTTTGAATTGTGATAGTAATTTTCATGGAAAATGCAATTTTATGATTTAAATTGTGATGAGCATAAAAATTATTGGATATCGGAATTGAATTTGAATCGAATTATATTGTGATTTATGCTCACTAAAAGGATTGTGATATTGTTTTATATCTCACTATAGATGCTTGACTAGGTTATTACCCGTCTCTCTCATTTGTTGAGAAGACAATGGAGTTAGTTGTGTTTTGATTACCATGGTACGTGCACAGGCTTAGATTTTCCTCTGATTTGAGGTTAGATCTAAGTTTATTTTATCGTTATGGCCCTTGCGGAAGATTCATTATTGTGATGGTACTGTGCACGATGATTCGACCTCCCCGACCATAGGGAGTTAGAATCTGATTCGACCTCCTCGACCATAGGGAGTTAGAATCACATCGAATATGGCCCTTTCAGATTAGTCTTGCATAGTTAGTGAGAAAAGAATAATTTTTGAGATACAACATGGTTTTTGAGACACATAATATTTTTGAATGGTAAAGAATTGTGATTTCAATTATGGTTTATATAGAATTGATTTTGTTGGAATTACTTAAATGGTTAGTCATGATTTGATAAATTGAATTTTGTGATCAAAGTCATTTATACAAATGATTTACATTATTGGCAATGAATATTTTGAGTTTTGGAATTTGATGAGTATTCAGATTTCCAAATTATTTACTGTAAATTTTGTCAATGTATATTGTACTATGTTTTAAATTATAGTTGTTCACCACTGAGTTCATCACTCAGCGATAGCTTTGTATGCTATCGCAGGTAAAAAGAGCATAGAGCAGTGAATAAGTTTCTTTGAAGACATATTCAGATCAGCTCCAGGTATATCATAGGTATACCCATGTACATAGGTTTTGATGTATGCATGTAATAATATGTATGTAAATTATTTGGGCAGTTGCATAAAAACTATTGTAAAATATTTTGGTATGTAATTAAATGTAAACTATTGTAAATATAAAGTTGAGATTTCATTTACTTGAATAGTTTTGTATTATAAATTTTGAGTCTTGTAATCAATGAAATATTTCTTTATGATGAGAGTAGTTTGAAAATGAATTGATTGTTTATTGAGAATTGAATTGTGAATTGAAATAAAGTTATTGAAGTTGTATTTGAGAAAACATATTGGGAGCATTTTCTTTTGCAGGATTGAAGAACTGTTTTCTCAAAATACAATGAGCACTTTGCGAAATTACGAAAAAAAAAAAATTTATAACACCAGATTTTAACCGATGATTTAAATTTCACGAAAATTATTTTAAAATCCCTTGTAGTATATCTAATGGGTTATCAGTAGGCGAAGTACGGTAATTCATTAGGTGTACTACGGGATCATGTTGCATCTTACAGGGGAGTAGGGTGTGACATGTTTTGTGGTATCAGAGCAATGGTTTTAAAGTAAATTTCGAACTGTGAATTTGAAATCTTTTTGTCGGTAACTACAACTGCTCAAATGTTTGATACATATAGTATATTTACATCATAAATATGAACTAATGGAGAGGAATCTCCTTATGTTGGTTGTACAGGAATAGAAAATCTTGTGAAAAGATATGGAAGAGAATAATGAGACAATAGAACAGTATGTGATGGCAGAAGAACAAGTTGAGGCCCCAGCTCCACAAAATCTCGAAGGCTTGACTGTACCAGTTTTGTCGGTACAAATTACTGCAGAAATGGCCCAGCAAATGGCCACTTTCTTTCAACAAATGGCTGATAATTTGTCAGCCCAAGCCCAAGTACAGACCCAACCCCCATAAGGGCAACATGAAATAGAGAATAGGGAGGCACCTATGGTTCAGAGCTCAAGCAGTAATTTGAGAAAGAGAAAAGAAATTGAGGAGCCCCGAGCTCAGGGATATAACAGAGGTGGATCATCAAGGCAGAGACCACCAAGGTCCAGTCGTCGAACAACTAGAAGTTCCTACCCTTCTCGTCAATGTGAAGCTTGTGGAAGATATCATGGTGGGATATGCTATAAAGCTATTGGAGCCTATTATAACTGTGGAGGCACAGGACATTTTGCCAAGGACTGCACCAGTAGTCGCAGAGTTGGACCACCTCCTACTACTGTAGAAGGGTCAGTTCAGAGCCCTGTTACTAGAAGTTCACAACCATCTAGCAGAGGTAGAGGCAGGGATAGAGGTAGCCCAGCAGGCAGCCAAGGCACAGTGAAACAATCAGAGCAAGACAGTGCTCCGGTTAGAGTCTACACAACGAAACAGAGGGAAGAAGTCGAGACATCTGATGTTGTGACTGGTACCTTCTCAACTTTTAACTAAGATGTGTTTGTGTTATTTGATCTGGGTTCTACCCATTCTTATGTGAGTGCTAGCATCATTGATTGCATTGTTGTTCCATGTACAAAAATGGACTTTGAGGTGCTAGTAACGAGTCCGCTAGGACAGGAGGTCAGGGTTAATAGAATGTATAGAGATTGTCCTTTGGTGATCCAAGGACACACTTTTCTATCTGATTTCATTGAAATGCCCTTTAGAGATTATGATATCATCTTGGGCATGGATTGGTTAGCTAGGCATCATACCATGATTGACTGTAGGCTGAAGACAGTCACTTTCGGTCTCCCTCAGTACAGTGATGTGGTAATACATGGGAAGAGGCAGCTATTGCCATCAAACATTATTTCGGCTGCACTAGCCAGAAAATGATCAACAAGGGGTGTGAAGCATACTTGGCACATGTGGTAGACACCCAAGTGGGGAGTCCAGCATTGAGGGACATCCCTACAGTATATGACTTTCCAGACGTGTTTCCTGATGAATTGCTAGGATTACCTCCGGAAAGAGAGGTGTAGTTTGAAATTAATGTTATGCCTGGTGTGGATCCAATCTCCATAAAACCATACAGAATGGCACCAGCAGAGTTGAAGGAGTTGAAGGCACAGTTGCAAGAACTACTTGAAAAGGGCTTCATCCGCCCTAGTGTGTCACCATGGGGAGCGCCAGTATTGTTTGTTAAGAAGAAGGATGGCACTCTTTGTTTATGTATTGTTTGACCTAAGGTCTGCATACTTTTATGTTAGAGTTAGAACTATATGTTATGTTGTTATTCCTTTACAGGGGAATAAATTTTGATGCATTAGTGATTAGTCCTTAAGATAAGGATTGTGATAATAAGTGAAATTAGTTTTGGAAGAGTTTATCAGCGAAAAGTATTTTCTAACACACCATAAATTATAAAGCTAAATGGCAAGCCTACTTAATGTAAGGCAAGAGGACGTAAAAGTAAGATGCGGTAATAGAATTGTTGTAGATGAAGGCAGAGATGTTCCAGTTGTTAATTGTTAATGATATTATAATCAGAATAAGTTTCAGGTATCGATGAATTCGAAAAGGATAAAAGATAGGAAAGTTTGATCTATTGGGATGTATCGTAGTAACTATGCAATGTTCTTGATGTTTATATGTAAGCTGCAGATTACAGTACTGACTTGAGATTATTGTGTAGAGCTACGTACTACCCGATAGTATACCTAGATAAGAATAATTACCAACGGCATCTGTTTTGGTATAGTTATGCCAGGACAGAATTTAATTGTTAGAAATAAGTTTGAAAATCCTACTTAGGGATCTAAAACTCAAAGGTTAGAATATTGAAAGGTTATAGTTCAGTACAAAAGGAAGTAAGTTATAGAATATTGATAGATAAACAGAGTTATGAATGTAAAAAAAAATTCGAACAATTGGTTCAAATATAACAAAGAAATGTTACGAATGTGAGAAAGACTATGGATTAGAATAGTCAGAGGACCAACGACTAGATAAATGATTCTAACATGATCTCAAGGGTCATTCAAGAAGGAACATGAATCGAAATATTAGACGGGACAATAGTAAAAGAAGATTGGTGATATACAAACAAATTAAACGTTGTACTAGATTGTTAAAAGTCTTATACAAATTTGAGGAAAAGAAGATTATACGATCGTATAAAAAGGAAAAAAATAAACGTATGACTATTGTAAGATGACTATTGGGTAAAATTTCGGGGACGAAATTCATTTTAAGGGGGGGAGAATTGTAACACCCCTATGTTCGGTAATGCGTTCTACTGTTCCGGTGACCAGTGTTGTCCGGACAGCTAGGATGCCTAGAACTACACTTCGATATGAGTGATGAGACATAAAATAATGAAATACAAGAAAATAAAATACAAAAAAAACAAAGGAAAAATAATAGCAAAGAAAAATAATCAAGTTAAGCGAGCCGAGAACCCTAGCGATGGGTGACCGCACCGGGAAGTCACGGCGTGGACCGTTGACTAGCCCTAGACTGCGGGAAACCCTGGAAAATATTTTTTGGACTCAAATAAATATTTATTGAAGTATAAATATCATTAGAAATATCAAAGAAAAATTAAATAATTAGTACAAAGAAAAGTGAGAAATCGAAAAACAGACAAAACCAGTGTTACCGAAAAATTGGGAAGGCAACCCGAACAGGGGCATTGTGGTCATTTGACATCCTGAATTGTCTTTTGACCTAAATGTCCATTAAAAATACATGGTATTACACTTGGAAAATATAATGAATGATTAAATTTGGGGTACCTAATATAAATAGCCAAAAGTGGAGTGTAAATGGAGTAATTAACACATTTAACATATAATATTAATTAAATAAAGTTAGTGGAGAGTTAGTGGGAATTATCTACACCTAAGTGGACCACTAACTCACCCTTTGGACAGCAGATTGAAGTTCATCTCCAAGCTCCCAATTTCAGCCGAAAATGGTGAAAAGAAGATCCACCATTGTTGTCCACTTGAAAGCTTCATGCATGCTTGATTTAAGCTTCATTCTTGGCACCTTTCTGCACTAAAAGTAACCACCACACCTTGGGTAGCATTTAAGGAGTGAGAAATGTAACACCCCGTTTGCATAGCCTGGTAGATTTCATTGTTTCGGTGACCGGTGTCAGTCCGGACAGTTAAGGGGATTAGAACCACACTTAAGACAACTTGAGAAGCCATAAACACAAATAATTAGTAATTTTTAATTAGTTAACTATAAATAAGAAAAACAGAACAGAAGAAGTTAAACTATCCGAGAGTCACAGCGATGGTTGACCTTCTCGGGAATGACTGCGAAGTCATTTTAAACTCAAATTTCGAACCGTAAAATGTGACGCTGCAGTCCTTAGGACCCTTATGGACACAGTGGAAAAGAGAAAATCACGAAAAAGAACTGTTAAGTCAGTTAAATAATTAGGTCAAGGAGCCGGAAGAAATATTGGATTATTTGCAAACCGGGATGAACTGGCGAGGGGCAATTTGGTCAATTGACCCCGAGAGCTGACTCCTAACCTAACTGTCAAATAAAATCGAAGAAAAGAAAAATTTGGAGTCAAAAATTAAATTAAAGAACTAATAGAAAAAAAAAAGAAAAGGAAAAAGAAAGGAAAAGTTGTTACATCATACAAGGGGTCCCACCATGACATCATAAATGAATTTAAATTATTATAAATTTTGACCAGGTAAACTTAAGAGATAATTATTCATAAAATACACAAAAAAACAAAGAAAATTCAGATCTCCTTCCCCAAAAGTTTCGGCCACTCTTCCCTCTCCCATAAACCACCATTGTTACACTAGAGAAGCTTGAATCCAAGCTTTCTTTCAACCATTTAAACCTATTTTGACCCCAACTTGACTTATTAGAACCTAATTTAGTTACTTGAGAAGAATTTTGATCCCAAAAGAAAGAAGAAAAGAAGAGGAAAATTGAAGATTTAGAATCCAAAGCAAAGGTTAGTGTGCTAACTTTCAATTTTCTACTTCAAATGCATGTTTAGGTATTTAAATGAGCTTAGAACTTGATTTAAATGAAACAAGTATGGGGGAAGGACCATTGCTGAAATTCGGCCTGGTTGAAGGGAGTATGAATTGCATGAATTAAATGAGTTTGAATGAGTTAGGAAACCTTACTTAGTTGAATGATGATAGTTTGGAATTTTGAATTTGTTAATGGCAACAAAGTAGTGAAATTAGGGTTTGAATGCTAGGGTTTGTGAACCAAATTTTGGAGAAATGCTTAAATGATGACTTTGGTCTATTATGAGATGAAAAATGGTCAATAATGACCAAAAGAGATGTGTGGGAGTTGTTGGAATGAAAAACAAATTCGTAGGTCAAACAGCATGACCAAACCAAATTTGAAGGATCAAAACAGAACTTTTACAAGTCCAATTGATATACCACCAATTGGGGATGAAAATAGACATAAAATAGCACAATTTTCATTTAGGAACCATGGCTAAAAACTGACTAAAACTTGGTGAGCCAATTGACCAAAGTGAAATGAGAGCAGGCTGCCACTGCACCAAACTGACCAAATGAATAGTAACTGTTCATTTGGTCATAACTCGAGTTAGGAAGGTCAAAATGACCTGAAAGTTTACCAGCAATTAGATATGATATAGATCTAAAGCTTTCATGAAGAATACCAACCCAAATTATGCCATTAACCCATTCAAATCATTGAACAAAGTTGAGTTACTGTACCTGCAAAACTGCAGGATTGCCATTTGAGCAGTAATGTTTGAATGGCTATAACTCTCTCTAGGAAACTCTGATTTAGGTGATTCTTGAACCGATGGAAACCTAAGACATAGTAGAACATTTTCTATGAAGAAAGTTAGACCAAATTATCAACTTAACTTGATCAAATTACTGAACAAAGTTGGACCAAAAACCTGCCAGAACCAAAATCTCAGTATGAGCGATTGCGTGAGCGATGGCGTATTTTGGCTATAACTTGAGCTACAAAACTCCGATTGGGGTGATCCAAAAACGAGAATACACTTAAGACAATAAGAATATTTTCTATAAAGGAAGTTTTGCCAAATTCCAACAGTAGATTGACCAATGGAATAGTGCAACTTCGGAGCACCAAAACCGAAAATTGGCAATTTTGCCAAAATGACTTAAGTTTTGAGAAAATGACCAAAACCAACAAGTTTAATGACCAGAATGTGGTATGTGAGTGAAGTTGGAGTTCCCATACCTATTAAGCCTTAAAAAGTCAACAATTTGACTAGAATAGTGTAGTGAATAGTAACCCGAAACACAAAAATTTCAAGAACGTCGAAATTAGCACGTTAGAGCTAGGTAAAAATGAAGTTAAATTTATTTTTGGATTTATGTTAAATTATGGTACTGAAACACTATAAAATTGTGTGTTTCAGTGAAAAAGAATACCGGGACAGAACCCGAGGAGTCGAGTTAAGACCAACAGGCGACTCATTTGAGGTTTGTGCTCAACATCACTATGCTTTAAAATTTATTGATAAAGTGAATGAAATATGCATTTTACTTTTGCTTTGAATTATTGAAAGTTTATTGTGACCTTAATTATGATGTTTTGATTTAAATTGTAAAAGTTATTGTGTATGTTTGAAATGAAAATATTTAGCGAATTTTTAAGATAAGTTTTGAAACCACAGTATCATGACCATATATTTGAACACCTCACTAGCACGACTAGTGGGGGTAATTAGTTTCGAATTTTGATTCCTTCTCTGGAGAAGTGTTGAGGTGTGCCAGTAGAAGAGGATGTGAATGGATATCCATATATTTGAGCTAGCTAGCCTTGTGATGTGGTTTCTCTTTAGCCTCTGGCTATTGAGATTCTATTTGTTTCGAATGGCATGATCTAACTGTGGGATTTTATGAAATGTGTTTTGATACTTTGAAATGAACTTGGTTCATATTAAAATATCATGTTTAATTTATATTTGATATAAATTGATTAGAAGAAGAGAAATAATTATTTTGGGTTAAGAACTCAAAATTACGACACAAGGGTATTTTGGTCATTTCACAGGGTGACATATGGCACCATGAGATGATGACGCATGGCACTACACATAAGCTTGTCATATGTCTTTTAATCATGTAAGATGATCAAAGTCAAGATTAAATCTAGGTTTGACACTTGGCACAATGCGATTGGGTCAATTAAACCAAGAGCCAATCAAAAGATGACATGTGGCAAGAGTTTTAAGTGATGACCTAGCTATATAAGGGAAAGAATGAAGCAACAAAATACAATCTGCCATTCTTTCTTTTGTGCTACCACCCAAAGAGCCTCTTCCCTCTCTTCTTCTTCATCTCTCATTAATTCAAAGAGAATTGCCAACATTCTCTTGAATTAAGATTGCTAGAAATCATTTCCAGTGTGCTATATACATCTGTAATCTCTCTAAAGGTAAAATCTGAATTTCTAATTGATTAGAAAGGCTTGAGAAGTTGTTCAAGGGGCTGCCATTGGTGATCTTGGTGTGGAAAAGCTAGAGGGACAACATCTGGTGTCCTAGGTGTATCCCAAAGGTATCAAACACAACTACAGTGCATCAAAAGGTTAGTGCACTTGTTCTTGATTTAATCTAGGGTTCTAATGAATTAATCTATTAATTCTAAAATCTTAAATGGAAAATGTAGATCCAAAATCATATCAAAAGTGTTTTAATATGCTGTTTAACATTGAAATCAAATAGATAAATAATGAATCTTGCATGATGCATGAGACCTTAGAAGAAAAATTTTGAATTCAATGATCTAAACTTATGTTTTTCATGCTTCCGCTCCTCCAATTGGTATCAGAGCCACTATATTTGCCATTTAGATTGTTTAATATATGATTTAATTGTGTGATTGGATCATTAAATGATTGGTTCATTGCTGGTTGCAAAGAAAAGGTAGCGGCATGCTTGGTTGTGCCCATGGTGCGCATGGTTGTGGCACTACTATGGTGCGCAAGGTATGATGGATATTGAATGTGCAATTGTTGTATGATCAAAGGTCCATTTTATGTCTAATTAAATTGTTTAATTAGAATTATAATCACATAATTAAATTTGTTTGAATGTGATTCAAATCTGAATTTTAAAATTTGTTTGAATCATATTCAAATCTGGATTTTTAAGTTGAATATGAGATATTCAATTTAATTTTTGTAACACCCCTATGTTCGGTAGTGCGTTCAACTGTTTCGGTGACCAGTGTCGGTCCGGACAGTTAGGATGCCTAGAACTATATTTAATTATTAGTGAGGAGATATAAAATAATGAAATACAAGAAAAGAAAATACAAGAAAAACAAAGGAAAAATAATAGCAATGAAATGAAACTAAGTTAAACGAGCCAGCACCGTAGCGATGGGTGACCTCATGGGGAAGTTACAGCGTAACACCACTATGTTCGGTAATGCGTTCTACTGTTCCGGTGACCAGTGTTGTCCGGACAGCTAGGATGCCTAGAACTACACTTTGATATGAGTAAGGAGACATAAAATAATGAAATACAAGAAAAGAAAATACAAGAAAACAAAGGAAAAATAATAGCAAAGAAAAATAATCAAGTTAAGCGAGTCAAGAACCCTAGCGATGGGTGACCGCACCGGGAAGTCACGGCGTGGACCGTTGACTAGCTCTGGACTGCGGGAAACCCTGGAAAATATTTTTTGGACTCAAATAAATATTTATTGAAGCATAAATATCATTAGAAATATCAAAGAAAAATTACATAATTAGTACAAATAAAAGTGAGAAATCAAAAAACAGACAAAACCCGGTGTTACCGAAAAATCGGGAATGCAACCCGAACAGGGGCATTGTGGTCATTTGACATCCCGAATTGTCTTTTGACCTAAATGTCCATTAAAAATACAAGGTATTACACTTGGAAAATATAATGAAAGATTAAATTTGGGTTACCTAATATAAATAGCCAAAAGTGGAGTGTAAATGGAGTAATTAACACATTTAACATATAATATTAATTAAATAAAGTTAGTGGAGAGTTAGTGGGAATTATCTACACCTAAGTGGACCCCTAACTCACACTTTGGACAGCAGATTGAAGTTCATCTCCAAGCTCCCAATTTTAGCCGAAAATGGTGAAAAGAAGATCCACCATTGTTGTCCACTTGAAAGCTTCATGCATGCTTGATTTAAGCTTCGTTCTTGGCACCTTTCTTCACTAAAAGTAACCACCACACCTTGGGCAGCATTTAGGGAGTGAGAAAGGTAAGTTTTGATGAGTTTTTAAGAAGCTTCAGAAATAGGTAAGTTTGTGTTTTTGAATGTTGCTTTGTTAAAGTTTGTAAGCATGTTATGGGTGTTTGATTTATGAAGAAATTTTTGAGGTTTGATGTTGAATGGGAATGTGTACTTTTGGCAGCCATGGAAACACCTTGAAGATAGTTTACTCTTGCTTGTAAATGGTGGATTAGAAGGTTGATTAATTATTTATGTGTATGGGTAATCATTTGGGTGATGTATATTTAGAATATGTAAATGTGAAATGAAATTTAAAGCTTGGAAATTAATGGAATGTAAATGTACCATTGTGGCAGTTTGTTAGCTCTTGAAGAATGCTGGAATTCATGGTTGGTTTATAGAATAATGATGTTAAAATGTGTTGGTTGTTATGGCAGTTTGAGTGCATGAATGATGGTGTGAAGTTTGACATGTAAATGAGCATGAATTGGTGATTGAATTGTTGTAAATTGAGTTGGACAAATTCTGCACTTGTTGGTGCACATTGAATGTAATTGTAAGCTGCCAAAATGACCTATAAAATGTTGGAAATTATGTTTAGGTTGTGGTACAACCAGAATTGGTTTAAATGTTAAGTTTGGTTAGTGTTAAAAGTGATGCTTGATGTGTATGCAAGAATTTCAATAAGGCAGTTTGAGTTTTAGGCCTAGAACTTTAATTGTGTAGCTCCAATTGGTATGAGACCAATTGGAGGTGAAACTAGGCACAAAATGTACCTACTTTCATGAAGAAGGCTTACCAAAATTCTGCTTGCAAGGTAGCTTGAAAAATGACCAAATCCGGATTAAAGGCAAATGAGGCCTGAAAATTGACTATTTGGGCAGCAGTTAGTGTTTAGGCCATAACTCACTCAAAACAGGTCCAATTATCCTGAAAATTTAAACATGAATAGTTAAGACCCATATATACTAGTCTTATGAAGACACCAATGCCCAGAAATGACCATAAGCAAGTCAAACAGCTTGCAAAAGTTCGGGTCCAAAAACTGGCCGAACCTAAAATGACCTAAAATGACCAATTTTGGTGCAATTTGACTAGCAATAGTAAAATGACCATAAGTTGGTCTACATAACTCAGAATGACCTGAAATTTTGCCCCGCGTTCCATAAGACATAGATCTACAAGTTTTTAGTTTTGACCGAAACCCAAAAACCGAGGGAACTAGGTCGTCCGGCTAGGTCAAACTAGTATCCCGAAATCCAACAAATTGCAACAAAATGCAGTATACACGGAAATGAACTTGGTAACATGTACCAACCTTAAAAGACTATCGAATGTGATATATTAGTAACGTTAAAACCTAAATTACCTAAAACGCATCGAGGGTCGATATATTAAGTTGATTAAGCAAATAATAGCATTCACTGAATTATTTATCAAACATTATCGTTAGAGATAGTTTAATTAAGTACTGAAACACTTCAAATTGTGTTTCTCAGTTAGCAAAAACTCAGGGAGAGGGAAGGAAACACTGAGTCAAGACTAAGAGACAGTTATCAGAGGTTTGTGCACAACTAGTTTTTAACTGATTTTGTTTTGAATATTTCATATGATTAAATGACATATTTTTTTTATGTATTATGTTCAGCAAGCATTGGATTTAATTCAATGATTATTGAAATTGTTATAATATGTATGAATTTAGCTTTGTGAAATGGTATTTCCATAAGTATTAAGCATTGTTATGGATTGAATAAATTATGTTCTGGAAAATTGTGATAGAACATGTTTTGAATTGTGATGGTAATTTTCATGGAAAATGCAAATTTATGATTGAAATTGTGATGAGCATAAAAATTATTGGATATTGGAATTGAATTTGAATCGAATTATATTGTGATTTATGCTCACTAAAAGGATTGTGATATTGTTTTATATCTCACTATAGATGCTTGACTAGGTTATTACCCGTCTCTCTCATTTGTTGAGAAGACAATGGAGTTAGTTGTGTTTTGATTACCATGGTACGTGCACAGGCTTAGATTTTCCTTGAGGTTAGATCTAAGTTTATTTTATCGTTATGGCCCTTACGGAAGATTCATTATTGTGATGGTACTGTGCACGATGATTCGACCTCTCCGACCATAGGGAGTTAGAATCTGATTCGACCTCCCCGACCATAGGGAGTTAGAATCACATCGAATATGGCCCTTTCGGATTAGTCTTGCATAGTTAGTGAGATAAGAATAATTTTTGAGATACAACATGGTTTTTGAGACACATAATGTTTTTAAATGGTAAAGAATTGTGATTTCAATTATGGTTTATGTATAATTGATTTTGTTGGAATTACTTAAATGGTTAGTCATGATTTGATAAATTGAATTTTGTGATCAAAGTCATTTATACAAATGATTTACATTATTGGCAATGAATATTTTGAGTTTTGGAATTTGATGAGTATTCAGATTTCCAAATTATTTACTGTAAATTTTGTCAATGTATATTGTACTATGTTTTAAATTATAGTTGTGCACCACTGAGTTCATCACTCAGCGATGGGTTTGTATGCTGTTGCAGGTAAAAAGAGCATAGAGCAGTGAATAAGTTTCTTTGAAGACATATTCAGATCAGCTCCAAGTATATCATAGGTATACCCATGTACATAGGTTTTGATGTATGCATGTAATAATATGTATGTAAATTATTTGGGCAGTTGTATAAAAACTCTTGTAAAATATTTTGGTATGTAATTAAATGTAAACTATTGTAAATATAAAGTTGAGATTTCATTTACTTGAATAGTTTTGTATTATAAATTTTGAGTCTTGTAATCAATGAAATGTTTCTTTATGATGAGAGTAGTTTGAAAATGAATTGATTGTTTATTGAGAATTGAATTGTGAATTGAAATGAAGTTATTGAATTTGTATTTGAGAAAAAATATTGGGAGCATTTTCTTTTGCAGGATTGAAGAACTGTTTTCTCAAAATACAGCCGGCACTTTGCCGAAATTCTGAAAAAAAAAAATTTATAACACCAGATTTTAACCGATGATTTAAATTTCATGAAAATTATTTTAAAATCCCTTGTAGTATATCTAATGGGTTATCGGTAGGCGAAGTACGGTAATTCATTAGGTGTACTACGGGATCATGTTGCATCTTACAGGGGAGTAGGGTGTGACATACGGCGCAGGCGATAGCCGACCTTAGGACTGCAGGGAACCCTCGGAATTTAGTTTCGAGACATAATTAAAGACTTATTGAAGTATAAATGTCATTAAAAATATCAAAGAAAAAATTAATTAATTAGTACAAAGAAAAACGAGAAATCAAGAAAATGATAAAACTTGGTGTTACTGAAAAATCGGGAATGCAACCCGAATAGGGGTATTGTGGTCATTTGACATCTCGAGTTGCTTTTTTACCTAAATGTCCATTAAAAATAAATGATATTACACTTGGAAAATGTCATGAAAAATTAAAATGATGGTACATAATCTAAATAGTAAAAGATATGAGGAAAATGTGGGAAATTGGAAACTTTGGATTAATTAATACTTTAACCATACTTAGTGCTCCACTAAGGGAAGTTAATGGACATATAATATAGTATATTGGGACAGAAAATCTGTCATCTTCAACCTCCCAAAAAAACCAGCCAAAAATCCTCCCAAGCTTTCATCCATGGCCACCCACTTCTCAAGCACAAATCTCCATGATCAAGCCATGCTTTCCACAACTTGTCTTCATTAAATTTTATCCCCACCTTTCAAGAAAGAATTTGATAGTAATTTCAAGAGGAATAGGTGAAGTTTGGTGAAGCTCACAAGGGGTAAGTATCCATTTCTTCAACTTTTCTTTGTTAAAGTTTGTGTGGGTGTTGAGATAAGTTGATATATGGAAGAAAAGTTGAAGTTTGGTAAGTTAGGGTGCTGTTCCATTTCGGCAACCATGGAAGTTTAATATGTAACTTGTTTTCTTCATTTAATTGGTGATTTGGGGTGTTGATTTCAATGTTTAATTGTATTGAAGTTGAATTCCATGTATAAAGTTTGATATATAAGCTTGAAAAGTGAAAATGGAAGTTGATGTGTATGTCTAATTTTTGGGCAGCCTCAAAATGGAAATTGGTAAGGTTCAAATTCATGAAATGTTGTTGAAATATTGTACAAAAGAATGGCAGCATATATGTGTGTGGAATGGTAGTGATAGGTATGTAATTTGATGATGGAAGTTTGTGTGATAATTAGAAGTATTTATGTGTATATATTATTGGGATTGAACTTTGTGAATGGTGACTGCATTTGGTGTATTTGAAGTGGTTATATTCTGTCCAAGTTTACCTATAATGTAGAGAATGGAATGGTTTTGGTTAGTGCCAAATGCAGAATGGTATGGGAAGTGAAAATGTAATTGGTAAACATGTGTTTGGTTTGGTGTTTGAAAAGCATGTAGAGGGCAGTGTGCAAATGGACCTATAACCCTAAGTGTGTGGCTCCAATTGGTATGAGACAAATTGGAGGTGAAACTAGGCACAAAATGTGCCAACTTTCATGAAAGAAGCTTACCTAAATTCTGCCTAGAAGGTGACTTTAAAAATGACCAAATCCGGATTAGTGACTTGAAGGCCTGAAAATTGACCATTTGGGCAGCAGTTAGTTTTTTTGCCATAACTCACTTAAAACAGGTCCAATTGACCTAAAAGTTTTACCATGAATACTTTAGACATATATCTACAATTCTTATGAAGACACCAAAGCTCAGAAATGACCAGAACCAAGCTAAATAGCTTGCACAAGTTCAGGTACCAAAACTGGCCGAACCAAAAGTGACCTAAAAATGACCTAACCCTACCATTTTAGTGCATTCTATCCAGCATTGGTAAATTGACCATACCTTGGTCTACATAACTCAGAATGACCTGAAATTTTGCCCCGCGTGCAATAAGACATAGATCTACAAGTTTATAGTTTTGACCGAAACCTGAAAACCGAGGGAACTAGGTCATCCGGCTAGGTCAAATTGGTATACTGGAATCCGACAAATTTCAATAAAATGCAATATACATGGAAATGAATTTAGTAACATGTACCAATACTAAAAAGCTACAGATGTGACATATTGGTAACATTAAAACCTAATTCACCTAGACTGCATCGAGGGCAACATCTTAGGTTGACTAAGGAAATAATAGAACTCAATGAATTAATTATTAAGCATTGTCATTAGAGACAGTTTAAATGAGTACTGAAATACTTCAAATTGTGTGTTTCAGTTAGCAAAGACTCAGGGAAGGAGAAGAAAACACTGAGTCAGAGCCAAGAGACAGTTATTAGAGGTTTGTGCACAACTAGTTTTTAACTGATTTTGTTCTGAATATTTCATATCATTAAATGACATATTTTTCTTATGTATTATGTTTAACAAGCATTGGATTTAATTCAATGATTATTGAAATTGTTATAGTATGTATGATTTTAACTTTTTGAAATGGTATTTCAACAAGTGTTAAGCATTGTTGCGAATTGAATAAATTATGTTTTGGAAATTTGTGATAGAACATGTTTTGAATTGTGATGGGCAATTTGCATGGAAAAATGCAAATTTATGATTTGAATTGTGATGAGCATAAAAATTATTAGATATTAGAATTGACTTTGAATCGAATTGTATTGTGATTTATACTTACTAAAAGGATTGTGATATTATTTTATATCTCACTATAGATGCTTAACTATGTTATTACCCATCTCTCTCATTTGTTGAGAAGACAATGGAGTTAGTTGTGTTTTGATTACCATGGTATATGCACAGGCTTAGATTCTCCTCTTATTAGAGGTTAGATCTAAGTTTTTTTATGTTATGGCCCTTTCGAAAGATTCATTATTGTGATGTGTACTATGCACGATGATTCGACCTCCCCAACCATAGGGAGTTAGAATCCGATTTGACCTCCCCGACCATAGGGAGTTAGAATCACCCCAAAGATGGCCCTTTCATATTAGGCTTGCATAGTTAGTGAGATAAAGAATGGTTTTTGAGAAAAAAAATGGTTTTTGAGATACAGAATTGTTTTAGAGATACATAATAGTTTTTGAGATATAGAATGTTTTTTAATAGTAAAGAATTGTGATTTCAATTATGATTTATGTATAATTGATTTTGTTGGAATTACCTTAAATGGTTAGTTATGATTTGATAAATTGAATTTCATGATCAAAGCCATTTTATACAAATGATTTACATTATTGGCAATGAATATTTTGAGTTTAGGAATTTGATGAGTATTCAGATTTCCAAATTATTTGCTGTAAATTTTGTCAATGTATATTGTACTATGTTTTAAATTATAGTTGTGCACCACTGAGTTCACTACTCAGCAATAGCTTTGTATGCTATCGCAGGGGAAAAGAGCATAGAGCAATTGAGTAAGCTTCTTTGAAGAGACATTCATATCAGCTCCAAGTTTACCTATGTACACAGGTTTTGATGTATGTATGTAATAATATGTATGTAAATTATTTGAGCAGTTATATAAAAACTCTTGTAAAACATTTTGGTATGTAATTAATTGTAAATTATTGTAAATGTAAATTTGAGATTTCATTTACTTGAATAGTTTTGTAATATAAATTTTGAGTCTTGTAATTAATGAAATATTTCTTTATGATGAGATTAGTTTGAAAATGAATTGATTGTTTATTGAGAATTGAATTGTGAATTGAAATGAAGTTATTGGAGTTGTATTTGAGAAAACATATTGGGAGCATTTTCTTTTGCAAGATCGAAGAACTGTTTTCTCAAAATACAGTCGGCACTTTACCGAAATTTTAAAAAAATTTTATAACACCAGATTTTAATCGATGACTTAAATTTCACGAAAATTGTTTTAAAATCCCTTGTAGTATATCTAATGGGTTATTGGTAGACGAAGTACGGTAATTCATTAGGTGTACTACGGGATCATGTTACATCTTACGGGGGAGTAGGGTGTGACAATTTTAGTATGTATGTTTTATTTAATTATTAAATAGTGATATGCATGATGGATGATCATAGACAATAAAAGACTAATGTGATTGGATTTATTTCTTTTATGTTTCTTTAGGTTGTAAACTAATTAATTTATTTAAATTTATTTTGGTGGCATGTATTATAAAGGTTGTAATATATTTTTTTTTTTTTGAGTTGTAATTTCATTTATTTGGTTCTTGTAAATTCGCCTTGGTATGCCAAGGATTACTATGTAATTGGATTGCAAGAAGATCAAGGAGGTCAAGAGCATTGGTGGGACCAGTGGGAGGAATTCAAGATCAAGTGTTGATTATGTACTCCTTCAGTAACTCTTTTAATATGAATAAATAAAATGCACCTAGGAATGCCCTAATTCAATTCTTGGTGGCTCAGAATTGAATCCCTTAGAAAGTCCATGATCATACCATATTTATTATTATCCATTAATGCATGAGATGTATGAGAATGTATGCAAGTACATGATATATGCATGCTAATTGGATAATGTGCAAAGTGAGACCATAAATAGTGATTAGGACGACTACAAAATCTTCCAAACCAATGATTAAGTTGGAAATAGTATAATTAAAGTAATTATAACATGAGCCCTCCATTAAGGCAATTATTTTAAGAAATTTTAAATACTTGCATATGATGCAATTAATTTAAGAGATTTTCTTAAGAATAATTGTTGTGACACCCCTTACCCATATACAGTGTAGCCGAGTAAGATATGCCACACAGTGTACCGGAACAACATATTTTATCTCAATTATTTTTATCCTTTCTTAATTTATTTCTTTATGGTGATGAAATGCAATTTGTGAAATTTATTTCACAATTCTTCGGAACCTGTGAAAAACACTTCCAACACATTTTCAATCATTCTCAAACTCCATTATATCAACATAATCTCAATATTTCTCATCATTTCTCAAAATTTCTTCTATTTTTCATTCATTCATTTCACATGATAATCATGTACAAATCATAAATGAATACTCAATTTTCATTTATAAACACAAATTACAAATATTTGCATTAATACCAAATTACAAATATTACATGAGTTTCAACTATACATGAGAAAATAAAAGTTTAATTACAAAATACAAAAAGTATAAAATACCAAAATGGGACCTAGTGTCCTACCAATGCACTGTAGTCTGTGAGGTGACACGGACACTATGTAGATCTGTATACAAGTCTCACCCAGTTTGTGGGTTGCCGAGCTCTCTGGCCAAATCTTCAGTACCTACGCGTTGCAAAAGCGACGTGCTAAGCATAAAGCTTAGTGGTGCCAATAATACAAGAAAATATAATATGCAAATAAAAGTAAAAATTTCCTAGTTATTACTAACTTATTATTTAGTTGAAGGCTAATTACATCTTATGATATTAACTCTTTCTAGCATTTTCTTAATCATTTTCTTGATGATTTTGAGCCTCTTTTTATTGTAATCATTCTTGTTCTTTATCTTGATATTTGATCTCCTTACTTCCTTGAATGATCAATTCAATTACATTTATACTTTTTCATGCCCAAGTAACCTATACAATTGACCGGACTGGATAAATGGGTAAACTAGCACTGGGTACCAAGTACCTCGGGCCGTCACACTATCAGTCACAATGTGTCTCCCGATGTGCAGACAGAATGGCTAATAAGCCATAAAAGCAATAAGGCATAAACCAAGTATAACATCATAATCAGTATAGCCATAGGCTATCATATCACAGAATGGCATGAAACCATATGCAGTACTGCTATCAGAACCCTATTGGCATGCCAACCTATCCAAACCAATCACACTAGGCCTACCAGGGCGTATTACAAAGTTATTTATTGAATATTTGTACTTAACATGTAAAGTTGCTATTCATTTGGTCATTTAAGTCAAAATATTGACTTTATCATATATAATAGTTACATGAGTTTTAATCACATAGATTTACCACATTTTGGTTCCCAAAATTGTTGGCATTAGTTACCAATCCATACTTCTAACCAATGGAAAATAAATAAAACATTTCAGTTTTGGGTGCTAGAGTTCACTGTTCCATTAGGCCATTCTACAATGGGAAATTTGGCCAAGTGTTCTTCATCAAAGTTGTTCTTTATTGTGTCTTGTAACACCCTAGGCAAATCCCACATCGGCAAAACATGGGAGAGATGCTAGGATTATAAGTTGGCAGTTCGTAATCCCTAGTGACGCATTTTAAAATCGTGAGGGCTTCGGCCTAGAGCGGACAATATCACTAGTGGGCCGGGCCAATACATTTGTGGTATCAGAGCTGGACTCCCTCTAGTACGGTGTGTGGTGCGAGGAAACACCATGGGGAAGCTGGTGGGCTTGTCACGACCCAGGGATGGGATTGGGATGTGCTTGCTCAACCAGCTACACACTGGGGTGGATTCGTGTCCCACATTGGAAACGGGAAGGAAAGATTTGGGCCACATATGTGAGAGCCTTCCTTACCTTGTAACACCCCGAACCTCTGAGTTATGAATAGTACCATTTTTGGTCCGTGACTAATACTATTCAAAGACACCTTGAGGACCAAAAATAAATAAAAAATTAATTGAGATAGACACAATAAAAATTCAAGTGAACCAAAGACCTAAGGATTTAATGGGTATCAAAAAAAAAAAAAAAGGATTATGACCCGATGAGGGGCATTTTGGTCAATTCACTTCAAGAGTTGACTTTTGACCAAAATGTAAATTAAATTAAATAAAAATAAAATATTGAATTATGAAGAAATATTGAGGGAAAAATTAGAGTAAAAGTGAAAAGAAAACAAAAGAGGCAAAAATCTAAAATTTAAATTCCATTTTTTGACCTAATTAAAATTTAAGGGATCAATGGGCTTTGGACAACTCATTAAATGAATTAAAAAGGAATAAATAAGTATAAAAGAAGACAAAACCCTCCCTTTCTTTCCCAATTAGTTACCACCCACTCTCTTTCCTTCTCTCTTTCTTTCTTTCTTCTTCTTCCTTCTTTCTCCATTGACACTCATTCTCAAAACTCAATTCGTTGCTTTTCCTCTATGGGTTTTGCATCTAATTGGTAGAGAGCATCAAATTAATATTTGATTTAAAGATTAAAAGCAAGGGAAAACAAGAGATTAGAAGAAAATTGAAGATTTGGGGAGTTGGAAGGAAGTCATCAAGAGGTAAGTTCTTTAATGCTCATTTTGTTATACAAACCTGAAATTAAGTTAGATTATGATGAAATTTCATAAGAAAATGAAAGGAAACATGCATGGAACCTAAACTAGGGTTTTAGCCAAATTGGAGAAAAATTAGGGTTTGATATATTTTAATGAAAATGATGATGAAATCAAGCTTAGTTGAAGTAGTATGCATGATTAGAGCAAAGAAATTGCATGAAATGTGTATAAATTTAATTATGGGAGATTAAGGTTCACGAGAAAATTGGGTTTTGGTGCTAGAGAGTGAAATTGGTGTGTGTAGTGTTAAATTATGATCATTTGAGGTATATTTAGTTTGAATTGACATTGGGTTGATGAATGGAAGTAATGAAATGGTAGGATTAGGGAAAATTGCAAACTTTGGTGTTTAAAAATTGTGGGGTTTGTGCTAAGAAGTGCCATTGATGTGTCAATGCTAAATTATAGTCATTTTGGGTGAATTAAATGTGAATTGAGGTTGGTTAGAGGGAATAATTGAAGAAATGAAAATTTTAAACCTAAGGCAGAATTTGCACACTGAGTTAAGTGTGTTTGACAGCCCATAAATTGAGCTACACAACTCCAATTAGTGTGAAACTAATTGGAAATGAAACTTAAGACATAGGGATAGAATTTTCATGAAGAGACCCACCCCAGAAACTGCCCAGAAATTGCCTAAATCTTGGCTTGAACTTAGAGACACAATTATGGAACCTGCAGAATTTGACCATATGAACAGTAAATTTTGCATGGCCATAACTCTCTCTAGAAAACTCTGATTTAGGTGATTCTTGAACCGATAGAAACCTAAGACATAGTAAAAACATTTCATATGAAAAACTTGAGGCCAAATTGTGGACTTAACCCAATCAAATTGTTGAGCAAAGTTGAATCACTGAATCTACAGAATTGCAGATTTACCATATAAACAGTAAATTTGCATGGCCATAACTCTCTCTAGAAAACTCTGATTTAGGCGATTCTTGAATCGATGGAAACCTAAGATATAGTAGAACATTTCGTATGAAGAACATTATACCAAATTATGGACTTAACTTGATCAAATTGCTTAACGAAGTTGGATTGATAAATCTGTCAGAACTGAATCTGCAGCATGAACAGTGACGTGAACAGTATTCTTGTTTTGGGCATAACTTGAGCTACACAACTCTGAATTAGGCGATTCAAAAAGGAAAATAAAGTTAAGACCTAGATGAATAATTTTCATAGAGAACACCTCACCAAATTATGATCGAAACTAGGTAAAATTGGGTTCAAAGTTTGGGGCACCAAGCTGTCCAAAACCAAAATTTTCTAAAATTTGCAAAGCTAACTTGGGATGCATTAGACATGCATGTAATGAGTTTTTGGCAGCAATTGAGATTGGTATTGAGATATTCTATTTGTATATTTTCAGTAGAAAAAGAAGTTGGAACATATAAGGAATAGTGAGTAAAGAGAAAGGAGAGCATTGAAGGTTTGTGCACAACTAACCTTTTCTTCATTTTTAAACTTGTAAATTGCTTGGAATGTGTTTATTTGAATGAGTTTTCTTTGAATAAGTTTACTTTGACTGAAATATGGTTTTTCTCTTGTATTTAATAAATTTGGGTGTTGCCACCTTTATATGGATATTATGATGAATTTAAATGTGTTTGTTGGTTTATAAATGTGATTGTTGAGTGAGAAATTTTTGGAAACTGTTTTGAAACCACAGTTAGCATGTGATCCCTTTGAACTCCCGGTAACGGCTACTTGGGGTTGATAATTGATATTGATTATGTCTCCCATTAATAACGGTTAGTGGGGTAAGACTACATGAGTACTCATTAGCTAGCTAGCCCTTCCCTCATTAATAACGATTAGTGAGGTTGAGATTGCTTTGTCGTGGTGTACAACACGGCACTGATCATGAAATTTTGTGTCATGGCCTAAACTGTGTGTTGATATTGGCAACACTAATACTTTGTGAATTG
Source organism: Hevea brasiliensis (assembly GCF_030052815.1). Taxonomy (NCBI): domain Eukaryota; kingdom Viridiplantae; phylum Streptophyta; class Magnoliopsida; order Malpighiales; family Euphorbiaceae; genus Hevea; species Hevea brasiliensis. The sequence continues at coordinate 51,449,613 of NC_079496.1, forward strand.
TGATTTATGAAGTGTGATTTCTCATTTAAAATGTTATTCCAATAAATGGCTCTTATGGACTTAGAACTATTATGAAGTTTTCATGTTTAAGAAAAACGTGATTTATTATGCTTTGACAAATTGTGTTTTACCTTAAGTTTTAAAGTTATTAGTTATGGACCACTGAGTGATATACTCAGTGATAGCTTCTTTATGCTATCGCCGGTAAGGGAAAGGAGAAGGCTACCGAGTGAGAGACTTGGAAGCAGCATTTAGTATTGATTGTGGGTATATATCGTAGGTATACCCCTGTAATTTCCTTTTGATATATTTTGTACCTATATGTATGGATGTACGGACATTGAGCAGTTTGTATTTAAAAGCATTGCATTGCTATCACATTTTAAGTTTGTAACTATTTTATATTTTACTTTGAGACTTATGAAAATGTAACTTTTGCAATATTTAGTCTATCATTATTTCCAATGAATTTTTACATGTAATTTTAACTATTCTCATGCAGTTTTCCGCAAAAGAATTGATAAGATAAAAAGATATGATTTGTTTAAAAATCCTTTGTAATATAACTAATGGGTTATCAGTAGGTGGAGTTCGGTAATTCCTTAGGTATGCTACGGGAACATGTCATGCCTTACCAGGGATAAGGTGTGACATGTTAAGTGGTATCAGAGCTTTGGTTTTTATACAAGTTTTGAAATTGCATGTTTGAAAATTTTTGATAAGTACAACTGCTCAACTGTCATTAATTGATACATATAGTGCATTACATCATAAATATGGACTAATGGAGAGAAATCTCCTTCTGTTGGTTGTCCAGGGAGTAGAATTCTTTGTGATTCAGTATGGAAGAGGGGGATCACACAGTAGAGTAATCAGTAGCAGCTGAGGTACAGGGGGAGGCCCCAGCTCCTAAGAATGCCAGTGGGTTAGCTGCACCCGTCCCACCCATGCAGTTTTCTGCTCAGTTTGCTCAGCAGATGGCTGCATTATTTCAGCAAATGGCTAGCAATATACCAGTCCAAGCTCTTGTGCAAGCACCTCCAGTGCAACCACCATCCCCAGCCAGACAATATGATAATTTAATGAAGTATGGGGCAATAGAGTTCAAGGGTACAATGGACCCATTGGAAGCTGAGCAATGGTTAGAACGGATGGAGAGGGTCTTCAAGAAATTGCACTGCACAGATGAGTTGAAGTTTGAATATTCAATTTCCCTACTGCATGGAGATGCATATGAGTGGTGGAAGACCATTCCCCATAGTTTGGCTGAGCCGCTAGTGCTGACATGGGATGACTTTCTAAGGGAGTTTAGAGAGAAGTATGTTCCTGATACCTATGTGGATATGAAGCTACTGGAGTTTCTCAGTTTGAAGCAAGGGAACAAGACTGTAGCCGAGTATGAGAGAGACTTTTCTCTCCTGAGCCACTATGCTAGAAGCCTACTCACTACCAGTAGAGATAGATGCAAATGGTTTGAGGCCGGTTTGAGGCCTAGTTTGAGATTGCAAGTGGTTGGGTTTCGACATGACAACTTCTTTGGGTTGATATCACAGGCCCTTGAATTGGAAAGGATAGAACTGGAAGGGGCATCTGAGAAGGTAACCACTGAAAAAGAGAAGAGTAGTAAGCTTACAGGTCAGAGTCCAAGTAACAATTTGGGTAAGAGGAAGAGATTTGGGGGACCAAGTAATAGAGGATCTAGTAGGGGAAGATTCTCAGGGCAGAGGCCACCTAGATCCGGACAGTAGACATCTAGGGGTTCCTTTCCTACCCGTGCTTGTGAGACTTGTGGCAGGACTCATGGAGGAGTATGTTATAAGGCCATAGGAGCCTGTTACAATTGTGGTGGAAGTGGGCATTTTGCTAAAGATTGCACTAGTGCCCGCAGATCTGGGCCGCCTACTACCACTGAGGGATCTGTTCAAGGTTCTGCTTCCAGAGGACAACAGACAACTAGTAGAGGCAGAGGCAGAGGCAGAGGTAATACTTCTGGCAGCCATGGCATAGTGAGCCAACCAGAGCAGAGTGGTGCACTAGTCAGGGTGTACACCATGTGCCAGAGGGATGAAGCTGAGACATCAAATGTTGTGGCTGGTTCTTTCTCCATTTTTAATAGAGATGTATATGTGTTGTTTGACCCTGGTTCTACACATTCTTATGCTAGTGCCAGTATTGCATGCTCTATTGCTATTGTGACACCCCTTACCCGTCTATAGTGTAGCCGAGCAAGATATGCCACTCAGTGTGCCGAAGCACCAATTTATATTTTCATTACAATTTATCCCTTTTTATTCATTTATTTACAATTTTTGATAAATCTGAATTTTTTCACAATTTTTATAGAAAATTCGGCAGAGTGCCAGCTGTAAATTGGAAAAATAGTTCTTCTGAATCTGTTAAAAACACTTCCAATATAATTTCCAAATCCAAACTCCATTATACACACACATCTCAACTCAATCTCAAAATCTCAATACTATTTTCAGAAATTTTTCTTTTTTGTACACATCATCACTAGAAGCAAGTTCATAAATATTTCTCAACATTTCATTTTTGAACATAATATACAGAAAATTTCAATAACATGAAATTTCATATATTTACAATATCAAATAATTTCAAGAGTTTAAAGTTACAGTCCAAAACTGATACAAAATGCAAAATACAAAATGCTACCCAAAGTCCTAATGTCCTACCATATGCACTGCAGGTGTGAGGTGACTCTGGACTCTGGATGCAGATTTGAAGGCTCACCCGGTCTGATGTCTGCTGGGCTCTCCAGCTAGGTCTCCAGTACCTGCGCGTGGCAAAAGCGACACGCTATGCAATTCTACTTAGTGGTGACAATATAAAATAAAAAAACATAAAATAAATATGCAGAATGCATGATTACATTTTTGGGTAGACTTAATTTCTGATATTTATTACAGTATTATTCGATTAAAATTTGGTAAAATTTATTATCATTGCCCGAGTAACCCATATTAGTCGACTGGACTGGATAAACAGGTAAACTGGCATTGGGTACTAAGTACCTTGGACCATCACACCATCGGTCACATTGTGTTTCCCAGTGTGCAACAGAACAGCTAATAAGCTATAATAATTATCAGGGATAAAACCCGAGTGTAACAACTCAAATAACATAGCCAAAGGCTATTATGTCACAGAATGTCATGGGAAGCCATGAAACACATAATGGCATAAAGCCATATGCAGTACTGCTAACAGAATCCTATTGGCATGCCAACCTATCCAAACCAATATTGCTAGGTATACTAGGGCATATTACACTTTTAAGTTTCACAATTCTTGAAATTCAAGTTTTAGTGTTACTATTCATTTCATTAGTCAACTAACATGTTGACTTTTGCATAGACAATAGGTACATTGGTTCTAATACTCCCAACATATCACATTTTGCATTCTAAATTTGTTGGTATTGGTTACCAATACAATTTCGAAGCTTAATGTTAATTGGATAGAATTTTTAGTTTTCAAGCTTTGTGTTTACTATTCCATTAGTCATTATTTCAGTGGGAATTTGCAAAATGATCAACATGAAAGTTGTTCCTTATTTTGTCTAGCTACATATCCTTTTTTGAATCACTGCATTTGGAGTTTTGTAGCTCAAATTATGGCCCAAAAACCACAACTGGCCGGATTGAAATTTTTCCAGAATTTCTAGACTGACCAAATCTATAGTATTAGGAGTAGTGACTTCAGGTCACTTTTTTGAATATGTTATGTTTATAATTTGAGTTAGGTTTCTTCATGAAAGTTGTAGGTCTATATCTCAGTTTGTAGCTGATAAAATTTCAGGTCAATTGGACCTTTCTACACTGAGTTGTGGCCAAATGACTAAACACTGTTCATTTGGTCATTTTGCCCAGGCAGAATGCAGGTCACCCGGATTAGGGCAATCTTTTGGTCAACTTGGTTTGGTTTTCTGGGCATGATTTCTTCGCCAAAGTTTTGCCATTATGTGTCTAGTTTCATGTCCAATTGGCCTTGCACCAATTGAACCTCTACAATTCCAGTTATTGCTGCCCAAACCTGCTAGACTCATGCCCAGTCTTGCAGGTCACCAAGGGCAGCCACACCAAACTTAAATCCCACTACACAATCCACTTCATTTTTTATTTAAATAGAACCAAATGGTCACTAATTGACCATTAAAATGTATTTTCATCATCACATGATCAAAGTCTCATTTTTCATCCCAAACCCTAACTCAAACATCACAAACCATGCATTATCATTGCATTTCATCACTTCACTCAAGAGATGCATATTGAGGGCAGCCATATTACCATTTTAACTCCATAAAACTCATCACAATCATTACCCAACCAAGGCTGCTGAAATTATGGGATGGCATACAATTGGTATTTCATAAATTTCTTTGTAATTTATACTCATTCATAACCCTTAAACATGAATTTAAAGTGAAAGCTAAGGTTAGGTCACAAACCTCTAATGGAGTGAAGTTTCCCAATTGCTAGGGTTCTTCCTTTCCTTTTCTTTTTTCTCCCAAAAGACTTACCAAGGTGCAAGAACACTTTTTTGTGTTGGGAATATAGAGTTTAGTTGGGTAGAAGTTAGGGAAATCAAGCTTTGAAAAGCTTGCTCAAATTTGGCTATGGAGGAGAGGTGATGGCAAAGAGAAGAAGGTAAAGAGTTCTAATTTTTTCTCTTCATTTTCTGCCCATTTAGCCTCTTTTAAATAAGATTATGACATGTGTCAACATTAGATTGGTTGGGAGAATTTTAATGACATCATTATGATGTCATAATTCCATTTTTCTTTCATTTTCTCTCCTTTTCTTGTCTATTTAATTTCAATTAAATTTTTAACAACATTTATTCATATTTTATGTTATATAAATTATTTATTTAGCTGGACAAGTTGGCCAAAAATCATCTCTGAAGACGAAATGACCAAAATGCCCTCCATTTGGCTTAACGAGCTAAAATTGCGTGTACCGATAAACAAATTTTTCTAAGCATTTTCTTGGCATTCTAATGCCATGAGAACCTCAATGGCCCTTCTCTAGAGTCCCAATAATTATTTTATAAATTTTCCCCCGGGTCTAGGGTTGCTAACGGCCTTCACTGTAACACCCCTATGTTCGGTAGTGCGTTCTACTGTTCTAATGACCAGTGTTGTCTGGACAGCTAGGATGCCTAGAACTACACTTCGTTATGAGTGAGAAGACATAAAATAATGAAATACAAGGAAAGAAAATACAAGAAAAACAAAGGAAAAATAATAGCAAAGAAATGTAATCAAGTTAAGCAAGCCGAGAACCCTAGCAATGGGTGACCGCATCGGAAAGTCACGGCATGGACCGTTGACTAGCCCTGGACTGCGGGAAACCCTGGAAAATATTTTTAGGATTCAAATAAATATTTAATGAAGTATAAATATCATTAGAAATATCAAAGAAAAATTAAATAATTAGTACAAAGAAAAATGAGAAATCGAAAAACAGACAAAACCCGGTGTTACCGAAAAATCGGGAATGCAACCCGAACAGGGGCATTGTGGTCATTTGACACCCCGAGTTGTCTTTTGACCTAAATTTCCATCAAAAATAAATAATATTACACTTGGAAAATATAATAAAAAATTAATTTAGTGGGACCTAATGTAAATAGTAAAAGTGGAGGGTAAATTGACTAATTACCACATTTAAACATATAAAATAATTTATATTTGGTGCGTGGAGCACTATGGACTAAATTTAATCTTAAGTGGGCAGATTGCTCCACTAAACACTTCATCTTCAACCATAAGAATCACCATTGCCGAATGAAGCTTGAGAAACCTCCCATGGCCGCCCCATTTGCATGGTTCATTACACCCATTTCAAGCTACACTTTCTTTACTTGTCTTCATTAAAGTTTATCCCCACATCACAAGGAAGAGTTTGATAGCAATTTCAAGAAGTTTTGGTGAAGATTTAAGAAGTCTCATCCATAGGTAAGTTTGAGTTTTTGATTGTTGCTTTGTTAAAGTTTGTAAGGATGTTATGGGTGTTTGATTTATGAAGAAATTTTTGAGGTTTGATGTTGAATGGCAATGTGTACATTTGGCAGCCATGGAAACACCTTGAAGGCAGTTTATTTGTGCTTGTAAATGGTGAATTAAATGATTGATTAAATGTATATTGTGTAGGAAATTGTTTGGGTGATGTATACTTAGTATATGTAAATGTGAAATGAAATTTAAAGCTTGGAAATTAATGGAATGTAAATGTACCATTGTGGCAGTTTGTTAACTCTTGAGGAATGCTGGAATTCATGCTTGGTTTATGAAATAATGGTGTTGAATTGTGATAGTGGTTATGGCAGTTTGAGTGCATGTATGATGGTGTGAAGTTGGACATATAATTGGTGATTGAATTATTGTAAATTGAGTTGGATAAATTCTGCACTTATTGGTGCACATTGAATGTAATTGTAAGATGCCAAAATGACCTATAAAATGTTGTGAATTATGTTTAGGTTATGGTATAACCAGAATTGATTTGAATGTTAAGTTTGGTAATTGTTAAAAGTGATGCTTGATGTGTATGAAAGAAATGCAATAAGGCAGTTTGTGTTTTAGGCCTATAACATTAAGTGTGTGGCTCCAATTGGTATGAGACCAATTGGAGGTGAAACTAGGCACAAAATGTGCCAACTTTTATGAAGGAAGCTTGCCAAAATTCTGCTTGCAAGGTAGCTTGAAAAATGACCAAATCCGGATTAAGTGCAATTGAGGCCTGAAAATTGACCATTTGGACAGCAGTTAGTGTTTAGGCCATGACTCACTCAAAACAGGTCCAATTGACCTGAAATTTGACCATGAATAGTTAAGACCCATATCTACAAGTATTATGAAGACACCAAAGCCCAGAAATGACCATAAGCAAGTCAAACAGCTTGCACAAGTTCGGGTCCAAAAACTGGCCGAACTTAAAATGACCTAAAGTGATCTAAAGTGACCAATTTTGAGGCAATTTGACCAGCAATAGTAAAATTACCATAACTTGGTCTACATAACTCAGATGACCTGAAATTTTTCCCCGCATTCCATAGGACATAGATCTACAAGTTTGTAGTTTTGACCGAAACTCGAAAACCGAGGGAACTAGGTCGTCCGGCTAGGTCAAACTAGTATCCCGTAATCCAGCAAATTGCAAGAAAATGCAGTATACACGGAAATGAACTTGGTAACATGTACCAACCCTAAAATACTATCGAATGTGACATATTAATGACATTAAAACCTAATTTACCTAGAATGCATTGAGGGTCGACATCCTAGGTTGACTAAGCTAATATTAGAATTCAGTGAATTAATTATCAAGCATTATCGTTAGAGACAGTTTAAATGAGTACTGAAACACTTCAAATTGTGTTTCTCAGTTAGCAAAGACTCAGGGAAAGGGAAGGAAACACTGAGTCAAGGCCAGAGAAACGATTATCGAGGTTTGTGCACTGTGATTATTTCTTTTAAATTTTTCAATTAAAATAAATTATGACTATTTGTATATTATTGTTTTCAATTATGGAAATGTGTTTGAATGGATACTTATTGCTTGAAAAGCATTGCAAATAGTTTGAAACTGTGGAAAAATTGATTTAGTGTGATTTGTGAAAATCTGAAGTTAATTATGAATTGTGTTGCCATTTTGTGAATGAATTTATGACTTTAGAAACTTATTGGATTCTCACGAATCATTTGAATAAAATGTTTGGAATTGATTTTGTGTTCACACTTAGCATGATAGTATCATATCATTCCTTCTCCATTTATGGGGTTGTGATCGTTTATTTTCCTTCTCCATTTATGGAGTCGTGATCGTTTATTTTTCTCCCTCTCTGGTTTTCCAGTTGAGGTGATCGAATGAGTACTCATTATATAGCTAGCTCCCTTCCTCATTGATTTCGATTAGTGGGGTTGTGATTGCTTTGTCGTGGTGTACAACGCGGCATTGATCGGAAATTTTGTGTCATGGCTTAAGTTGTGTATGAATTGGCAACACTGTGTTCGTAAGTTATTTAACTAAATTGTGTTATTATAAGCTTTGATAATTTGTGAAATGGAGTTTAAATTCTTATTGACATTCACTGTCTTTTGAATTTAACTACATTTTAATTACTGAGATTTATTATGATATTGTGTTAAATTCCTTATGACATTCATTGTCTTGAATTTAACTATGGTTTTACGTATCCATCATTTATATGATTTATGAACTGTGATTTAAAGTTGTATTTGGTTAATGTTGTGCACCACTGAGACATTGTCTCAGCGATAGCTTTCATTCTTTGTCGCAGTAGACAAGCAGACAGGCGGCGAGACTAGCATTAGTACATCCAGCAAGAGATTATCGGGTATAATGAGTATACCACATTTTGCATTTTGTACTGTAATGTATGACCATTGTATATACATAGTGTTCTTGGTTTTGAGCAGTTGTAAATTCAAATTGTACATTGAAGTTGTAAAATAAATTATGAGTTATTTTGGCTTGTAAAAATTATAATGTATTTCTTTCATCTCAGTCTTTGAAAACTTATTGTGGATTCGAGTTGAAAAACTTATTGTGTTGAATTATGTTAGAGTTTGAGATTGAGAAAAATATTGAAGTGCTTTTTACATGTTTTCAAAATACAGATGGCACTCTGCCAAAATTTTTACAGAAATCACTAATAGTCCAAATGTGTTAGCTATTTCACTTCAGTTCAAAAAGGTTTTTAACACCTGTAAATAGTACTCACTACTGTAAAAAGAAGTAAGAAAAGTTTTAAAATCCCTTGTAGTGTATTTAATGGGTTATCAATAGACGAAGTTGGTAATTCATTAGGTATACTACGGGATCATGTTATGCCTTACAGAGGGGTAGGGTGTGACATGTTTTAGTGGTATCAGAGCAAAGTTTTTAAATTCTGTTTTCACATGTTATTTGAATATTCTTTCTTCATAGTACAACTGCTCAATATCATTGTTTGATACATACAATACATTACATTATAAATATGCACTAACGGGAGGAAATCTCCTTGTGTTAATTGTTCGGGAGGTTTAGGATCCTTGAATTGATTATGGAAGAGGGTGATCGTTCAGTCGATCAATCTATTGAGGCTAAGGTGCAAGGGGATGCTGACCCTACACAATGTCGATGGTTCAAAGCACTAGCCCCCACATGATTCTCTGCTCAGTTCGCTCAGCAGATGGCTGCAATGTTCCAACAAATGGCTGGTAATGCGCCTATTCAAGTCTCAATACAGACACCAGTGGTACAACCACAGTCTTCTGCTAGGCAGTATGACAAATTGGTGAAATATGGGGCTATAGAGTTCAAGGGGACAGTAGATCCTCTAGAGGCTGAACAGTGGTTAGAGAGGATGGATAGGGTATTCAAGAAACAGCGCTGCACAGAGGAGCTCAGATTTGAATACTCAGTATCTTTGCTACAGAGGGATGCTTATGACTAGTGGAAAACCATTCCCCATAGTCTGGTAGAACCTGCAGTGCTAACATGGAATGACTTTCTCAGGGAATTCAGACAAAAATATGTCCCCGATGCTTATGAAGACCATAAGCTACAAGAGTTCCTAAGTCTAAAACAAGGGGGCAGATCAGTGGCTGAGTATGAAAGAGAATTTTCTCGCCTGAGCCATTATGCAGTGAGTTTACTTTCTACCAGCAGGGAGAGATGCAAGAGGTTTGAAACTGGCTTGAAGCCCAGTATCAGATTACAAGTAGTCGGATTCAAACACACTAACTTCTCTGAACTTGTTTCTCAAGCCCTAGAGTTGGAAAGAATTGAGTCTGAAGCTGCTCCTGAGAAAAAGAAATCAGAGAAGACAGAGTAAGAGGGAAAATCAGTAAAACAGAGTTCCAGTGGTCCTACTGGAAAGAGGAAGAACTATGGTAGGGGAAGACATTCAGGACAGAAACCTCCTCTATCTGGTCAGCAGAGTACCAGAGGTTCCTACCCTTCCTGCCAATGTGAAACTTGTAGAAGATATCATGGTGGGATATGCTATAAGGCTATTAGAGCCTGTTATAACTGTGGAGGCACAGGACACTTTGCCAAGGACTACACCAGTAGTCGCAGAGTTGGACAACCTCCTACTCTGCGGAGAAGTCGATTGAGCCACTGTCACCGTAAGTTCACAACCACCCAGCAGAGGTAGAGGCAGGGGTAGAGGTAGCCCAGTAGGCAGCCAAGGCACAGTGAAACATTCAGAGCAAGGCGTGCTGCAGTGAGTCTATGCAATGAGACAGAGAGAAGAGGCCGAGACATCTGATGTTGTGGCTGGTACCTTCTCAACTTTTAATCAAGATGTGTTTGTGTTATTTGATCTGGGCTTTACCCATTCTTATGTGTGTGCTAGCATCATTGATTGCATTGCTGTTCCATGTACAAAAATGGACCTTGAGGTGCTAGTAACAAGTCCGCTAGGACAGGAGGTTAGGGTTAATAAAATGTATAGGGATTGTCCTTTGGTGATCCAAGTACACACTTTTATGTCTGATTTCATTGAAATGCCCTTCAAAGATTATCATATCATCTTGGGCATGGATTGGTTAGCCAGGCATCATGCCATTATTGACTGTAGGCTGAAGACAGTCACTTTTGGTGTCCCTCAGTACAATGATGTGGTAACACATGGGAAGAGGCAGCTATTGCCATCAAACGTCATTTCGGCTGCACTAGCTAGAAAAATGACCAGAAAGGGGTGTGAAGCATACATGGCACATGTGGTAGACACCCAAGTGGGGAGTCTAGCATTGAAAGACATCCCTACAGTATATGACTTTCCAGATGTGTTTCCTAATGAATTGCCAGGATTACCTCCGGGAAGAGAAGTGCAGTTTGAAATTAATGTTATGCCTGGTGTGGATCCAATCTCCATAACACCATATAGAATGGCATTAGCAGAGTTGAAGGAGTTGAAAAAGCAATTGCAAGAACTACTTGAAAAGGGCTTCATCCACCCTAGTGTGTCACCATGGAGAGCGCCAGTATTGTTTGTTGAGAAGAAGAATGGCACTATTCATTTATGTATTATTTGACCTGGAGTCTGAATACTTTTATGTTAGTGTTAGAATTATATGTTCTATTGTTATTCCTTTACAAGGGAATAAATTTCGATGCATTAGTGATTAGTCCTTTAAGATAAGGATTGTGATAATAAGTGAAATTAGTTTTGGAAGAGTTTATCGGTGAAAAGTATTTTCTGACACACCATAAATTATAAAGCTAATTGGCCAGCCTACTTAATGTAAGGCAAGAGGACATAAAAGTAAGATGCAGTAATGGAATTGCTCTAGATGAGGGCAAGGATGTTACTGTTAGTAATTACTAATGGATATTGTAATCAGAATAAGTTTCGGATATCAGTGAATTCGAAAAGGATAAAAGATAGGAAAGTTTGATATATTGGGATGTATCGTAGTAACTATGCAATGTTCTTGATGTTTATACTGTAAGCTGCAGATTACAGTACTAACTTGAGATTATTGTGTAGAGCTACGTACTACCCGATAGTACACCTAGATGATAATAGTTGCCAATGGCATATGTTTTAGTATAGTTATGCCAGGACAGAATTTAATTGTTAGGAATAAGTTTGGAAATCCTACTTAGGGATCTAAAACTCAAAAGTTAGAATATCAAAAGGTTATAGTTTAATACAAAAGGAAGTAAGTTATAGAATATTGACAGATAAAAAGAGTTATGGAAGTAAAAATTCGAACAGTTGGTTTAGATATAACAAAGAAGTTTTACGAATGTGAGGAAGACTATGGACTAGAATGGTCAGAGGACCAATGACTAGATAAATGATTCTAACATGACCTCAAGGGTCATTCAAGAAGGAACATGAATCGAAATATTAGACAGCACAATAGTAAGAGGAGATTGGTGTTATCCAAACAAATTAAACGTTGTATTAGATTGTTAAAAGTCTTATACAAATTTGAGGAAAAGAAGATTATACGATCGTATAGAAAGGAGAAAATAAACGTATGACTATTGTAAGATGGCTATTGGGTAAAATTTCGTGGACGAAATTTATTTAAGGGGGGGAGAATTGTAACACCCCTATGTTCTGTAGTGCGTTCTACTGTTCCGGTGGCTAGTGTTGTCTGGACAGCTAGGATGCCTAGAACTACACTTCGTTATGATTGAGGAGACATAAAACAATGAAATACAAGAAAAGAAAATACAAGAACAATAAAGGAAAAATAATAGCAAAGAAATGTAACCAAGTTAAGCGAGCTGAGAACCCTAGTGATGGGTGACCGCACCGGGAAGTCACGGCGTGGACCGTTGACTAGCCCTAGACTGTGGGGAAGCCTGGAAAATATTTTAGGACTCAAATAAATATTTATTGAAGTATAAATATCATTAGAAATATCAAAGAAAAATTAAATAATTAGTACAAAGAAAAGTGAGAAATCGAAAAATGGACAAAACACGGTGTTACCGAAAAATCGAGAATACAACCCGAACAGGGGCATTGTGGTCATTTGACACCCCGAGTTGTCTTTTGACCTAAATTTCCATTAAAAATAAATGATATTAAACTTTGAAAATGCAATGAAAAATAAAAATATGGTACATAATATAAAAGTGGAAATAATGAGGCAAAATTGTGAATTTGGTAACTTTAATTAAATAAGTCATTTCCTAAAGTTAGTGGTCCACTAACTCACATTGTGGGACACCTTTATAATGCATTTGGACAGATTTAAACTTCATCTTCAACCTTTCCAAAGGGCAGACGAAACCAAGAATGGAATTCCTCCACGGACGCATGGGTGGAAGCTTTATGCAAGCTTGATCTAAGCCACTTTCCATGCACTTTCCTTCATTAAAGTTAATCCTCACACCATGGGCAGTAGATAGGTAACAAGAAAACCAAGTTTTGGAGAGGTTTTGAAGAATTTCCAAAGTGGTAAGTTTGTGTTTTTGGGTTATTGCTTCATTAAAGTTAGTAAGAATGTTATGGGTGTTTGATTTATGGAGAGATTTTTGAAGTTTGATGTTGAATGGGGAAGTGTACTTTTGGCAGCCATGGAAACACTTTAAAGACAGTTTATTTTTGCTTGTAAATAGTGAATTAAATGATTGATTAAATGTATATTGTGTAGGAAATTGTTTGGGTGATGTATACTTAGTATATGTAAATGTAAATTGAAATTCGAGGCTTGGAAATTAATGGAATGTAAAGGTACCATTGCGGCAGTTTGTTAATTCTTGAAGAATGCTGGAATTCATGCTTGGTTTATGGAATAATAATGTGGAATTGTAATAGTGGTTATGGCAGTTTGAGTGTATGTATGATGGTGTGAAGTTGGACATGTAAAAGTGTTATGGTTAGATGCTTAAATTGTTGTAAATGAGTTGATAAATTCTGCACTTTATGGTGCACAGTGAATGTAATTGTAAACTGCGAAAATGACTTATAATGTGTTGTGAATTATGTTTAGGTCATGGTACAACCAGAATTGGCTTGAATGTTAAGTTTGGTAAGTGTTAAAAGTGATGCTTGATGTTTATGAAAGAAATGCAATAAGGCAGTTTGTGTTTTAGGCCTATAACTTTAAGTGTGTGGCTCCAATTGGTATGAGACCAATTGGAGGTGAAACTAGGCACAAAATTTGCCAACTTTCATGAAGGAAGCTTGCCAAAATTCTGCTTGCAAGGTAGCTTGAAAAGTGACCAAATCCGGATTAGTGCAATTAAGGCCTGAAAATTGACCATTTGGGCAGCAGTTAGTGTTTAGACCATAACTCACTCAAAACAGGTCCAATTGACCTGAAATTTTGACCATGAATATTTAAGACCCATATCTACAAGTCTCATGAAGACACCAAAGCCCAGAAATGACCATAAGCAAGTCAAATAGCTTGCACAAGTTCGGGTCCAAAAACTGGCCGAACCAAAATTGACCTAAAATGACCTAAAGTGACCAATTTTGATGTATTTTGACCAGCAATAGTAAAATGACCATAACTTGGTCTACATAACTCAGAATGACCTGAAATTTTTCCCCGCGTTCCATAAAACATAGATCTACAAGTTTGTAGCTTTGACCGAAACCCAAAACCGAGGGAACTAGGTCATCCGGCTAGGTCAAACTAGTATCCCAGAATCCAGCAAATTGCAAGAAAATGCAAGATACATGGAAATGAATTTGGTAACATGTACCAACCCTAAAAGGCTACGAATGTGATATATTAATAACATTAAAACCTAATTTATCTAGAATGCATCGAGGGTCGACATATTAGGTTGACTAAGCAAATATTAGAATTCAGTGAATTAATTATCAAGCATTATCGTTAGAGACAGTTTAAATGAGTACTGAAACACTTCAAATTGTGTTTCTCTGTTAGCAAAGACTCAGGGAAAGGGAAGGAAACACTGAGTCAAGACCAGGAGACAGTTATCAGAGGTTTGTGCATAACAGTTATTTCTTTTGAATTTTTCAATTGAAATAAATTATGACTATTTGTATATTATTGTTTTTAATTATGGAAATGTGTTTGAATGGATACTTATTGCTTGAAAAGCATTGTAAATGGTTTGAAAATGTGGAAAAAATTATTTAGTGTGATTTGTGAAAATTGAAGTTACTTATGAATTGTGTTGCCATTTTGTGAATGAAATTATGACTTTGGAAATTTATTGGATTCTCACGAATCATTTGAATAAAATGTTTGGAATTGATTTTGTGTTCACACTTAGTATGACAGTATCATATCATTCCTTCTCTATTTATGGGGTTGTGATCGTTTATTTTCCTTCTCCATTTATGGAGTCGTGATCGTTTATTTTTCTCCCTCTCTGGTTTACCAGTTGAGGTGATCGGATGAGTACTCATTATATAGCTAGCTCCCTTCCTCATTGATTTTGATTGGTGGGGTCGTGATTGCTTTGTCGTGGTGTACAATGCGACATTGATTTGAAATTTTGTGTCATGGCTTAAGTTGTGTATGAATTGGCAACACTGTGTTCGTAAATTATTTGACTAAATTGTGTTATTATGAGCTTTGATAATTTGTGAAATGGAGTTTAAATTCTTATTGACATTCACTGTCTTTTGAATTTAACTATATTTTGATTACTGAGATTTATTATGATATTGTGTTAAATTCCTTATAACATTCATTGCCTTGAATTTAACTATGGTTTTACGTATCCATCATTTATATGATTTATGAACTGTGATTTAAATTTGTATTTGGTTAATGTTATGCACCACTGAGACATTGTCTCAGCGATAGCTTTTCATTGATGCACCACTGAGACATTGTCTCAGCGATAGCTTTTCATTGCTGTCGCAGGTAGACAGACAGACAAGGCAGCAGATTAGGCTGCTAGTACATCCAACGAGAGATTATCGGGTATAATGAGTATACCACATTTTGCATTTTGTACTGTAATGTATGACCACTGTATGTACATAGTGTTCTTGGTTTTGAGAAGTTGTAAATTCAAATTGTACATTGAAGTTGTAAAATAAATTATGAGTTATTTTGGCTTGTAAAAATTATACTGTATTTCTTTCATCTCAGTCTTTGAAAAATTATTGTGGATTCGAGTTGAAAAACTTATTGTGTTGAATTATGTTGGAGTTTGAGATTGAGAAAAATATTGAAGTGCTTTTTACAGGTTTTCAAAATATAGATGGCACTCTGCCAAAATTTTTACAGAAATCACTAATAGTCCAAATGTGTTAGCTGTTTCACTTCAGTTCAAAAAGGTTTTTAACACCTGTAAATAGTACTCACTACTGTAAAAAGGAGTAAGAAAAGTTTTAAAATCCCTTGTAGTGTATTTAATGGGTTATCAGTAGACGAAGTTGGTAATTCATTAGGTATACTACGGGATCATGTTATGCCTTACAGAGAGGTAGGGTGTGACACTATTAGTGGAGAGGAATGAAGAAAGACATTGCAGAATATATTGCCAAATGCCTAACTTATCAGCAAGTAAAGGCAGAACACCAAGTGCCTACAGGGTTACTACAGCCATTGCTAATTCCTGAGTGGAAATGGGAAAGAATCACTATGGATTTCGTGATAGGACTTCCACGTACACAAAAGAATCATGATGCAGTTTGGGTTATTGTTGATAGATTGAGCAAGTCTGCACACTTTTTGCCAGTGAGAATGGATTACAACCTGGAAAGATTGGCTAAACTGTACATTGATGAAGTGGTGAGGTTGCATGGAGTGCCAATGTCTATTGTGTCTGATAGAGATCCTAGGCTCACTTTTAGATTCTGGGTAGTCTCCAAAAAGCCCTAGGGACTAGACTGAACTTCAGTACAGCATTCCATCCATAGATAGATGGCCAGTCTGAAAAGATCATTCAAATTTTGGAGGATATGCTTTGGGGTTGTGTGATTGAGTTTGAAGGGAGTTGGGATACACACTTGCCTTTAATTGAATTTGCCTACAAGAACAGTTATCAGTCAAGCATCAGAATGCCTCCATACGAAGCACTTTATGGTAGGAAGTGTAAAACTCCCTTGTGTTGGGATGAAGTGGGCAAGAGCAATTTGATTGGCCCAGAATTAGTGCAGCAGATGGAAGAAATGGTTAAGCTCATCAGAGATAGACTCAAAGTTACAATGGATAGACAGAAGTCCTACATTGACCTAAAGAGAAGAGATATTCGGTACAGTGTGGGTGATAAGGTGTTCTTGAAAGTTTCCCCATGAAAGAGGATCATGAGGTTTGGTAGAAAGGGGAAACTAAGTCCTCGCTTCATTGGGCGTATGAGGTTCTGGAAAGAGTGGGTCCATTGGCATATAGACTTGCACTACCTCTGGAGTTGGAAAAGATTCACAATGTCTTCCATGTCTCCATGTTGAGGAGGTACAGATCAGACCCCTCTCAAATTTTGCCATTAGAGGAGATTGAGGTGAATCCAGACCTGACATATGATGAAGAGCCCATAAAGATCTTGGCATATGAGGTAAAACAGCTGAGGAACAAACAGATACCTCTAGTCAAAGTGTTGTGGAACCATCATTCAGGCCAGGAGGCTACATGGGAGCGTGAGAAGGACATGAGGAGACAACACCCACAACTATTCAGAGACTGGGACCAGGTAAATTTTGAGGACGAAATTTATTTTTAAGGAGGGGAGAATTGTAACACCCCGAACCTCCGAGTTATGAATAGTACCATTTTTAGTCCGTGACTAGTACTATTCAAAGATACCTTGTGGAACAAAAATAAATAAAAAATTAATTGAGATAGACACAATAAAAATTCAAGTAAACCAAAAACTTAAGGATTTAACGGGTATCAAAAAAAAAAAAAGAAGGATTATGACCCGATGAGGGGCATTTTGGTCAATTCACTTCAAGAGTTGACTTTTGACCAAAATGTAAATTAAAGTAAATAATAATAAAATATTGAATTATGAAGAAATATTGAGGGAAAAATTAGAGTAAAAGTGAAAAGAAAATAAAAGAGGCAAAAATCTAGAATTTAAATTCCATTTTTTGACCTAATTAAAATTTAAGGGACCAATGGGCTTTGGACAACTCATTAAATGAATTAAAAAGGAATAAATAAGTATAAAAGAAGACAAAACCCTCCCTTTCTTTCCCATTTAGTTGCCACCCACTCTCTTTCCTTCTCTCTTTCTTTCTTTCTTCTTCTTCCTTCTTTCTCCATTGACACCCATTCTCAAAACTCAATTCCTTACTTTTCCTCTATGGGTTTTGCATCTAATTGGTAGAGAGCATCAAATTAATATTTGATTTAAAGATTAAAAGCAAGGGGACACAAGAGATTAGAAGAAAATTGAAGATTTGGGGAGTTGGAAGGAAGTCATCAAGAGGTAAGTTCTTTAATACTCATTTTGTTATACAAACCTTAAATTAAGTTAGATTATGATGAAATTTCATAAGAAAATGAAAGGAAACATGCATGGAACCTAAACTAGGGTTTGGGCCAAATTGGAGAAAAAATAGGGTTTGATATATTTCAATGAAAATGATGATGAAATCAAGCTTAGTTGAAGTAGTATGCATGATTAGAGCAAAGAAATTGCATGAAATGTGTATAAATTTAATTATGGGAGATTAGGGTTCACAAGAAAATTGGGTTTTGGTGCTAGAGAGTGAAATTGGTATGTGTAGTGTTAAATTATAATCATTTGAGGTTTATTTAGTTTGAATTGACATTGGGTTGATGAATGGAAGTAATGAAATGGTAGGATTAGGGAAAATTGCAAACATTGGTATTTGAAAATTATGGGGTTTGTGCTAGGAAGTGCCATTGATGTGTCAATGCTAAATTATAGTCATTTTGGGTGAATTAAATGTGAATTGAGGTTGGTTAGAGGGAATAATTTAAGAAATGAAAATTTTAAAACTAGGGCAGAATTTGCACACTGAATTTATTGTGTTTGACAGCCCATAAATTGAGCTACACAACTCCAATTGGTGTGAAACCAATTGGAAATGAAACTTAAGACATAGGGCTAGAATTTTTATGAAGAGACCCACCCTAGAAACTATAACATCCTCATTTTAGCTAGTCCATACAGTCTACTGTTCCGGCGACCAGTGTCGGTCCGAACAGCTAGAACGTTCGGAAAAAAAAATATATTTAAACTAAAGTAAGGAACCAAAAATTAACTCAAATATTAATAAGAAAAAAATTTAGGAAAAATTATAAAATAATTTTTTGGACTCTAGAGAATGGTCATTGAGGTTCATATGGCATTAGAATGCCAAGAAAATACTTAGAAAAATTTTTCAATCAGTACAGACAATTTTGGTCCGTTAAGCCAAATGGAGGGCATTTTGGTTATTTCGTATTCAGAGATGATTTTTGGGCCAACTTGTCCAGTTAAATAAACAATTTATATGACATAAAATATAAATAAAGATAGTTAAAAATTTAATTGCAATTAAATAGACAAGAAATGGAGAGAAAATGAAAGAAAATATATTTATGACATCATCATGATGTCATTAAAAACTCACCCAACCAACCCAATGTTGACACATGGCATAAGTTTACTTAAAAGAGACAAATGGGCTGGAAAAGGAGCAAAAAAAAAATCAGACTTATTCTCCCTTTCTCCTTCCTTACATGACATACCCACCATAGCCACATTTTCAAGCTTTTTCAAAGCTTGATTTCACTAGTTCTCACCCCACTAAACCCTAAACTCCCAACACAAAAAAGTGTTCTTGCATCTTGGAGATTCTTTTGGGAGCAAAAAGAAGAGGAAAACAAGAGCTTTAGCAAGTTGGAAAATCTCACTCCTTTGAGGTTAGTGACCTAACCATGAATTTTTCTTTAAATTCATGTTAAAAACTTTGAATATGTGTAAATTACAAAGAAAAATTGTTGAATACCATTTGGATGGAAACCCTAGATTCATGGAAGCCATGGTTAGGGTTTGTTTGTAGTGAGTTAATGAAGTTAAAAGACCATCATGGCAGCCCACAATATGTATCCACTAAGTGGATTGATGAAATGCAAGTTAAATGCATGATTTGAGATGTTAGGGTTAGGGTTTGGGTATAAAATGGAGACTTGAATCATGTAATTATGAAAATGAGTTTTAATGGTCAATTAGTGACCATTTGGTTATGTGTAAACAAGAAATGAGGTGGTTTGATTAGTGGGAATTGCAGTTGGTGTGGCTGCCCAAGGTGGCCTGCAGAATTAGACATGAGTCCAGCAAGTTTGGGGAGCCATAACTTGAATTGTAGAGGTTTAATTGGTGCAAGGACAATTTTACATGAAACTAGACACATAATGGCACAACTTTGGTGAAGAAACCATGCCCATGAAACCAAACCAAGTGGACAAAAAGCTTGCCCTAATCTGGGTGAATTGCAGTCTGTTTCTGCAGAATGACCAAATGAATAGTGATTGTTCATTATGACCAGAACCTATCCAATAAGTGAGTTGCACTCACTGTTCACTGCACTGTAGATATGGTCAGTCCAGAAAAATTTCAATCCGGCCAGTTGTGGTTTTTGGACCATAAGTTGAGCTACAAAACTCCAAATGGAGTGATTCAAAAAAGGAAATTAAACTAGACAAAATAAAGAACAACGTTCATGTTGATCATTTTACTAAATTCCCACTACAAAAATGACAAATGGAACAGTAAAAATAAGGTATGAAAACTGAAAATTCTGCTCAATTAACTTTAAACTTAGAAATAGTATTGGCAACCAATACCAACAAATTTTAAATGCAAAATGTAGTATCTTGGGAGTATAAAAACCAATATGCGTATTGTCTATGCAAAAGTCAACATTTTGGTTGAATAATAAAGTGAATAGTAACATTAAAACTTGAAATTCAAAAATTGTAAAACTCAAAAGTGTAAAATGCCCTAGTATATCTAACAAGATTGGTTTGGATAGCTTGGCATGCCAATAGGGTTCTGTTAGTAGTACTGCATATGGCTTCATGCCATTCTGTGTTTCATGGCTTTCCCATGCCATTCTGTGAAATAATAGCCTTTGGCTATGTTATTTGAGTTGATATGCTTGGGTTTTGACCCTGATAATTATTACAGCTTATTAGCTGTTCTGTTGCACACCGGGAGACACAATGTGACCGATGGTGTGATGGTTTAAGGTACTTAGTACCCAGTGTCGGTTTACCCGTTTATCCAGTCCAGTCAACTAGTATGGGTTACTCGGGCAATGATAATAAACATTATGAAATTTTAAGTAAATAATACTACAAATAATACCAGAAATTAAGTCTACAATAAAATGAAATCATACATCCTGCATAATTATTTTATTTTATTTTATTTTATTTTATTTTATATCGTCACCACTAAGCAAAATTGCTTAGCGTGTCGCTTTTGCCACGCGCAGGTACTGGATACCTAGCTGGGGAGCCCAGCAGACGTCAGACGGGGTGAGCCTTCAGAGCTGCATCCGGGGTCCGGAGTCACCTCACATTTGCACTGCATATGGTAGGACATTAGGATTATAGGTGGCCCTTTTGTATTTTTGCATTTTGTATTAGTTTGGATTGTAACTATAAACTCCTATAATTATGTATTAATGTAAATATATGAAATTTCATATTATTGAGATTTTCTGCATAATGTATGTTGATAAATGAAATGTTGAGAATTATTTGTGAATATACTTCAAGTGATGAAGTGAACAGAAAAGTTTTGAAAATAGTATTGTCATTTTGAGATTAACTTCAATGTGTATAATAGAGTTCGAATTTGGAAATTATTTTAGAAGTGTTTTTAAACAGGTTCAGAAGAACTGTTTTTCCAATTTACAACTGGCACTCTGCCGGATTTTCTATAAAATTGCGAATAAATTCAGATTTATCAAAATTGAAAAATAAATGAATTATAAAGGGATAAATTGTAATAAAAACATAAATTGGTGCTTCGGCACACTGAGTGACATAACTTGCTCGGCTACACTGTAGACGGGTAAGGGGTGTCACATTTAGTGGTATCAGAGCATCGGTTTAGGCATTTCTGGGCCTAGATAGAGTGCATACCATTGCATTACATTTGTAAGTGTTGAAGTGACGCTGATGCAGATCTGTTTGTTTTTTTATTTTGAATAGGATATGGATCCTGCTTCGCAAAGAGCAGTTGAGAAAGAGGTTGAGAGTCGTGCTCCACCAAGGGCTGAATCTGGGGGCAGGGTAGAATCTGCTCCACCAGCAGCTGAGGAACCTGCCCAACCTCAGTTTGCACTATTTCAATAAATGACCGAGTTTTACCTGCAAATGATGGGGGCAATTCCACCACCACAACCACAGCCACAAACTCCACCAGCACCACAGAAATCTCATCTGAAGAAATTGAGAAAGCATGGGGCTGTGGATTTCTTTGGGAAGAGGGAAGATGATCCCATGGCTGCAGAAAACTTGTTGGATAGAACCATCAGAGTGCTGAAACAGCTAAATTGCACCCCCGAGCAGAACCTGGTGGGTGCTATGTCCCTACTTCAGGATGATGCATATCAGTGGTGGGACACAGTAACCAGTGAGGTGCAACCTGAACAGATCACCTGGGAATTCTTCCTTACCGAGTTCAGGAAGAAATATATTAGCAAAGTGTATTTACAAGAGCAAAGAAGGGAATTTATCAGTTTGAGACAGAGACAATTGTCAGTGGCTGAGTATGAGAGTGAGTTTGTCAGACTGAGCCGGTATGGGAGGGAGATAGTCCCTACAGAGGCAGAGAGCTGTAGACGGTTTGAAGAAGGGCTCAATGACAACATCAAAGTCATGATCACAGGACTGGAGACCACGGATTTTTCTAAACTAGTAGATGCAGCATCAAAAGTGGAAAGGGTCAGAATCAATGAACAAAATAGAAGGGAAAGACAGCAGAAGAGGGGTCCAGGTCAGTCCAGTACATTTTCTACTCCCAGTAAAAAGAGTAAGGGTCCTCTTGCTCAAAGTTCAGGACCACCACAGGGTCAGGGTCAGTCTCAGGGACCCAGACCATAGTTCACACCTAGGAGAGGCCAGTCCACACTATCAATGGGCAGCTTTCTAGGGACGGTGTTTAGGGGGACCAACCCCTGCATCTTCTGCTTGTCAGTACTATCAGAAGTGACATAAGGGGGAATGTTGGCGAGTGACCGGTGCATACTTACGGTGTGGATCAACAGAACACCAGATCAAGAATTGTCCGAAGAGGACTACCACTGTTGCTCCAACACAAACTGACAGACTTGCTCCTGCACCACAAAGGGGTAGGAAGCTCGGTAAACCTGAGGTAGCTGGTCCATCACTGAGGCCTGCATCAGAGTCAGCTGAGAGGCTAGACACTAGAATACTAGCCAGGGCCTATGCCATCAGAGCTCAGGAGGAGCAAAATGCCCCGGATGTCATTAGGGGTATGTTTTCCCTCTACAACACTTCTGTGCATGCATTGGTGGATCCAGGATCCACTCATTCCTACATTTGCATCTAACTACCCATAGAGAGGGGAGTTCCAGTAGAGGAGTATGATCAAGACATTCTGGTCACAAACCCACTAGGCCACAGTGTGGTAGTGAATAACATGTATAAAGGTTGTCCGTTGAGGATTCAGGGGTATGAATTCTCAGTAGACCTAATTGAGTTGCCCTTCCACGAGTTTGACGTGATTTTGGGTATGGACTGGTTGTCACGTCATTAGGCAATAGTTGATTGCAAATTGAAGAGGATTTCTCAAAAAACTTCTGAGGGTAATGAGATTACTGTTGTGGGTGAAAGGACAGATTTCCTGTCCAATGTTATCTCAGCCATGGTTGCAAGAAGATTGATGAAAAAAGGCTGTGAAGCTTACCTAGCACACTTGGTTGATACTAGGCAAGCTAAGCCAAACCTGAGTGATATACCCACAGTGAGAGACTTCCCAGATGTATTTCCTGAAGAGTTGCCTGGTTTACCACCAGAAAGGGAAGTCGAGTTTGCTATTGAGGTAATGCCGGGTACAGCACCCATTTCTATTGCTCCTTATAGGATGGCACCCACTGAATTGAGGGAGTTGAAAATGCAGTCGCAAGAGTTGCTTGATAAGGGGTTCATACGCCCCAGTGTGTCACCATGGGGAGCTCCGGTGCTATTTGTGAAGAAAAAGGATGGAACCTTGAGATTATGTATTGATTACCGGCAGTTGAACAAAGTAACTGTGAAGAACAAATATCCATTACCCAGAATCGACGATCTGTTTGATCAGTTGAAAGGAGCCGGTGTATTTTCAAAATTTGATCTCAGATCATGGTATCATCAGTTGAGAGTAAAGGATGCAGATGTGTCAAAAACTGCATTCAGAACCCGGTATGGGCATTATGAATTTCTAGTGATGTCGTTTGGGTTAACGAATGCACCAGCAGCATTTATGGACCTTATGAACCGTATCTTCCATCCATACTTAGATCGGTTTGTAGTGGTCTTTATTGATGATATTCTGGTGTATTCCAAGACTAGGGAAGAACATGATGAACATTTGAGGATTATTCTACAAAACCTGCGAGAAAAGAAGCTGTATGCTAAGTTGTCCAAGTGTGACTTCTGGATGAGTGAGATCTCTTTCCTTGGACACATAATATCAGCTGAAGGGATTAGAGTGGATCCCAAAAAGATAGAAGCAGTGATGGAATGGAAGCCTCCCAGAAATACAACTGAGGTCAGAAGTTTCTTGGGGCTAACTGGGTATTATAGAAGATTTGTGAAGGGGTTCTCTCTTATAGCTGCTCCAATGACTAAGTTGTTACACAAAAATGTGAAATTTGGCTGGAATGACAAGTGCCGAGCCAGTTTTGAGAGGCTGAAGGCTATGTTGACAGAAGCACCAGTGTTAACACAACCAGTATCGGGGAAAGACTTTGTGGTCTACAGTGATGCCTCGCATAATGGGCTAGGGTGTGTATTGATGCAAGAGGGGAAAGTGGTCGCCTATGCTTCCAGGCAGTTAAGGCCACATGAACAGAACTACCCTACTCATGACCTGGAGTTAGCAGCAATTATCTTCACACTGAAGATATGGAGGCGTTATTTATATGGTGAAAAATGCTACATCTATACAGACCACAAGAGTCTAAAATATTTGCCAACCCAGAAGGAGCTCAATCTTAGACAGAGGCATTAGATTGATTTCCTAAAGGACTATGATTGTGTGATAGATTATCATCCTAGGAAGGCAAATGTAGTTACTGATGCTTTAAGCAAGAAGTTCATCACAGCTTTAAGATCACTAAATGCCTGTCTATCCTTAGCTCAAGATGGAGCTATTTTGGCTGAGTTGCAAGTGAGGCCAACCCTGCTACAGCAAATACAAGATGGGCAGAGGGCAGATGAAAAACTAATGACCATTGCGGGTAAAATTCCTGAGGGGAAGGAAACTGAATATGAGGTGAAAGCAGATGGGTGTCTGTATAATAGAGGAAGAGTGTGTGTACCAGATGATGGGGAACTGAAGACTAGTATTCTGAAAGAAGTACACACTAG
Organism: Hevea brasiliensis; assembly: GCF_030052815.1. Classification (NCBI taxonomy): domain Eukaryota; kingdom Viridiplantae; phylum Streptophyta; class Magnoliopsida; order Malpighiales; family Euphorbiaceae; genus Hevea; species Hevea brasiliensis. The sequence continues at coordinate 51,474,619 of NC_079496.1, forward strand.
TGTTTATGCTATGCACTCGGGGGGCACAAAAATGTATAATGATTTGAAGCTTCATTATTGGTGGCCTAGTATGAAGAGGGATATAGCTGACTATGTGACTAAATGTTTGACATGTCAACAAGTTAACGCAGAACATCAAGTTTCATCAGGATTGCTACAGCCTGTAAGCATACCTGAATGGAAATGGGACCGGGTCACTATGGATTTTATTAGTGGTCTACCTCTCACTCAAAGGAAGCATGATGCAGTGTGGGTGATAGTGGATAGATTGACAAAGTCAGCACATTTTCTACCAGTTAGGACTGACTACTCACTGGAGAAGCTAGCAGAATTGTATATCAGTGAGATAGTTAGACTGCATGGAATCCCACTTTCCATCATATCTGACCGAGACCCAAGGTTTACATCGAGATTCTGGAAAAAGTTGCAAGAAGCCTTGGGCACACAACTCTGTTTTAGCACGGCTTTTCATCCTCAGACGGATGGACAGTCAGAACGAGTAATCTAGGTAAACCTAAGAACTAATTGAATTTTTGCAAATAATAAATTGAAATGATAGTAACAATGTGAATTATGTAATAGATCCTGGTGGATATGCTAAAGAGTTGTGTCATTAAGTTTGAGGGGAGCTGGGATAGAGACCTCCCACTGGCAGAATTCGCATATAACAATAGCTACCAAGCTAGGATTCAAATGGCTCCGTATGAAACACTGTATGGGAGGAAATGTAGAACTCCAGTGTGTTGGACTGAATTGGGCGAAGATAAGCTGGTAGGACCAGACCTGGTGAAACAGACTGAGGAGAAAGTGAAGATAATCAAAGCTAACTTGAAGGTTGCCTCAAATAGACAGAAATCTTATGCCGACTTGAAGAGAAAAGAGATAGAGTATGCAGTTGGCGATAAAGTGTTTCTCAAAGTCTCGCCATAGAAGAAAGTACTGAGATTTGAAAGAAAGGGTAAGTTAAGCCCTAGGTTCATTGGCCCATATGAAGTCATTGAACGTGTGGGACCAGTGGCCTATCCACTAGCTTTACCACCAAAACTGGATAAAATTCATAATGTATTCCATATTTCCATACTAAGAAGGTATCGCTCAGACCCTTCACATATCATTTCCATGGAAGAGATTGAAATCCAACCGGACTTGACATATCCAGAAGAACCTATATAGATCCTAGCTTAAGAAGTGAAGAAACTGAGAAATAAACAAATTCCACAGGTGAAAGTGCTTTGGAGGCACCACAATACTGAAGAGGCAACTTGGGAAAGTGAAGAGATAATGAGGCAATAGTTCCCTCAACTGTTTACATCTGGTAAATTTCGAGGACGAAATTTTTATTAGACGGGAAGAGTTGTAACATCCTCATTTTAGCTAGTCCGTACAGTCTACTGTTCCGGTGACAAGTGTCGGTCCGGACAGCTAGAACGTTCGGAAAAAAAATATATATTTAAATTAAAGTAAGGAACCAAAAATTAACTCAAATATTAATAAGAAAAAAATTTAGAAAAAATTATAAAATAATTTTTGGGACTCCAGAGAGGGGTCATTGAGGTTCATATGGCATTAGAATGCCAAGAAAATACTTAGAAAAATTTTTCAATCGGTACAGACAATTTTGGCCCATTAAGCCAAACGGAGGGCATTTTGGTCATTTCATCCTCAGAGATGATTTTTGGGCCAACTTGTCCAGTTAAGTAAATAATTTATATAACATAAAATATAAATAAATATAGTTAAAAATTTAATTGCAATTAAATAGACAAGAAATGGAGAGAAAATGAAAGAAAACAGATTTATGACATCATCATGATGTTATTAAAAACTCACCCAACCAACCCAATGTTGACACATGGCATAAGTTTACTTAAAAGAGACAAATGGGCTGGAAAAGGAGCAAAAAAAATCAGACTTCTTCTCCCTTTCTCCTTCCTTACGTGACATACCAACCATAGCCACATTTTCAAGCTTTTTCAAAGCTTGATTTCACTAGTTCTCACCCCACTAAACCCTAAACCCTCAACACAAAAAAGTGTTCTTGCATCTTGGAGATTCTTTTGGGAGCAAAAAGAAGAGGAAAACAAGAGCTTTAGCTAGTGGAAAAATCTCACTCCTTTGAGGTTAGTGACCTAACCATGAATTTTTCTTTAAATTCATGTTAAAAACTTTGAATGTGTAAATAGCAAAGAAAAATCGTTGAATACCATTTGGATGAAAACCCTAGATTCATGGCAGCCATGGTTAGGGTTTGTTTGTAGTGAGTTAATGAAGTTAAAAGACTATCATGGCAGCCCACAATATGTACCCACTAAGTGGATTGATGAAATGCAAGTTAAATGCATGATTTGAGATGTTAGGGTTAGGGTTTGGGTATAAAATGGAGACTTGAATCATGTAATTATGGAAGTGAGTTTTAATGGTCAATTAGTGACCATTTGGTTATGTCTAAACAAGAAATGAGGTGGTTTGATTAGTGGGAATTGCAGTTGGTGTGGCTGCCCAAGGTGACCTGCAGAATTAAGCATGAGTCCAGTAGGTTTGGGCAGCCTTAACTTGAATTGTAGAGGTTCAATTGTTGCAAGGCCAACTTTACATGAAACTAGACACATAATGGCACAACTTTGGTGAAGAAACCATGCCCACAAAACCAAACCAAGTGGACCAAAAGCTTGCCCTAATCCGGGTGAACTGCAGTCTGTTTCTGCAGAATGACCAAATGAATAGTGATTGTTCATTTGGCCATAACTCAGTGTAGAATGGTCCAATTGACCTGAAATTTTACCAGCAACAAGTTGAGATATAGAACAACAACTTTCAATAAGAAACCTAACCCAAATTATTACCAGAACCTATCCAACAAGTGAGTTTCAGTCACTGTTCACTGCATTGTAGATATGGTCAGTCCAGAAAAATTTCAATCCAGCCAGTTGTGGTTTTTAGACCATAACTTGAGCTACAAAACTCCAAATGGAGTGATTCAAAAAAGGAAATTAAACTAGACAAAATAAGAAAAAACTTTCATGTTGATCATTTTGCCAAATTCCCACTGCAAAAGTGACAAATGGAACAGTAAATATAAGGTATGAAAACTGAAAATTCTGCTCAATTAACTTTAAGCTCAGAAATGGTATTGGCAACCAATACCAACAAATTTTGAATGCAAAAATTGGTATGTTGAGAGTATAAAAACCAATATACATATTGTCTATGCAATAGTCAATATTTTGGTTGACTAATGAAGTGAATAGTAACATCAAAACTTGAAATTCAAAAATTGTAAAACTCAAAAGTGTAAAATGCCCTAGTATATCTAACAAGATTGGTTTGGATAGCTTGGCATGCCAATAGGGTTCTGTTAGCAGTACTACATATGGCTTCATGCCATTCTGTGTTTCATGGCTTTCCCATGCCATTCTGTGAAATAATAGCCTTTGGCTATGTTATTTGAGTTGATATGCTTAGGTTTTGACCCTGATAATTATTACAGCTTATTAGCTGTTCTGTTGCACACCGGGAGACACAATGTGACCGATGGTATGATTGTCCAAGGTACTTCGTACCCAGTGCCAGTTTACCCATTTATCCAGTCCAGTCAACTAGTATGGGTTACTCGGGCAATGATAATAAACCTTATTAAATTTTAAGTGAATATTACTACAAATAATACCAAAAATTAAGTTTACAATAAAATGAAATCATACATTTTGCATAATTATTTTATTTTATTTTATATTATCACCACTAAGCAGAATTGCTTAACGCGTCGCTTTTGCCACGCGCAGATACTGGAGACCTAGCTGGGGAGCCCAGCAGACATCAGACGGGGTGAGCCTTCAGAGCTGCATCCGGGGTCCGGAGTCACCTCACATCTGCACTGCATATGGTAGGACATTAGGATTATAGATAGCCCTTTTTAATTTTTCATTTTGCATTAGTTTGGATTGTAACTATAAACTCCTAGAATTATGTATTGATGTAAATATATGAAATTTCATATTATTGAGATTTTCTGCATAATGTATATTGATAAATGAAATGTTGAGAATTATTTGTGAATATGCTTCAAGTGATGAAGTGAACAGAAAAGTTTTAAAAATAGTATTGTGATTTTGAGATTGACTTGAATGTGTATAATGGAGTTTGGATTTGGAAATTATTTTGGAAGTGTTTTTAAACAGGTTCAGAAGAATTGTTTTTCCAATTTACAGCCGGCACTCTGCCGGATTTTCTATAAAATATCGGATAAATTCAGATTTATCAAAATTGAAAAATAAATGAATTATAAAGGGATAACTTGTAATAGAAACATAAATTGGTGCTCCGGCACACTGAGTGATATAACTTGCTTGGCTACACTGTAGACGGGTAAGGGGTGTCACAGAAACTGCCCAGAAATTGCCTAAACCTTAGCTTGAACTTGGAGACACAATTCTGGAACCTGCAAAATTTGACCATATAGACATAAAATTTGCATGGCCATAACTCTCTCTAGAAAACTCCGATTTAGGTGATTCTTGAACTAATAGAAACCTAAGACATAGTAAAACATTTCATATGAAGAACTTGAGTTCAAATTATGGACTTAACCCAATCAAATTGCTGAGCAAAGTTGAATCACTGAATCTGCAGAATTGCAGATTTATCATATGAGCAGTAAATTTTACATGGCCATAAATCTCTCTAGAAAACTCTGATTTAGGTGATTCTTGAACCGATGGAAACCTAAGACATAGTAGAACATTTCGTATGAAGAACATTAGACCAAATTATGGACTTAACTTGATCAAATTGCTTAACTAAGTTGGATTGATAAATCTGCCAGAACTGAATCTGCAGCATGAACAATGACGTGAATAGTATTCTTGTTTTGGGCATAACTTGAGCTACACAGCTCCGAATTAGGCGATTCAAAAAGGAAAATAAAGTTAAGACCTACATGAACAATTTTCATAAAGAACACCTCACCAAATTATGATCGAAACTAGGTAAAAATTGGGTTCAAAGATTGGGGCACCAAGCAGTCCAAAACTAAAATTTTCTAAAATTTGCAAAGCTAACTTGGGATACATTAGACATGCATGTAATGAGTTTTTGGCAGCAATTGAGATTTGTAACACCCCTAAGTTCGGTAGTGCGTTCTACTGCTCCAGTGACCAGTGTTGTCCGGACAGCTAGGATGCCTAGAACCACACCTTAATATGAGTGAGGAGACATAAAATAATGAAATACAAGAAAAGAAAACACAAGAAAAACAAAGGAAAAATCATAGCAAAGAAATGTAACCAAGTTAAGCGAGCCGGGAACCCTAGCGATGGGTAACCGCACCGGGAAGTCACGGCGTGGACCGTTGACTAGCTACAGATCATGGAACCACGGAAAATATTTTAGGACTTAAATAGACCCTTGTTGAAGAATAAATATCATTAGAAAGATCAAAGAAAAATTAAATAATTAGTACAAAGAAAAGTGAGAAATCGAAAAAGCAGACAAAACCCTGTATACTGAAAAATCGAACGTAATCTAACAGGCAGTATGGTCATTTGACATCCCGAATTGTCTTTTGACCTAAATGTCCATTAAAAATAAATAGTATTACACTTAGAAAATAAAATGAAAAATTAAATTGGTGGTACCTAAAATAAATAGTGGAAATTATGGGTTAAATGTGGAATAAATGCACATTTGGCTTATTATATGATATAATTTTTTTTAGTGGGGCACTATGGGATTAAAATATATGCTAAGTGGGCAGATGGCTTCCATTAAACTTCATCTTCAACATTTCTCCTTACCCATGCCGTAAAGAAACTCCTTAGAAAAATCCATGGCGAATGTGAGTGAAGCTCCATCAACCCCTCCATTTCAACTCCAATCCTTTAAGTTCCTTCATAAAAAATGGTCTACACATCACAAGGAAGATATTGATACCAATTTTGAGAAGTTTGGTGAAGGTTTAGCAAGTTACAATTAAAGGTAAGTTTGCATTTTTGAGAATTCCTTTGTTAAATTTTGTGTGCATGTTATGGGTGTTAGTTTTGTGAAGGAAATTTTAGAGTTTAACTAGTTATTGAAATAGCCATTTTGGACAGCCATGGGGTCATGCATTTGATGAATTATTATGCATATAATTGATGAGGAATAATGTTGATCATGGTGGTTTAATATCCTAATGAATTATCTCACATATATATGGTGATTTATGCACTTGGATGGGAATTGGTAAATTGTAGGGCACTTTGATGTTGAAGGACAAATTTCGCAGCCGTGGGGACACTTGAATAAATATGTATATTCATGGGAGTGTTGGCAGAATTGTGGCATTAAGGAATGAAGGATATGTGTATGAAATTATTGTGTAAAGTGTATGTGAGAATTAGTGGTGTTTAGGTGTGTATGTAATGGTATTGAGATATTGTAAATGTGAATTATATTTGGTGTGTTGAGGGTAATGGTAATCTGCCCAAAATAATGTTAATGTAAAGTAGATTATACTGTGGTTAATGTACCAAAACAGATTGGTAGGGAAGTAAACAAATTGCAAAGTAAATGTGTGTAGTTGATGTGTGTTAAGCAAAGTAATCAAGGGCAGTGTACATTTTAGCCTATAACCTTAAATGTGTAACCTCAATTGGTATGAGACCAATTTGAGGTGAAACTAGGCACAAAATGTGCCAACTTTCATTGAGAAACCATACCAAAATTCTGGTTGCAAGGTGACCTAAGAAAATGACCAATTCGGATTAGGTGCAATTAGGACCTGAAAAATGACCAATTGGGCAGCAGTGAGTGTTTAGGCCATAACTCACTCAAACCAGGTCCAATTGACCTGAAATTTTAACCAAGAATAGTTAAGACCCATACCTACAAGTCTTATGAAGACAACAAAGCCCAAAAATGACCATAAGCAAGTCAAAAAGCTTGCACAAGTTCGGGTCCAAAAACTGGCCGAACCAGAGTTGACCAAATTGACCAAAAAAATGACCTAATTGATGCCATTTGACCAGCAGTAGTATAATGACCATAACTTGGTCTACTTAACTCGGATTGACCTGAAATTTTGCCCCGCGTGCAATAAGACCTAGATCTACAAGTTTGTAGTTTCGACCGAGACTCGAAAACCGAGGGAACTAGATCGTCCGGTTAGGTCAAACCAGTATCCCGGAATCCAGCAATTTGCATTAAAATGCACTAAGCAAGGAAATGACTTTGGTAAAACATACCAAACCTAAAACCTTATCGAATGTGACATATTAACAACACTAAAACCTAATTTACCTAAAACGCAACGAGGGTCGGTATATTAGGTGATTAAGTGAATAATTGAGTTCAGTGCATTATTTACCAAACCCGATCGATAGAGACAGTTTAATTTGGTACTGAAACACTTCAAATTGTGTTTCTCAGTTAACAAGGGCTCAGCAAAAGGGAAAGAAATACTGAGTCAAGACCAGAAGACAAATATCAGAGGTTTGTGCACAACAATTGTTTCTTTTGAATTATTTTCAATGGAAATAAATATTGACTATTTGCATATCATTGTTTTAAATTGTGGAAATGTGTTTGGTGGACACTTATTGATTGAAAAACATTGTGAATGGTTTGAAACTGTGAAAAATTGTTTGAATGGTATTTGATGGATACTTATTGATTGAAAAGCACTGTAAATGGTTTTTGTGGAAATTGAAGTGAATTACGAATTGTGTTGCCATTTTGTGAATGAAATTATAACTTTGGAAATTTATTGGATTCTTACGGATCATTTGAATAAAATGTTTGGAATTGTTTTGACTCATAATTGGCATGACACTGATAATATGTTCCTCCTCCATTAATGGGGTGAGTGTGATTATTCCTCCCTCTTTGACTTATTAGTCTGGGGTGAGTATGATTATGTTCCTCCCTCTTTGACTTCCCAGTCTGAGGTGAGTATGGATGAATTCTCATTATATAGCTAGCTTCCTCCCTCATTGATTTCGATTATTGGGGTGAGCATGTCTTGTCGTGATGTACAACACGGCATATATGGAAAAATTGTGTCATGGCCTAAATTGTGTTATAGATTGGCAACACTGTATTCTTCAGTTATTTGATCGAATTGTGTTATTATGTATTGTGAGATTGTGAAATTGATTTAAACTCTTATTGACATATACTGCTCATTGAATTCAACCATGATCTGACTTATTGAAAATTATTGTGATATTAACAAATGGAGTTTAAATTCTTGTTGACATTATTGTCTTGAATTTAACTATGGTTTTAAGTATCCACTATTGATATGATTTATGAATTGTGATTTAAAATTTGTATTTGGTAAATGTTGTGCACCACTGAGACATTGTCTCAAATGATAGCTTTATTGCCGCGCAGTAGAGAGACAGAGCAGTGGCAGGCTAGGTCGCTAGTATCGCCAATGAGAGATTTTGGGTATAGTGAGTATACCACATGTGGCATTTTGTAATCAGAATGTATATTCACCGTATGTATATTTTGTTCTTGGTTTTGAGCAATTGTAAATTTAAGTTGTACAAGAAAGTTGTAAAATAATTATGAGTTATTTGGCTTGTAAAAATTGTGTTATATCTTTGTATCTTAGTCTTTGAAAATCACTGTGGATTTGACTTGAGAAATGTGTTGTGTTGATAAAAATGTTGGAGTTGAGATTTGAAAAAATATTGAAGTGCTTTTTACAGGTTTTCTGAAGAACTGTTTTGTCCAAAATACAAATGGCACCTTGCCAAAGTTTTTATAGATATTCCAAATAAATCAAATGAGTTAGTTGTTTCTCTTCAGTTCACCAAAGTCTTTCACACTGTAAATAGTGCTCACCATCAGTAAAAGAAGTAAGAAAAGTTTTTAAAATCCCTTGTAGTGTATTTAATGGATTATCAGTAGACGGAGTTGGTAATTCATTAGGTATACTACGGGATCATGTTATGCCTTACAGAGGGGTAGGGTGTGACATGTTTTAGTGGTATCAGAGCAAAGTTTTTAAATTCTGTTTTCACCTGTCATTTGAATATTCTTTCTTCACAAGATAACCGCTCAATATCATTGTTTGATACATACAGTACATTACATTATAAATATGCACTAACGGGAGGAAATCTCCTTGTGTTATTGGTTTAGGAGATCTAAAATCCTCGCATTGACTATGGAAGAGGGTGATCGTTCAGTCGATCAATCTATTGAGGCTGAGGTGCAAGGGGATGCCCCATGCCTACATAATGTCAGTGGTTCAGTAGCACCACCGCAGCATCGCTTAAGCTCGTGACGGCAATGCAATGTTCCAACAAATGGATGGTAATGTGCCTACTCAAGTCCCAATACGCACACCGTGGTACAACCACGCCTTCGCTAGACAATATGACAAATTGATGAAGTATGGGGCTACAGAGTTTAAGGGGACATAGATCCTCTAGAAGGTGAACAATGGTTAGAGAGGATGGATAGGGTATTCAAGAAACTGCATTGCAGAGGAGCTCGATTTGAGTACTCAGATCTTTACTACTGGGGATGCTTATGATTGGTGGAAAACCATTCCCCACGATCGATAGAACTGCGGTGCTAACATGGAATGACTTCCTCAGGAATTCAGCAAAAATATGTCCCCGATGCTTATGTAGACCGTGTCGCAAGAATTCCTAAGTCCAAACAGGGGCGGTCGGTGGTCGAGTATGAAAGGGAATTCTCCCGCATAATCCATTATGCAGTAAGTCTACTTTCTACCAGCAGGGAGAGATGTAATAGTATTGAAACCGTCTAGAAGCCTAGTATCATATTAAAAGTGGTAGGATTCAAACATAACAACTTCTTCCGAACTTATTTCTCAAGCACTAGAATTAGAAAGAATTGAATCAAGCGGCACTTGAGAAAAACAAATCAGAGAGCGTAAAAGAGGTAAAGTGAGCAGAACAGAGTTCTAGTGGTCCTACTGGAAAGAGGAAAAACTTTGGGGGATACGACAGAGATAGTAAGAAGTTCGGTAGAGATAGATCTTTTGGACAGAAACCACCTCGATCCGATCAGCCAACTCAACAGAAACCCAGAAATGCGCTGTCAGATCGACTTTGTGAAACTTGTGGTAAACCACATAGTGGGGTATGTTATAGAGCCGTAGGAGCATGCTTTAATTGTGGAGAGACTGGTCATTTTGCTAAGGATTGTGTAAATCCAGGTCGTTCTGGATCATTTACTACACCAAAGGGATCAACCCAAGTTTCTACCCCAAAGAGTTCACCATCAGTTAGTAGAGGCAAAGGTAGAGGTAGGGGTAGTACACCTAGAAGTCAGACTACTGTGAATCAGCCAAAACAGGGTGATGCTTCAACGAGAGTATACGCTATACGACAGAAAAGAGACTGAGACTTTTGACATCATTGCTGGTACTTTCTCAATTAGCAACTGAGATATATATATGTTTTGTTTGACCTGGAATTTTCATATTTTTACATTAGTGTTAGAACTATATGTTCTGTTTTTATTCGTTTTCAGATGAATAAAGTTTGACGCATTAGTGATTAGCCCATACGATAAGGATTGTGATAATAAGTGAAATTAGTTTTGAAAGAGTTTATCGGCGAAAAGTATTTTCTAACACACCATAAATTATAAAGCTAATTAGTGAGCCTACTTAATGTAAGGCAAGAGGACGTAAAAGTAAGATGTAGTAATGGAATTGCTCTTGATAAGGGCAAGGAGGTTACTGTTAGAAATTGCTAATGGATATTGTAATCAGAATAAGATTCGAATATCAGTGAATTCAAAAAGAATAAAAGATAACAAAGTTTGATCTATTGGGATGTATCGTAGTAACTATGCAATGTTCTTGATGTTTATACTGTAAGCTGCAGATTACAGTACTAACTTGAGATTATTGTGTAGAGCTACGTACTAACCGATAGTACACCTAGATGAGAATAGTTGCCAACGGCATCTGTTTTTTGTATAGTTATGCCAGGACAGAATTTAATTGTTAGAAATAAGTTTGAAAATCCTACTTAGGGATCTAAAACTCAAAAGTTAGAATATCGAAAGGTTATAGTTCAGTACAAAAGGAAGTAAGTTATAGAATATTGACAGATAAAAAGAGTTACGGAAGTAGAGATTTGAACAGTTGATTCATATGTAACAAAGAAATATTACGAATGTGAGGAAGACTATGGATTAGAATGGTCAGAGGACCAATGACTGATGAATGATTCTAACATGACCTCAAGGGTCATTCAAGAAGCAACGTGAACCAAAATATTAGACAACATAATAGTAAGAGGAGATTGGGGTTATCCAAGCAAATTAAACATTGTATTAGATTGTTAAAAGTCTTACGACCATATAGAAAGGAGAAAATAAACGTATGACTATTGTAAGATGGCTATTGGGTAAAATTTCGAGACGAAATTTATTTAAGGGGGGGAGAATTGTAACACCCCTAAGTTCGGTAGTGCGTTCTACTGCTCCAGTGACCAGTGTTGTCCGGACAGCTAGGATGCCTAGAACCACACCTTAATATGAGTGAGGAGACATAAAATAATGAAATACAAGAAAAGAAAACACAAGAAAAACAAAGGAAAAATCATAGCAAAGAAATGTAACCAAGTTAAGCGAGCCGGGAACCCTAGCGATGGGTAACCGCACCGGGAAGTCACGGCGTGGACCGTTGACTAGCCCTGGACTGCGGGGAACCCTGGAAAATATTTTTAGGACTTAAATAGACCCTTGTTGAAGAATAAATATCATTAGAAAGATCAAAGAAAAATTAAATAATTAGTACAAAGAAAAGTGAGAAATCGAAAAACAGACAAAACCCGGTAATACCGAAAAATCGGGAACGTAACCCGAACAGGGGCATTATGGTCATTTGACATCCCGAATTGTCTTTTGACCTAAATGTCCATTAAAAATAAATAGTATTACACTTAGAAAATAAAATGAAAAATTAAATTGGTGGTACCTAAAATAAATAGTGGAAATTATGGGTTAAATGTGGAATAAATGCACATTTGGCTTATTATATGATATAATTTTTTTTAGTGGGGCACTATGGGATTAAAATATATGCTAAGTGGGCAGATGGCTTCCATTAAACTTCATCTTCAACATTTCTCCTTACCCATGCCGTAAAGAAACTCCTTAGAAACATCCATGGCCGAATTTGAGTGAAGCTCCATCAACCCCTCCATTTCAACTCCAATCCTTTAAGTTCCTTCATAAAAAATGGTCTACACATCACAAGGAAGATATTGATACCAATTTTGAGAAGTTTGGTGAAGGTTTAGCAAGTTACAATTAAAGGTAAGTTTGCATTTTTGAGAATTCCTTTGTTAAATTTTGTGTGCATGTTATGGGTGTTAGTTTTGTGAAGGAAATTTTAGAGTTTAACTAGTTATTGAAATAGCCATTTTTGGACAGCCATGGGGTCATGCATTTGATGAATTATTATGCATATAATTGATGAGGAATAATGTTGATCATGGTGGTTTAATATCCTAATGAATTATCTCACATATATATGGTGATTTATGCACTTGGATGGGAATTGGTAAATTGTAGGGCACTTTGATGTTGAAGGACAAATTTCGGCAGCCTTGGGGACACTTGAATAAATATGTATATTCATGGGAGTGTTGGCAGAATTGTGGCATTAAGGAATGAAGGATATGTGTATGAAATTATTGTGTAAAGTGTATGTGAGAATTAGTGGTGTTTAGGTGTGTATGTAATGGTATTGAGATATTGTAAATGTGAATTATATTTGGTGTGTTGAGGGTAATGGTAATCTGCCCAAAATAATGTTAATGTAAAGTAGATTATACTGTGGTTAATGTACCAAAACAGATTGGTAGGGAAGTAAACAAATTGCAAAGTAAATGTGTGTAGTTGATGTGTGTTAAGCAAAGTAATCAAGGGCAGTGTACATTTTAGCCTATAACCTTAAATGTGTAACCTCAATTGGTATGAGACCAATTTGAGGTGAAACTAGGCACAAAATGTGCCAACTTTCATTGAGAAACCATACCAAAATTCTGGTTGCAAGGTGACCTAAGAAAATGACCAATTCGGATTAGGTGCAATTAGGACCTGAAAAATGACCAATTGGGCAGCAGTGAGTGTTTAGGCCATAACTCACTCAAACCAGGTCCAATTGACCTGAAATTTTAACCAAGAATAGTTAAGACCCATACCTACAAGTATTATGAAGACATCAAAGCCCAAAATGGACCATAAGCAAGTCTTAAAGCTTGCACAAGTTCGGGTCCAAATACTGGCCGAACCAGAGTTGACCAAATTGACCAAAAAAATGAACTAATTGATGCCATTTGACCAGCAGTAGTAAAATGACCATAACTTGGTCTACTTAACTCGGATTGACCTGAAATTTTGCCCCGTGTGCAATAAGAACTAGATCTAAAAGTTTGTAGTTTCGACCGAGACCAAAACCGAGGGAACTAGATCGTCGGTTAGGTCAAACCAGGTCCCTAATCCAAAGAATTTGCATTAAAATGCACTAAGCAAGGAAATGACTTTGGTAAAACATACCAAACCTAAAACCTTATCGAATGTGACATATTAACAACACTAAAACCTAATTTACCTAAAACGCAATGAGGGTCGGTATATTAGGTGATTAAGTGAATAATTGAGTTCAGTGCATTATTTACCAAACCCCATCGATAGAGACAGTTTAATTTGAATCAAACACTTCAAATTGTGTTTCTCGATTAACAAGGACTCAAAGAAAAGGGAAAGAAATACTGAGTCAAGACCAGGAGACAAATATCAGAGGTTTGTGCACAACAACTGTTTCTTTTGAATTATTTTCAATGGAAATAAATATTGACTATTTGCATATCATTGTTTTAAATTGTGGAAATGTGTTTGGTGGACACTTATTGATTGAAAAACATTGTGAATGGTTTGAAACTGTGAAAAATTATTTGAATGGTATTTGATGGATACTTATTGATTGAAAAGCACTGTAAATGGTTTTTGTGGAAATTGAAGTGAATTACGAATTGTGTTGCCATTTTGTGAATGAAATTATAACTTTGGAAATTTATTGGATTCTTACGGATCATTTGAATAAAATGTTTGGAATTGTTTTGACTCACAATTGGCATGACACTGATAATATGTTCCTCCTCCATTAATGGGGTGAGTGTGATTATTCCTCCCTCTTTGACTTATTAGTCTGGGGTGAGTATGATTATGTTCCTCCCTCTTTGACTTCCCAGTCTAAGGTGAGTATGGATGAATTCTCATTATATAGCTAGCTTCCTCCCTCATTGATTTCGATTATTGGGGTGAGCATGTCTTGTCGTGATGTACAACACGGCATATATGGAAAAATTGTGTCATGGCCTAAATTGTGTTATAGATTGGCAACACTGTATTCTTCAGTTATTTGATCGAATTATGTTATTATGTATTGTGAGATTGTGAAATTGATTTAAACTCTTATTGACATATACTGTCTATTGAATTCAACCATGATCTGACTTATTGAAAATTATTGTGATATTAACAAATGGAGTTTAAATTCTTGTTGACATTATTGTCTTGAATTTAACTATGGTTTTAAGTATCCACTATTGATATGATTTATGAATTGTGATTTAAAATTTGTATTTGGTAAATGTTGTGCACAACTGAGACATTGTCTCAAATGATAGCTTTTATTGTCCGCCGCAGTAGAGAGACAGAGTGGCAAGAAAGTTAGGTCGCTAGTATCGCCAATGAGAGATTTTTGGGTATAGTGAGTATACCACATGTGGCATTTTGTATCAGTAATGTATATTCACCGTATGTATATTTTGTTCTTGGTTTTGAGCATTGTAAATTTAAGTTGTACAAGAAAGTTGTAAAATAATTATGAGTTATTTGGCTTGTAAAAATTGTGTTATATCTTTGTATCTTAGTCTTTGAAAATCACTGTGGATTTGACTTGAGAAATGTGTTGTGTTGATAAAAATGTTGGAGTTGAGATTTGAAAAAATATTGAAGTGCTTTTTACAGGTTTTCTGAAGAACTGTTTTGTCCAAAATACAAATGGCACCTTGCCAAAGTTTTTACAGATATTCCAAATAAATCAAATGAGTTAGTTGTTTCACTTCAGTTCACCAAAGTCTTTCACACCTGTAAATAGTGCTCAGCACTGTAAAAGAAGTAAGAAAAGTTTTTAAAATCCCTTGTAGTGTATTTAATGGATTATCAGTAGACGGAGTTGGTAATTCATTAGGTATACTACGGGATCATGTTATGCCTTACAGAGGGGTAGGGTGTGACAAGATTGGTATTGAGGTATTCTATTTTTGTATTTCTAGTAGAAAAAGAAGTTGGAACGGACAGGGAATAGTGAGTAAAGAGAAAGGAGAGCATTGAAGGTTTGTGCACAACTAACCTTTTCTTCATTTTTAAACTTGTAAATTGCTTGGAATGTGTTTATTTGAATGAGTTTGCTTTGAACAAGTTTACTTTGACTGAAATATGGTTTTTCTCTTGTATTTAAGAAATTTGGGTGTTGCCACCTTTATATGGATATTATGATGAATTTAAATGTGTTTGTTGGTTTATAAATGTGATTGTTGAGTGGGAAATTTTTGGAAACTGTTTTGAAACCACAGTTAGCATGACAGTCCCTTTCAGAACTCCCCAGTAGTGACGGCTACTTGGGGTTAATAATTGATATTGATTATGTCTCCCATTAATAATGGTTAGTGGGATAAGACTACATGAGTACTCATTAGCTAGCTAGCCCTTTCCTCATTAATAACGATTAGTGAGGTTGAGATTGCTTTGTCGTGGTGTACAACATGGCACTGATCATGAAATTTTGTGTCATGGCCTAAACTTTGTGTTGATATTGGCAACACTAATGCTTTGTGAATTGTGATTTATGAAGTATGATTTCTCATTTGAAATGTTATTCCAATAAATGGCTCTATGGACTTAGAACTATTATGAAGTTTTCATGTTTAAGAAAAATGTGATTTATTATGCTTTGACAAATTGTATTTTACCTTAAGTTTTAAAGTTATTAGTTATGCACCACTAAGTGATATACTCAGCGATATCTTTTTTATGCTGTCGCAGGTAAGGGAAAGGAGAAGGCTACCAAGTGAGAGACTTAGAAGCAGCATTTGGTATTGATTGTGGGTATATATTGTAGGTATACCCCTGTAATTTCCTTTTTGATGTATTTTATACCTATATGTATGGATGTACGAACATTGAGCAGTTTGTATTTAAAAGCATTACATTGCTATCACATTTTAAGTTTGTAACTATTTTGTATTTTACTTTGAGACTTATGAAAATGTAACTTTTGCAATATTTAGTCTATCATTATTTCCAATGAATGTTTACATGTAATTTTAACTATTCTCATGCAGTTTTTCGCAATAGAATTGATAAGATAAAAAGATATGATTTGTTTTAAAATCCTTTGTAGATAACTAATGGGTTATCGGTAGATAGAGTTCAGTAATTCCTTAGGTATGCTACGAGAACATGTCATGCTTTGCCAGAGATAAGGTGTGACAAACCTGGTCAGCGCGCTTTTGGGAATGAAACCTCCCAAGGGACAAATCCGTGAGGCCCATGGGCCAAAGCAGACAATACTGACTAGAGATGGATTGGGCTATTACATTTGTGGCAAAACACGAGAGAGATGTAGGGTTTATAAGTTGGCGGTTCGTAACCCCTAGTGACGCGTTTTAAAACCGTGAGGGCTTCGGCCTAGAGCGGACAATATCATTAGTGGGCCGGCCCAATACATGTCTAGTTACATTTCACTTTTTGAATCACCCCATTTGGAAATTTCTAGCTCAAGTTATGGCTATTTCACCATAACTGATCGGATTGCCTTTACCTAGAATTTCTAGGCAATTTTTGGTTCTGCCAGATTTGGTAGTTCAACTTTGGCTAGCAATTTCATTTAGTTAAGTCTAGAATTTGAGTTTGTGTTCTACATGAAAGTTATTCTAAATTGTATAATATTTCCATTGATATAAATTTCAGGTCAATTGGACCTTTCTACACTGAGTTATAACCAAATAAAAGAACACTGTTCATTTGGTCATTTTGCCCAGGCAGAATTGATGCTACCCGGATTTGGTCAATTTTTAGGGCATCCTAAGTTTATTTTCTGGACAGAATTCCTTCATCAAAGTTGTGCCATTATGTGTCTAATTTCATGTCCAATTGACCTTGCACCAATTGAACCTACACAACCCAAGTTATAGCTATCCAAACATGCTGGACTCACATCCAGACCTGCAGGGCACTCAAGGCAGCACACCCAACCTCAAAACCAAAGCTACAATTCACTTCAATTCCTCATTATACCCAGCCAATTGGTCACTAATTGACCATTAAAACTCCACTTAACATTAAAATACAATAACCTTCAATTTATCATAAACCCTAATTATTCAAAGTCTCAATCTCATGCAACTCCTAAAATCCCCAACTCCAATCCCTATATACACATCAATTGACATCAATACACAAGTTTAATTGTACGTCAATCATCAAAACCCTTTCCCCCTCTTAGCTGCCGAAATTTATGGCTTTCAATTCCTCAATATATTCTTTCAATTCTTTAAATTTCTAACTCATTTCATACTCCTAACATCAATTTTAAAGAGAAAAGGATGAGTTATAGCACTAACCTTGTAAGCAAAATTTTCCCTTAGCTAACTTCAATTTTTCCTTCACTTTCTTGGCAACCAATCACCTTAGCAAGACTCTAGGACAATTTTTAGCATTGGGACAATGCGTTTTTATGATGAAAACCTAAGGGAAATCGAGCTAAAGAAAAGAAAAATGGTGGATGGGAGAGAGGGATGAGTTTCGGCTGAAATGAGGAAGAAAAATGTTGGAATATGTTTTATTTTTGTCCCATTTTATGTCATATTTATCCCTTTAATTTATTTGTCAAGTGGTGATTGGGTGAAAATTCTTTAATGACATAAGTATAAGGTCAAAATTGCAATTTTAATTTATTTTCCTTTCTTTTCTTTTCTACTCATTTTTTAATTTAATTTTTAGCAATATTTATTCATATTTTGTGTCATAATAATTATTTACTTAATTGGACAAGTCTATCAAAAATCATCTCGAAGATGAAATGACCAAAATGCCCTCTGTTTGGCTTAAAAAGCCAAAACTGTCTGTGCCAATCTAAAAATTTTCCTAAGCATTTTCTTGGCATTCTAATGCCATCGAAACCTCAATGACTCTTCTCTAGAGTCCCAAAAATTATTTCATGAATTTTCCCCCTAGTTTAGGGCTTCTAGCTGTGAAGACCGTAACTTCCCACTGGGTTACCCATCGCTAGGGCACCGACTCATTTAACTTGGTTGTATTTTATTTCTAAAATTTTTCCTAAATTTTTCTTATTATTATTTGAGTTATTTATGACTCCTCACTCTAGTCTAAATATTTTTCCAGACGTTCTAGCTGTCCGGACCGACACCGGTCACTGAAATAGTAGAATGCACAGAATTGCTACAATGAGGGTGTTACAATTGTTAAGCATGAGATGTTGTAAATATGTAAATGGTTTAGTGGCCAATAATGGATTTACCTGAGGACATTAAAATTACTTGCATGTTTGCTGGCTCAATGGGATCAACTTAACTAATGCAAGATAAGTCAATAATGGATGTGCCTGAGATTTTGAACATTATGGGCTAGGTAAAGGATTGAACCTCACATGCGATGTGATGGGCAAGGAGTTTCTCACTTATAGTTTATTGTAATTCCAATAATGGATGTGCCTGATGATGATCAATAAGATTATAAGAATTCAATCACCCACTAGAAATCCATCCAACTAGGATTTCCGTTTTCTACTTTGGAAGTGTAGGATTCGCTAAGTTAGTGGGAGAACCAATTTGATTAAAAGGCCATAATCATTTTGGTTAAATATATGATACATTTACTAATTAATCTGGTTATTTTCTGCAGTTAATTGTCTGATAATAATGAGCACAACACAACCACCACCATCCAATATCCTTGCAAGCATACTTGATCGCAATAAGTTGACAAGACCTAATCTATCTGATTGGCTAAGAAATTTGAAACTTATCATGAACCTTGAACATATAGGATATGTTCTAGACTCAAATGTTCCTGGTCCCTTACCTCCAGAGGCCACTCAAGAGGAACATGAAACTTTGGACAAGTGGAAGGAGCATGACATGAGAGCCAAGTGTTACATGCTTGCTTCTATGAGTAATGAGTTACAAAAACAGCATGAGAACATGCAGAGTGCGAGTGAGATCCTCCTTCACCTACAAGAGTTGTATGGTGAGCATAGCAGGAATGCTAGGTATGAGATATCTAGACAGCTATTCCGCATGAGGATGTCTGAGGGACAGAACGTTGGAGATCATGTTTACAAGATGATTTGGCTGATTAAGCAGCTGGAACATCTTGACTTTAACATGGATTTCCAACTTCAAATGGATTTGATCCTTCTGTAACACCCTCACTTTAGCAATTCCGTACATTCTATTATTCCAGTGAACAGTGTCGGTCTGGACAGCTAGAATATCTGAAAAAATATTTAGACTAAAGTGAAGAGTCATAAATAACTTAAATAATGGTAAGAAAAATTTAGGAAAAATTTTAGAAATAAAATTAAACTAAGTTAAATGAGCCAGTACCCTAGCGATGGGTAACCTAGTGGGAAGTTGCAGTCCTCGCAACTAGGAGCCCTAAACCCGGGAGAAAATTAATAAAATAATTTTTGGGATGCCAGAGAAGAGTCATTGAGGTTTCTATAGTATTAGAATGCCAAGAAAAGGCTTAGAAAAAATTTTCGATTGGTACAGACGATTTTGGCTCATAAGCCAAACGGAGGGCATTTTGGTCATTTCGTCTTTGGAGATGATTTTTGACCAACTTGTCCAGTTAAGTAAATAAATTATATGACATAAAATATGAATAAATATTGCTAAAAATTTAATTAAAAATGAATGAAAGAAGGAAGAAAAGAAAATAGAAGTTTAATGGAATTATTACATCTGCATGATGCACACATGATGTAATAAAAAGTTTCCACCCAATCACCATTTGACAAATAAATTAAAGAGATAAAAGAGATTATAAAAGACAAAATTTTGACTAAAAATTTTAGCTCATCTTCTCACTTTCTCTCCCTCAAGTGGCTGGCCATCCGTGAGAGCCTAACTCCTCCATTTTCATCAAGCTTTAAGCTTGATTTCCATGCTTTCTTCACCTCAAAACCCTAGTTTGCCTTCACTAGAGTTAGTCGCCATACCAAGAGGAAGCTTTTGATTGTTATAAAGTGAAGAAATTCCAAGGTTTTCATAAGTCAAGAATTGAATTACAAGAGGTTAGTGCCTAATATCATTATCTCTTTTGTTTAAAGTTTGATTTAGACTTAAGAAGAGTTGAAATTACTTGAAATAAAAAGAAAATGATAACTTTGTGTAGAATTAAATTTTTGGCAGCTATGAGAATTGATAGGATTTTGATGACATGAAGGTTATACTTGTGGTTATAAGTGTTGATTAATAAGTAAATGTGATTAACATGTTGATTTACATGTGGTGTGCATAAATTGAGACCTTGAGTTAGGGTTTGAGTTAATTTTGTTAACTTGGTGATATGGCTTGAGATTGATCTTGTTGAGACTGTTTGTTATGAAGGAACGGAAGCATAAAAAACACAAGTTTATACCATTGAATTCAAAAATTTTCACCTAGGGTCACATGCATCATGCAAGATTTATTTTTGTCTATTTGATTTCAATGATAAACAACATATTAAAACTCTTTTAATATGTTTTTGGATCTGTATTTGCCATTTAAGATTTTTAAATTAATCAGATTAATTTTAGAATCCTAGATTAAATCAAGAACGATTACACTAACCTCTTGATGCACTGCAGCGTGTCTGTGCCTTTGAGATTCATCTTTAGGACACCAGATGTTGTCCCTTTAGCTTGTCCATACCAAGAACACCTATCGCAGCCCTTGAACAGCTTCTAACGCTTTTTCTATTAATTAGAAATTCAAGTTCTAACTTTTAAGAGATTAGAGATGTAAACAAGACACTAGAAATAATTTCTAGTATTCTTAATTCAAGAGATTGATGGCTAATCTCTTTGAATTGATGAGAGATGAAGAAGAATAGATGGAGAGCCTCAAAATGGCGTGACAAAGGAGGAGTGGCTACTGGTTGTATTTTTCTTTTTCATAACAACACTTATATAGCTAGGTTAACACATTAAACCCTTGCCACATGTCACTATTTGATTAGCTCTAGGTTTAAGTGACCCAATCACATTGTGCCAAGTGTCAAACCTATATTTAATCTTAATTTTAATCATCTTATATGATTAAAAACACATTTGGCAAGTTTATGTGTAATCCCATGTGTCACCATCTCATGGTGCCATGTGTCACACTGTGAAATGACCAAAATGCCCCTGTGTCTTAATTTTGAGTTCTCAACTCAAAATAATTATTTCTTCTTCTAATTAATTTATATCAAATAAATATGAATTTAATTAATGGGAAATTAATTAATTAATTTATATCAAATATAAATTAATTAATTAATTTCTCATTAATTAAATTCATATTTAAACACTTTAAATATAAATTTAACTTATACTATACATCCAATAATCTAGATTTGGTTTCAAGTTATGCTAGGGACTTTGCAATCTAATTGCAAACCAAACCTATTTAATTAATCAATTAAACTCTTGACTTAATTAATTAAATCATATATAAATAGGTGATAACTTGTGTATGTGTGTGACTTACTAGGCTCATCACTAATTGGTAATGAGACATGATATCAACTCTTAATATCATTAGAACTCTTTCTTACCATAAATGATTTCTCTAAATCATTTTATGCAACTCAAAGACCATGGTTAACACCTAGTATAGCATGCCATGGACACCCAATTAGTAATAAGGTTTACCTTAAATGAACCTATAATCATATGTTACCATGCACTAGAATCTCTCTGTTACAAAATCCCAACTCAAGCTGGAGTCATGGTTTATGTCAAACCCCATTTGCTATGAATATTATGTTCTCTTTTAATTCTAGTTCTTGATTAAAAAGATTTTCTCATCAAAAACTCTCTTCTGAATAAATCTATTTGTCCTAGCCAGGAACTTGAAACATCATGAACAATTAAATGAACATAGGATTTTATCTCTATTTACTTAGAGGAATAGATTCCATCTTGATCAACACCTACCTCCATATATAACTAGTAGGAGCCAACACATGCCCATATACCCATACACAGTACAAGTATGAAAGCAGTATCAAACTCAAACTACCTATATACAAGATAACTGTGCTATCTCAAGTCTAAATATTATATGCACTGATATGATTTATGACAAAACATTGACAAGAGTAAACTCCATGTGCTCGTCATAAGTGTTACTGGTTCGGCCTACTTATCATGTATAAGTGCCTATCATGTTTGTTATATGGCCTGAGACTCACCATTCCATCTTATTTATATCTCATATAAATAACTTGGGAACAAACATGAATACAATCTTTCTGGATAAGTCATGTCCTTATTATGAAGTATACTCGATTGTGAATCTATTTATGATACTTTGTACTAGACTGTTACTCATATTCTTAACAACTTAAGAATAATATTTCTAACAAAATATCAATGTACCTTTTCTATTACACATAAATATATTATGTAAACGGAAAAGTTGAAACTAAATGATATGCCCTACGGCATACTACTAACATGTTAATCATTTGAAGTGTTATGAGTGATAAATTGTAGTTGGGAATAAGGAGGAAGGAATATTGGAAGTGATGTTTCATGTGTAGGAATTATGGACCTATGAGTCCAGCAAGATTAAACAGTCATAAGTAGAGTTATGTTGCTCCAATTGGTGTGAGACCAATTGGAGATGAAACCTAGGACAATTTTTCACATTTTTCATGAAGAAACCTTGCCCAGAAAACAAACTTAGGATAACCTAAAAATTGGCCAAATCCGGGTAACTAATTCTAGACCTGGTAAAAGTGATCAAATGAATAGTGTTTGTTCATTTGGCCATAACTCAGAGTAGAAATATCCAATTGACCTGAATTTTATATCAATAGAAAGCTTAGACAATTTAGAACAACTTTCATGAAGAACACAAACTCAAATTCTGAACCTAACCAATTCACTAGTCCATGTTTGGACATCAAATCTAACAGAACCAAATTGCCCAGAAATTCTAGGTACATGTCAATCTAGCCAGTTATGGTAAAATGGCCATAACTTAAGCTAAAAAAACTCCAAATGGAGTGATTCAAAAAGGGAATTAAAGAAGACACATAAAGGACAACTTTGATGAAGACAAGTTAGCTAAATTATCACTGTAGCTTAGATCAATGGAACAGTAAACTTAAGGCATAAAATCTGAAAATTTTGAATAACATAAAATAAGCTTTGAAATGGTATTGGAAACCAATGCCAACAAAAATAAAATGTAAAATGTGGCCTATTGGTGAACTTAGGCTTAACAAATTTATTATGAATCAAAAAGTCAACCTTTGAAGGGAAATGGTCAAGTGAATAGTAACTACCAAAAACTTAAGTTGCTAATGGGGTCAATGCTACCCCACTTAAAGGATTTGTATTCTTATCACAAATAGAACTTAGGAAACATTGTTAATATAGTTTGAAAGGTGGTTTGTAAAGTAATATAAATGAAAAGGTTGAACCTAAAGACATGTAAAATGATGTGATAAATTAGGTAAAGAATTATAAATGAAAAATCGATGATATAATTGACAAATTGGGAATTGTGTAAATGAAATTTATAAATATATGCATTAGATGAGGATGAGTTTAAATATTGTATTTCCACTAGCAAATAGAATTTAGAGTGTAACAAAAAATATATATATATATATATATATATATATAATGGAATATATAATGAAATAATAGACCCATTAATATTTAATGGTACATGAGAGAAAATAAAAGGAATTATAAATACTTAGTAAGTACAAATATTTCTTGAATTGCAAATGATATTCCATATAAATTTTAAAAATGAATAAATGAATTACATAAATGTGTGAATAGGACTTTAGTTCTCATTAGGAAAGAAAGGAAGAATATTTTGAGTACAATGGTACATGAGAACTATTGTTGTGAATTGTGATCAATATGAATAACATAATGAATGATAAATGAATCATATTAATGTATGAATGAGACATTAGTTCTCATTATTGTAGAAAGGACTAATACTTTGAGTACAATGGTATAGAAGGATAATTGATATGAATTGCGATCATATGAATGATCAAATGAATGTATAAATTATAATTGGAATTTGTCATGAAATAATGAAGTCATAAAACATAATATATTAACATTTAATGGTACTATGTGCCCATGTATTGCCTAGACAGGCGTGTCAAATTGGATAGATTTGTAATACCCCAATATTCGGTAGTGCGTTCTACTATTCCGGTGATCAGTGTCTGTCCGAACAGCTAGAATGAGACACCCCTTACCCGTCTACAGTGTAGCCGAGCAAGTTATGCCACTCAGTGTGCCAGAGCACCAATTTATGTTTCTATTACAATTTATCCCTTTATAATTCATTTATTTTCAATTTTGATAAATCTGAATTTATCCGTAAATTTTATAAAAAATCTGGCAGAGTGCCGGCTGTAAATTAGAAAAACAGTTCTTCTGAACCTGTTTAAAAACACTTCCAAACTAATTTTTAAATCCAAACTCCATTATACACATTCAAGTCAATCTCAAAATCTCAATTTGAATTCACAATATTATTTTCAAAACCTTTCTGTTCACTTCGTCACTTGAAGCATATTCACAAATAATTCTCAACATTTCATTTATCAACATACATTATGCAAAAAATCTCAATAATATGAAATTTCATATATTTACATTAATACATAATTACAGGAGTTTAGAGTTACAATCCAAACTAATACAAAATGCAAAATACAAAAGGGCCACCTATAGTCCTAATGTCCTACCATATGCAGTGCAGATGTGAGGTGACTCCGGACCCCGGATGCAGCCCTAAAGACTCACCACGTCTGATGTCTGCTGGGCTCCCCAGCTAGGTCTCCAGTACTTGCGCGTGGCAAAAGTGATGCGCTAAGCAATTCTGCTTAGTGGTGACAATATAAAATAAAATAAAATAGAATAAAATAATTATGCAGAATGTATGATTTCATTTTTGGGTAGACTTAATTTCTGGTATTATTTATAGTATTATTCACTTAAAATTTAATAAGGTTTATTATCATTGCCCGAGTAACCCCTAGTTGACTGGACTGGATAAACGGGTAAACCAGCACTGGGTACTAAGTACCTCGGGCCATCACACCATCGATCACATTGTGTCTCCTGGCAGGCAATGAGCGACTAATAAGTCAGAATAATTATCAGGGTTAAAACCCAAGTATATCAACTCAAATAACATAGCCAAAGGCTATTATTTTACGGAATGGCATGGGAAAGCCATGAAACACAGAATGGCATGAAGCCATATACAGTACTGCTAACAGAACCCTATTGGCACGCTAAGCTATCCAAACCAATCTTGTTAGGTATACTAGGGCATTTTACACTTTTAAGTTTCACAATTTTTAAATTTCAAGTTTTGGTATTACTATTCACTTCATTAGTCAATGAAAATATTGACTTTTGTATAGGCAATAGGTACATCGGTTCTAATATCACCAATATACCACATTTTGCATTTTAAACTTGTTCGTTTTGGTTGCCAAAACCATTTCTAAGCTTAATATTAATTGAGCAGAATTTTCAGTTTTCATACCTTATATTTACTATTCCACTGGTCAATTTTGTATTGGGAATTTGGCAAAATGATCAACATGAGAGTTGTTCCTTATTTTGTCTAGTTGAATTTCATTTTTTGAATCACTCCATTTGGAGTTTTTTAGCTCAAGTTATGGTCCAAAAACCACAACTGGCCGGATTGAAATTTTTCTGAACTGACCATATCTACGGTCAGCTGAATGAAGGATCGCAACTCACTTGTTGGATAGGTTCTGGCCATAATTTGGGTTAGGTTCCTTCATGGAAGTTGTTGGTATATATCTCAGCTTGTTGTTGATAAAATTTTAGGTTAATTGGACTTTTCTACATTGAGTTATGGCCACTGTTCATTTGGTCATTCTGCAGAAACAGACTGCAGGTCACCCGGATTAAAACAAGCTTTTGGTCCACTTGGTTTGGTTTTATGGGCATGGTTTCTTCACTAAAGTTGTGCCATTATGTGTCTAGTTTCATGTTCAATTGGCTTTGAACCAATTTAACCTTTACAATTTAAGTTATGGCTGCCCAAATCTGCTGGACTCAAGTCCAATTCTGCAGGTCACTCCATTCTGCAGGTCACTTTCATGATAGCCACACCAAACCCAATCCCATCACTCAACACACTTCATTTTTAATTTAAGCAGAACTAAATGGTCACTAATTGACCATTAAAACCTATTTTCATCATCACATGGTCAAAATCCCATTTTTTCACCCCAAACCCTAACTCACACATTACCCTTCATGCATTTTCATTGCATTTCTTCAATCCACTTAGTAAATACATATTATGGGCAGCCATGATAGTCTTTTAATTTCATTAAACTCAACATAATCAAACCCTAACCATGGCTACAAAAAATCTAGGGTTTCCATCCCAATGGTATTCAATAATTTTTCTTTGCAATTTATACATATTCAAAGTTCTTAACATGAATTTAAAGAAAAATTCATGGTTGGGTCACTAACCTCAAAGGAGTGAGATTTTCCCACTTGCTAAAACTCTAGTTTTCCTCTTATTTTTGCTCTCAAAAGGATCACCAAGGTGTAGGAGCAAGTTTTTTGTGTTGAGAAATTTAAGTTTTAATGGATGAAAACCCAAGAAATCAAGCTTGGGTAAAGCTTGGCTATGGAGGGCTATGGTGGGAGAGTTTTACGTCAAGGAGAAGAAGAGAGAGGAGGTCTGATTTTTCTTCTTCACTTTCTGCCCATTTAGTCTCTTTTATATACCTTGGTGACATGTGTCAACACTTGATTGGGTTGGAGACTTTTAATGACATCCTTATGATGTCATAATTTCAATTTCTTTCATTTTTCCATCCTTTTCTTATCCAATTAATTTCAATTAAATTTTTAACAACATTTAATCATATTTTATGTTATATAAATTATTTATTTAACTGGAAAAGTTGGCCCAAAAATCATCTCTGAAGACGAAATGACCATAATGCCCTCCGTTTGGCTTAACGGGCCAAAATTGTCTTTGCCGATTGAAAATTTTTTCTAGGTATTTTCTTGGCATTCTAATGCCATAAGAACCTCAATAACCCTTCTCTGGAGTCCCATAAATTATTTTATAATTTTTCCTAAATTTTTTTCTTATTAATTATTTGAGTTAATTTTTAGTTCTTCACTTTAGTTTAAATATTTTTTCGAATGTTCTAGTTGTCCGGATCGACACTTGTCGCCGGAACAGTAGACTGTACGGACTAGCTAAAATGAGGATGTTACAACTCTTCCCCTCTAATAAAAATTTCGTCCTCGAAATTTACCTGATGCAAACAGTTGAGGGAACTGTTGCCTCATTATCTCTTCACTTTCCCAAGTTGCCTCTTCAGTGTCGTGGTGCCTCCAAAGCACTTTCACCAGTGGAATTTGTTTATTTCTTAGTTCCTTCACTTCCCGAGCTAGGATTTGTATAGGTTCTTTTGTGTATGTCAAGTCCGGTTGGATTTCAATCTCTTCCATAGAAATGACATGTGAAGGGTCTGAGCGATATCTTCTCAGCATGGAAACATGGAATACGAGCTAGGATTTGTATAGGTTCTTTTGTATATGTCAAGTCCGGTTGGATTTCAATCTCTTCCATAGAAATGACATGTGAAGGGTCTGAGCGATATCTTCTCAGCATGGAAACATGGAATACATTATGAATTTTATCCAGTTCTGGTGGTAAAGCTAGCCGATAGGCCACTGGTCCCACACGTTCAATGACTTCATATGGGCCAATGAACCTAGGGCGTAACTTACTCTTCTTCCAAATCTCAGTACTTTCTTCCATGGTGAGACTTTGAGAAACACTTTATCACCAACTGCATAATCTATCTCTTTTCTGTGACACCCCTTACCCGTCTACAGTGTAGCCGAGCATGTTATGCCACTCAGTGTGTCGGAACACCAATTCATATTTCAATTTCAACTAATCTCTTTTACTTCATATATTTATAATTTTTGATAAATCTAAATTTTTCCGCAAATTTTATAGAAA
The DNA here is from genome assembly GCF_030052815.1 of Hevea brasiliensis. NCBI lineage: Eukaryota > Viridiplantae > Streptophyta > Magnoliopsida > Malpighiales > Euphorbiaceae > Hevea > Hevea brasiliensis. The sequence continues at coordinate 51,502,974 of NC_079496.1, forward strand.
ATCTGGCAGAGTGCCGGCTATAAATTGGAAAAATAGTTCTTCTGAACCTGTTAAAAACACTCCCAATAATATCATCACCTTATTCTCAATCAACCTCCAATATATTCTCAATAATTTCTCAATTCACTTCAATATCTCAAAATTCAATTAAATTCAAACCACAGTCAACTCAATAAAAAAAATGCTCAATTTATTACTAAACATGTTTCATAGATATTTACATCAAAAGCATAATTACATGAATTTATAATGTACATTACAGAAGGTTACAAAATACAAAATATCAAAATATCAAAATGGCCTAATATCCTACCAAATGCACTGCAATGTGAGGTGACTCTGAACTCTGAGTGCAGATATGAAGGCTCACCCTGTGTGAGGTCTGCTGGACTCCCCAGCTATGTCTCCAGTACCTGCGAGTGGCAAAAGCGATGCGCTAAGCAATTCTGCTTAGTGGTGACAATATAAAATAGAATAAAATAAAATAAGACATGTGTGCAAAATGTATATTTACATTTTTGGGGTCGACTAAATTTTAAATATTTATTGCAATATTATTCGATTAAAGTTTGATAAATTTTATTAATACTGCCCGAGTAACCTACACTAGTTGGATCGGATCGATAAACGGGTAAATCGCATCGGGTACTAAGTACCTCGGACCATCACACCATCGGTCACATTGTGTCTCCGGTGTAAATGTAACGACTAATAAGTCGTGATAATTATCGAGATTAAACCCGAGTATAATAACTCATTATCATAGCCAAAGGCTATTATGCTGAGAATGGCATGGGAAGCCATGAAATACGAATGACATAAAGCCATATGCGATCGCTAACTTGAACTCTATTGGCATGCCAACCTATCCAAACCAATCACATTAGGCCTACTAGGGCATTTAACACTTTTAATTTGTGTAATTCTTTGAAATTGAAATTTTTATGACCACTATTCATTTCATTAGTCAACCAAAATGTTGACTTTTACATTGACAATAGGTAATTTAGTTTAAATATCATCAACATACCACATTTTGCATTTTAAACTTGTTGGTATTGGTTGCCAATACCATCTCTAAGCTTAATGTGAATTGGACAGAATTTTCAATTTTCAAGCCTTGGGTTACTGTTGCAGTGGGAATTTGGAAAAATGGTAAACATGAAAGTTGTTTCTCATTTTGTCTATTTGAATTTCCTTTTTTGAATCACTCCATTTGGAGTTTTGTAGCTCAAGTTATGGCCTAAAAACTATAACTAGCCGGATTGGGCAGATTCCAAAAATCTGGGCAAAACTGGTTCTGCCAGATTTGGTAACCTAAGTTTGGTTGGCAATTTGACTAAGTTATGGTCATAATTTGGGTCAAGTTTCTTCATGAAAGTTGTTGGTCTATATGTCACCTTATTGCTGGTAAAATTTCAGGTCAATTGGACTTTGCTAGATTGAGTTATGGCCAAATGACCAAATACTATTCATTTGGTCATTTTGCCCAGGCAGATTGCAGGTCACCCAAATTGGAGCAAGGTTTTGGTCCACTTAGTTTGGTCTTATGGGCATGGTTCCTTCACCAAAGTTGTGCCATTTTGTGTCTAGTTTCATATCCAATTGGCCAAACATCAAATGAACCTCTACAATTTAAGTTATGGCTGTCCAAACAGGCTGGACTCACATCCAAACTTGCAGGTCACACAAGGCAGCCACTCCAACCTGAAATCCCATAACCCAATTCACTTCATTTTTTATTCAAACCAAACCAAATGGTCACTAATTGACCATTAAAACTTAATTTCACCATTACATGATCAAAATCTCAATTTTGGGTCCAAACCCTAGCTCTACCATTTCAATTTTTCAAACACATAAAATCAATGGATCAATTCACACTCCTAATGATGCATATATAAGTTTAAAGAATTAATTGTCACTAACCTTTAATGGATCTAATCTCAAGCTTGTAAGAACTCTTCCTTTTGATTTCTTTTTGCTCCCAAAAGCTTTACTAAGAGGAAAGAACAAGAATTTGTGTTGGGAACTTAGGCTTTAGTTGGGTAAAAACCAAGAAAAGCAAGCTTGGTAAAGCTTGGCTATGGTGGACAATGGGAGAGCATGGGTGACGTTTTTGAAGAGAGAAAGGGATGCTGAAATTTTCTAGAATTCTGCCTCATTTATCCCTTTTTATTGAATTTTAATTGTCTTGCTTTAATATGATTGGCCATAGCATTTTTAATTACCTCATGCTTACATAAGCATGAGGTAATAAATCCCATTATTTCCATTTACTTTTCTTTCATTGCTTATTCATTTTTTTAAATAAATTTTCATTAATATTGGTTCATATTTTATGTCATATAATTCACTTGCATAAATGGACAAGTTGGTCAAAAATCATCTCTGAAGATGAAATGACCAAAATGCCCTCCATTTGGCTTATCACAAAATTTTCTCAGATCGATTGAAAATTTTTTCTAAGCATTTCCTTGGCATTCTAATGCCATAAAAACCTCAATGACCCTTCTCTGGAGTCCCAAAAATTATTTTATAATTTTTCCCCTGAGTCTAGGGCTCCTAGTTGCGAGAATCGCAACTTCTCACTAGGTTACCCATCGCTAGGGCACCGGCTCATTTAACTTGGTTGTATTTTATTTCTAAAATTTTTCCTAAATTTTTCTGATTAATATTTGAGTTAATTATGGTTGCTCTCTTTAGTTTAAATATTTTTCCGGACGTTCTAGCTGTCCAGACCGACACTGGTCATCGGAACAGTAGAATGTACGGAGTTGCTACCGGGAGGGTGTTACATTTTCTCTTCAGGTTGGCATAAGACTTCTGTCTATCTAAGGCAACCTTCAAGTTAGCTTTGATTATCTTCACTTTCTCCTCAGTCTGCTTCACCATGTTTGGTCCTACCAGCTTATCTTCGCCCAATTCAGTTCAACACACTGGGGTTCTACATTTCCTCCCATACAGTGCTTCATACGGAGCCATTTGAATGCTAACTTGGTAGCTATTGTTATATGCGAATTCTGCCAGTGGGAGATATCTATCCCAACTCCCCTCAAACTCAATGACACAACTCCTTAGCATATCTTCCAGGATCTATCACATAATTCACGTTGTTACTATCATTTCAATTTATTAATTGCAAAAATTCAATTTGTTCTTAGGTTTACCTGGATTACTCGTTCTGACTGTCCATCCGTCTGGGGATGAAAAGCTGTGCTACAACGGAGTTGTGTGCCCAAGGCTTCTTGCAACTTTTTCCAGAATCTCGATGTAAACCTTGGGTCTCGGTCAGATATGATGGAAAGTGGGATTCCATGCAGTCTAACTATCTCACTGATATACAATTTTGCTAGCTTCTCCAGTGAGTAGTCAGTCCTAATTCGCAGAAAATGTGCTGACTTTGTCAATCTATCTACTATCACCCACACTGCATCATGCTTCCTTTGGGTGAGAGTTAGACCACTAACAAAATCCATAGTGACCCGGTCTCATTTTCATTCAGGTATGCTTATAGGCTGTAGCAATCCTGATGGAACTTGATGTTCTGCTTTAACTTGCTGACATGTCAAACACTTAGTCACATAGTTAGCTATATCCCTCTTCATACCAGGCCACCAATAATAAGGCTTCAAATCATTATACATTTTCGTGCTTCCCGGGTGCATAGCATAAACACTAGTGTGTGCTTATTTCAGAATACTAGTCTTCAGTTCCCCATCATCAGCTACACACACTCTTCCTCTGTAATACAGACACCCATTTGCTTTTACCTCATATTCAGTTTCCTTTCCCTCTGGAATTTTACCCATAATGGCCATTAATTTTTCATCTGCCCTCTGCCCATCTTGTATCTGCTATAGCAGGGTTGGCCTCATTTACAACTCAGCTAAAATAGCTCCATCTTTAGCTAAGGACAGACAGGCATTTAGTGATCTTAAAGTTATGATGGACTTCCTACTCAAAGCATCAGCAACTACATTTGCCTTCCCAGGATGATAATCTATCACACAATCATAGTCTTTTAGGAACTCAATCAATCGCCTCTGTCTAAGATTGAGCTCCTTCTGGGTTGGCAAATATTTTAGACTCTTGTGGTCTGTATAGATGTAGCATTTTTCACCATTTAAATAATGCCTCCATATCTTCAGTGTGAAGATAATTGCTACTAACTCCAGGTCATGAGTAGGGTAGTTCTGTTCATGTGGCCTTAACTGCCTAGAAGCATAGGCGACCACTTTCCCCTCTTGCATCAATACACACCCTAGCCCATTATGTGAGGCATCACTGTAGACCACAAAGTCTTTTCCCGACACTGGTTGTGTTAGCACTGGTGCTTCTGTCAACATAGCCTTCAGCCTCTCAAAATTGGCTTGGCACTTGTCGTTCCAGCCAAATTTCACATTCTTGTGCAACAACTTGGTCATTGGAGCAACTATGAGAGAGAACCCCTTCACAAATCTTCTGTAATACCCAGCTAGCCCCAAGAAACTTCTGACCTCTGTTGTATTTCTGGGAGGCTTCCATTCCATCACTGCTTCTATCTTTTTGGGATCCACTCTAATCCCCTCAGCTGATACTATGTGTCCAAGAAAAGAGATTTCACTCATCCAGAAGTCACACTTGGACAGCTTAGCATACAGCTTCTTTTCTCATAAGGTTTGTAGAACAATCCTCAAATATTCATCATGTTCTTCCCTAGTCTTGGAATACACCAGAATGTCATCAATAAAGACCACTACAAACCGATCTAAGTATGGATGGAAGATACGGTTCATAAGGTCCATAAATGCTGCTGGTGCATTTGTTAACCCAAATGGCATCTCTAGAAATTCATAGTGCCCATACCGGGTTCTGAATGCAGTTTTTGACACATCTGCATCCTTTACCCTCAACTGTTGATACCCTGATCTGAGATCAATTTTTGAATACACCGGCTCCTTTCAACTGATCAAACAGATCGCCGATTCTGGGCAATGGATATTTGTTCTTCACAGTTACTTTGTTCAACTGCCGATAATCAATACACAATCTCAAGGTTCCATCCTTCTTCTTCACAAACAGTACCGGAGCTCCCCATGGTGACACACTGGGGCATATGAACCCCTTATCAAGCAACTCTTGCAACTGAGTTTTCAACTCCCTTAATTCAGTGGGTGCCATCCTATATGGAGCAATAGAAATGGGTGTTGTACCCAGCATTACCTCAATAGCAAACTCGACTTCCTTTTTCGGTGGTAAACCAAGCAACTACTCAGGAAATACATCTGGGAAGTCTCTTACTCTGGGTATATCACCCAGGTTTGTCTTAGCTTGCCTAGTATCAACTACGTGTGCTAGGTAAGCTTCATAGCCTTTTCTTATCAATCTTCTTGCAACTGTGGCTGAGATAACATTGGATAGGAAATCTGTCCTTTCACCCACAATAGTGATCTCATTACCCTCTGAAGTTTTCAGAGAAATCCTCTTCAATTTGCAATCAACTATTGCCTGATGACGTGACAACCAGTCCATTCCCAAAATCACGTCAAACTCGTGGAAGGGCAACTCAATTAGGTCTACCGAGAATTCATACCCCTGAATCCTCAACAAGCAACCTTATACACCTTATTCACTATCACACTGTGGCCTAGTGGATTTGTGACCAGAATGTCTTGATCACTCTCCTCTACTGGAACTCCCCTCTCTATGGGTAGGTTGATGCAAATGTAGGAATGAGTGAATCCTGGATCCACCAATGCATGTACAGAAGTGTTGTAGAGGGAAAATGTACCCTTGATGACATCCTGAGCTCTGATGGCATAGGCCCTGGCAGGTATTCTAGTGTCTAGCCTCTCAGCTGACTCGGATGCAGCCTCGATAATGGACCATTGCCTCAGTTTACTGTGCTTCCTACCCTTTGTGGTGCAGAGCAGTGCATCGGTTTGTGTTGGAGCAACAGCAGTAGTCCTCTTCGGACAATTCTTGATCTGATGTTCTGTCGATCCACACAGTAAGCATGCACCAATCACTCGCCAACATTCCCCCTTATGCCACTTCTGACAGCACTGACAAGCAGAAGATGTAGGGGCTGGTCCCCTAAACGCCGTCCCTGGAGAGTTGCCCATTGATGGTGTGGACTGGCCTCTCCTAGGTGTGAACTGTGGTCTAGGCCCCTGAGACTGACCCTGACCCTGTGGTGGTCCTGAACTCTGAGCAGGAGGACCCTTACTCTTCTTACTAGGAGCAGAAAATGTACTGGACTGACCCGGACCCCTCTTCTCCTGTCTTTCCTTTCTATTTTGTTCATTGATTCTGACCCTTTCCACTTTTGATGCTGCATCTACCAGTTTAGAAAAATCCGCGATCTCTAGTGCTGTGATCATGACTTTGATGTTGTCATTGAGCCCTTCTTCAAACCGTCTGCACCTCTCTGCCTCTGTAGGGACTATCTCCCTCCCATACTGGCTCAGTTCGACAAACTCACGCTCATACTCAGACACTGATAATTGTCTCTGTCTCAAACTAATAAATTCCCTTCTTCGCTCTTCTAAATACACTTTGCTAATATATTTCTTCCTGAACTCAATGAGGAAGAATTCCCAGGTGATCCATTCAGGTTGCACCTCACTGGTTACTGTGTCCCACCACTGATATGCATCATCCTGAAGTAGGGACACAACACCCACTAGGTTCTGCTCGGGGGTGCAATTTAGTTGTTTCAGCACTCTGATGGTTCTATCCAACCAATTCTCTGCAGCCATGGGATCATCTTCCCTCTTCCCAAAGAAATCCACAGCCCCATGCTTCCTCAATTTCTCCAAATGAGATTTCTGTGGTGCTGGTGGAGGTTGTGGCTGTGGTTGTGGTGGTGGAGTTGCCCCCATCATTTGCCGATAAAACTCGGTCATTTTTTGAAATAGTGCAAACTGAGGTTGGGCAGGTGCCTCAGCTGCTGGTGGAGCAGGTTCTCCCCTGCCCCCAGACTCAGCCCTTAGTGGAGCATGACTCTCCACCTCTTCATCAACTGCTCTTTGTGAAGCAGGATCCATATCCTATTCAAAATAAGAAAACAAATAGATCTGCATCAGTGTCACCTCAACACTAACAAATGCAATGCAATGGTATGTACTCTTTCTAGGCCAAGAAACGCCAGAACCAATGCTCTGATACCACTAAATGAGACATCCCTTACCCGTCTACAGTATAGCCGAGCAAGTTATGTCACTCAGTGTGCCGGAGCACCAATTTATGTTTCTATAACAATTTATCCCTTTATAATTCATTTATTTTCAATTTTGATAAATCTGAATTTATCCATAAATTTTATAGAAAATCCGGCAGTGTGCCGGCTGTAAATTAGAAAAATAGTTCTTTTGAACCTATTTAAAAACACTTCCAAAATAATTTTTAAATCCAAACTCCATTATACACATTCAAGTCAATCTCAAAATCTCAAACTGAATTCACAATATTATTTTCAAAACCTTTTTGTTCACTTCGTCACTTGAAGCATATTCACAAATAATTCTTAACATTTCATTTATTAATATACATTATGTAGAAAATCTCAATAATATGAAATTTCATATATTTACATTAATACATAATTACAGGAGTTTAGAGTTACAATCCAAACTAATACAAAATGCAAAATACAAAAGGGCCACCTATAGTCCTAATGTCCTACCATATGTAGTGCAGATGTGAGGTGACTCCGGACCCCGGATGCAGCTCTGAAGACTCACCCTGTCTGATGTCTGCTGGGCTTCCCAGCTAGGTCTCCAGTACCTGCGCATGGCAAAAGTGACGCGCTAAGCAATTCTACTTAGTGGTGATAATATAAAATAAAATAAAATATAATAAAATAATTATGCAGAATGTATGATTTCATTTTTGGGTAGACTTAATTTCTGGTATTATTTATAGTATTATTCACTTAAAATTTAATAAGGTTTATTATCATTGCCCGAGTAACCCCTAGTTGATCGGATGGATAAACGGTAAACCAAAGATCGGGTACTAAGTACCTCGGACCATCACACCATCGATCACATTGTGTCTCCCGGTGTGCAACAGAACAGCTAATAAGCTGTAATAATTATCAGGGTTAAAACTCAAGTATATCAACTCAAATAACATAGCCAAAGGCTATTATTTTACAGAGTGGCATGGGAAAGCCATGAAACACAAAATGGCATCAAGCCATATGTAGTACTGCTAACAGAACCCCATTGGCATGCCAAGCTATCCAAACCAATCTTGTTATGTATACTAGGGCATTTTACACTTTTAAGTTTCACAATTTTTGAATTTCAAGTTTTGGTGTTACTATTCACTTCATTAGTCAACCAAAATATTAACTTTTGCATAGGCAATAGGTACATTGGTTCTAATATCACCAACATACCACATTTTGCAATTTTAACTTGTTGGTTTTGGTTGCCAAAACCATTTCTAAGCTCAATATTAATTGAGCAGAATTTTCAATTTTCATACCTTATTTTTACTGTTCCATTGGTCAATTTTGCAGTGGGAATTTGGCAAAATGATCAACATGAAAGTTGTTCCTTATTTTGTCTTGTTGAATTTCCTATTTTGAATCACTCCATCTGGAGTTTTGTAGCTCAAGTTATGATCCAAAAGCCGCAACTAGCCAGATTGAAATTTTTCTAAACTGACCATATCTACAGTGCAGGGAATAGTGATTGCAACTTACTTGTTGGATAGGTTCTGGTCATAATTTGGGTTAGGTTCCTTTATGAAAGTTGTTGATCTATATCTCACTTGTTGCTGGTAAAATTTCAGGTCAATTAGACCTTTCTACATTGTGTTATGGCCAAAATTGTTCATTTGGTCATTCTGCAGAAACAGACTGCAGGTCACCCGGATTAAGGCAAGCTTTTGGTCCACTTGGTTTGGTTTTATGGGCATGCTTTCTTCACTAAAGTTGTGCCATTATGTGTCTAGTTTTATGTCCAATTGGCTTTGAACCAATTTAACCTCTACAATTTAAGTTATGGCTGCCCAAATCTGCTGGACTCAAGTCTAATTCTGCAGGTCACTCCATTCTGCAGGTCACTTTCATGGCAGCCACACCAAACCCAATCCCATCACTCAACACACTTCATTTTTAATTTAAGTAGAACTAAATGGTCACTAATTGACCATTAAAACCTATTTTCTTCATCACATGGTTAAAATCCCATTTTTCCACCCCAAACCCCTAACTCACACATTACCCTTCATGCATTTTCATTGCATTTCTTCAATCCACTTAGTAAATACATATTATGGGCAGCCATGATAGTCTTTTAATTTCATTAAACTCAACACAATCAAATCCTAACCATGGCTACAAAAAATCTAGGGTTTCCATCCCAATGGTATTTAACAATTTTTCCTTGCAATTTACACATATTCAAAGTTCTTAACATGAATTTAAAGAAAAATTCATGGTTGGGTCACTAACCTCAAAGGAGTGAGATTTTCCCACTTGCTAAAACTCTTGTTTTCCTCTTCTTTTTGCTCCCAAAAGGATCACCAAGGTGTAGGAGCAAGTTTTTGTGTTGAGAAATTTAAGTTTTAATGGATGAAAACCCAAGAAATTAAGCTTGGGTAAAGCTTGGCTATGGAGGGCTATGGTGGGAGAGTTTTACGTCAAGGAGAAGAAGAGAGAGGAGGTCTGATTTTTCTTCTTCACTTTTTGCCCATTTAGTCTCTTTTATATACCTTGGTGACATGTGTCAACACTTGATTGGGTTGGAGACTTTTAATGACATTCTTATGATGTAATAATTTCAATTTCTTTCATTTTTCCATCCTTTTCTTGTCCAATTAATTTCAATTAAATTTTTAACAACATTTAATCATATTTTATATTATATAAAATATTTATTTAACTGGACAAGTTGGCCCAAAAATCATCTCTGAAGACGAAATGACCATAATGCCCTCCGTTTGGCTTAACGGGCCAAAATTGTCTTTACTGTTTGAAAAAATTTTCTAAGTATTTTCTTGGCATTCTAATGCCATAAGGACCTCAATGACCCTTCTCTGGAGTCCCAAAAATTATTTTATAATTTTTCCTAAATATTTTTCTTATTAATTATTTGAGTTAATTTTTAGTTCCTCACTTTAGTTTAAATATTTTCCCGAACATTCTAGCTGTCCCGATTGACACTGGTCATCGGAATAGTAGACTGTACGAACTAGCTAAAATGAGGATGTTACATAGAATGCCTAGAACTATACTTAAATGTTAATGAGGAGACATAAAATAATGAAATACAATAGAGGAAAATACAAGAAAAATAAAGGAAAAATAAGAACAATGAAATGTAACTAAGTTAAACGAGCAAAAAACCGCAGCGATGGGTGACCGCACTGGAAAGTTACAACGAGGACCGTTGACTAGCCCTAGACCGAGGGAAACCCTGGAAAATATTTTTAAGACTTAAATAAACATCTATTGAAGTATAAATGACATGAGAAATGTAAAAGAAAAATTAATTAATTAATACAAAGAAAAACAAGAAATCGAGAAACTGATAAAAATCGATATTACCGAAAAATCGGGAATGCAACCCGAATAGGGGCATTTTGGTCAATTGACACCCCGAGTTGCCTTTTGACTAAATTTCCATTGAAAATAAATGATATTAAACTTTGAAAATGTCATGAAAATTAAAATTGTGGTACATAATGTAAATAGTGCAAGAATGGTGGTAAATTTGCAAAATTGAGAAAGTTTGAATAAATAAATATTTAAAATTCATTTAGTGCTCCACTAAGGCAGGTTTGGAACACCTAAAAGCTTAAGTTGATAGAAATTCTCCAAGGACACAGAATAGTCATGATGCAGTATGGGTTATGATTGACAGACTGACCAAGTCTGCTCACTTTCTACCAGTCCGGATGGACTATAGCCTGGAAAGATTGGCCAGATTGTACGTAGATGTGATTGTAAGGCTGCATGGAGTGCCAGTATCGATTGTATCTAATGGAGATCCTAGATTCATTTCTAGATTCTTGGGTAGTCTTTAGAGAGCCCTAGAAACTAGATTGAACTTCAGCATGGCATTCCATCCACAGACAGATGGTCAGTCTGAAAGGGTAATTCAGATCTTGGAGGATATGCTATGAGCTAGTGTGATTGAGTTTGAAGGTAGTTGGGATACACACTTGCCTCTAATTGAGTTTTCTTATAACAACAGCTATCAATCAAGCATTAGGATGCCTCTATATGAAGCTTTGTATGGAAGAAAGTGCATAACTCCCCTATGTTGGGATGAAGTAGGTGAAAGAAAGATGATTGGGCCAGAAATTGTGTAGCAGACAGAGGAAAAGATCAGATTGATCAGAGATAGACTCAAGGGTGCATCAGACTGTCAGAAGTCCTATGTTGGTCTGAAGAGAAGAGATATTGAATATGCAATGGGTGATAAGGTATTCCTCAAAGTTTCTCCTTGGAAGAGGATTATGAGATTTGGCAGAAAGGGGAAACAGAGTCCTCATTTTATCAGACCATATAAGGTTCTGGAAAGAGTGGGTCCTTTGGCATATCGGTTGGCATTACCTCCAGAGCTATAAAGGATACACAGTATCTTCCATGTGTCCATATTAAGGAGGTACAAATCTGACCCATCTCATGTTCTATCAGTTGAAGAGATTGAGGTCAATCTAGACCTCTCATATGAGGTGAAGCAGCTAAGGAATAAACAGATACATCTGGTTAAAGTGCTGTGGAACCATCATTCAGGCCAGGAAGCTACTTGGGAACGTAAAGAGGACATAAGGAGACAGCACCCACAGTTGTTCAGAGACTGATGCCAGGTAAAATTTCGAGACGAAATTTATTTTAAGGGGGGGGGGGGGAGAATTGTAACGCCTATATATTTGGTAGTACGTTCTACTGTTCCGGTGACCAATGTCTGTCCGGACAGCTAGAATGCCTAGAACTACACTTAAATGTTAATGAGGAGACATAAAATAATGAAATACAATAGAGGAAAATACAAGAAAAACAAAGGAAAAATAAGAATAATGAAATGTAACTAAGTTAAACGAGCCAAAAACTGTAGCGATGGGTGATCGCATTGGGAAGTTGCTGTAATATCCTCATTTTAGTTAGTCCATACAGTCTACTGTTCTGGTGACCAGTGTCACTCCAGACAGCTAGAACGTTCGGAAAAATATTTAAACTAAAGTAAGGAACCAAAAATTAACTCAAATATTAATAAGAAAAAAAATTTAGGAAAAATTATAAAATAATTATTGAGACTCCACAGAAGGGTCATAGAGGTTCTTATGGCATTAGAATGCCAAGAAAATAGTTAGAAAAATTTTTCAATCGGTACAGACAATTTTGGCCCGTTAAGCCAAACGGAGGGCATTTTGGTCATTTCGTCTTCAGAGATGATTTTTGGCCAACTTATCCAGTTAAATAAATAATTTGTATAACATAAAATATGAATAAATATTGTGAAAAATTTTATTGCAATTAAATAGACAAGAAATGTAGAGAAAATGAAAGAAAATGGATTTATGATGTCATCATGATGTCATTAAAAATCTCCCAACCAATCCAATCTTGACACATGGCATAACTTTATATGAAAGAGACTAAATGGGCTGGAAATGAAAAAAAAAATCAGAACACCTTCTTCTCTTCTTCTCCTTGACGTCAACCCCTCCTCCATGGCCACCATGAACAAGCTTTTTCAAGCTTAATTTTCCCTAGCTTTCTTCCACCAAAAACCCTAATTGTCAACACCAAAAACTTGCTCTTACACCTTGGTGATTCTTTTGGGAGCAAAAAGAAGAGGAAAAGCAAGAGGGAAAATCTCACTCCATAGAAGTTAGTGACCTAACCATGAATTTTACTTTAAATTCATGATAAGGACTTTGAATGAGTGTAAATTACAAAGAAAAAAATTATTGCATACCATTTGTATGTAAACCCTAGGTTTTTGGTAGCCATAGTTAGGGTTTGATTGTGTTGAGTTTAATGAAATTAAAAGACTATCATGGCTGCCCACAATATGTATTTACTAAGTGGATTGATGAAATGAAGTGAAAATGCATGTGTGGTAATGTTTGAGTTAGGGTTTGGACTGGAAAAATGGGATTTTGACCATGTGATGATGAAAATAGGTTTTCATGGTCAATTAGTGACCATTTAGTTCTGTTTAAATCAAAAAATGAAGTGTGTTGAGTGATGGGATTAGGTTTTGTGTGGTTGCCATTACAGTGACCTGCAGAATTGGAGTGACCTATAGAATTGGACCTGAGTCCAGCAGGTTTGGGCAGCCATAACTTGAATTGTAGAGGTTCAATTGATGCTTGGAAAATTGGACATGAAACTAGACACATAATGGCACAACTTTGGTGAAGAAACCATGCCCAAAAAATCAAAGCAAGTGGACCAAAAGCTTGCCCTAATCTAGGTGATCTGCAGTCTGCTTGGGCAAAATGACCAAATAAATAGTGATTGTTCATTTGCCATAACTCAATGTAGAAAGGTCCAATTGACCTGAAATTTTACCAGTGACAAGCTGAGATATAGACCAACAACTTTCATGAAGGAACATAACCCAAATTATGAACAGACCCTATCCAACAAGTGAGTTGCAGTCACTGTTCACTGCACTGTAGATATGGTCAGTCTAGAAAAAATTCAATATGGCCAGTTGTGGTTTTTGGACCATAACTTCAGCTATAAAACTCCAAATGGAGTGATTCAAAAAAGGAAATTCAACTAGACAAAATAAGGAACAACTTTCATGTTGATCATTTTGCCAAATTCTCACTGGAAAAATGACCAATGGAACAGTAAAATGAAGCATGAAAACTGAAAATTCTGCTTAATTAACATTAAGCTTAGAAATGGTATTGGCAACCAATACCAACAAATTTTAAATGCAAAATGTGGTATGTTGGGAGTATTAAAACTAATGTACCTATTGTCTATGCAAAAGTCAACATTTTGGTTGACTAATAAAGTGAATAGTAACACCAAAACTTGAAATTGTAAAACTCAAAAGTGTAAAATGCCATAGTATACCTAACAAGATTGATTTGGATAGCTTAGCATGCCAATAGGGTTCTGTTAGCAGTACTACATATGGCTTCATGCCATTCTGTGTTTCATGGCTTTTCCATGCCATTTTGTGAAATAATAGCCTTTGGCTATGTTATTTGAGTTGATATCCTTGTGTTTTAACCCTGATCATTATTACAGCTTATTAGCTGTTCTGTTGCACACCAGGAGACACAATGTGATCGATGGTGTGATGGTCCGAGGTACTTAGTACCCAGTGCCAGTTTGCCCGTTTATCCAGTCTAGTCAACTAGTATGGGTTACTCAGGCAATGATAATAAACCTTACCAAAGTTTAATCAAATAATAATGAAATTAATATCAGAAGTTAAGTCTACAAAAAATGTAAACACACATTCTGCATATTCGTTTCATTTTATGTTTTTTTATATTATTTTATATTATCACCACTAAGCAGAATTGCTTAGCGCGTCGTTTTTGCCACGCGCAGGTACTGGAGACCTAGCTAGGGAGCCCAGTGGACATCAAATGGGGTGAGCCTTCAGAGCTGCATCCGGGGTCCAGAGTCACCTCACATCTGCACTGCATATGGTAGGACATTAAGACTATAGGTGGCCCTTTTGTATTTTGCATTTTGTATTAGTTTGGATTGTAACTATAAACTCCTGTAATTATGTATTAATGTAAATATATGAAATTTCATATTATTGAGGTTTTCTGCATTATGGATGTTGAAAAATGAAATGTTGAGAATTTTTTGTGAATATGCTTCAAGTGATGAAGTGAACAGAAAACTTTTGAAAATAGTATTGTGATTTGAGATTGAGATTTTGATATTGACTTGAATGTGTATAATGGAGTTTGGATTTGGAAATTATTTTAGAAGTCTTTCTAAACAGGTTCAGAAGAACTGTTTTTCCAATTTACAGTCGGCACTCTATCGGATTTTCTATAAAATTTGCAGATAAATTCAAATTTATCAGAAGTGAAAATAAATGAATTGTAAAGGGATAAATTGTAATAGAAACATAAATTGATGCTCCGGCACACTGAGTGGCATAACTTGCTTGGCTATACTGTAGACAGGTAAGGGGTGTCACAATTAGTGGTATCAGAGCATCGGTTTAGGCGTTTCTGGGCCTAGATAGAGTACATACCATTGCATTGCATTTGTAAGTGTTGAGTCAATGCTGATGCAGATCTGTTTGTTTTCTTATTTTGAATAGGATGTGGATCCTGCTTCGCAAAGAGCAATTGAGGAAGAGGTGGAGAATCGTGCTCCACCAAGGGCTGAATCTGGGGGCAGGGTAAAATCTGCTCCACCAGCAGCTGAGGCACCTACCCAACCTCAGTTTGGGTTATTTCAGCAAATGACTAAATTCTACTGGCAAATGATGGGGGCAATTCCACCACCACAACCACAGCCACAACCTCCACCAGTACCACAGAAATCTCATTTGGAGAAATTGAGGAACCATGGGGCTGTGGACTTCTTTGGGAAGAGGGAAGATGATCCCATGGCCGTAGAAAATTAGTTGGATAGAACCATCAGAGTGTTGAAACAGCTAAATTGCAACCCCGAGCAGAACCTGGTGGGTGCTGTGTCCCTACTTCAGGATGATGCATATTAGTGGTGGGACACAGTAACCAGTGAGGTGCAACCTGAATGGATCATCTGGGAATTCTTCCTTACAGAGTTCAGGAAGAAATATGTAAGCAAAGTATATTTAGAAGAGCAAAGAAGGGAATTTATCAATCTGAGACAGAGACAGTTGTCAGTGGCTGAGTATGAGCATGAGTTTATCAGACTGAGCAGATATGGGAGGGAGATAGTCCCTACAGAGGCAGAGAGGTGCCGAAGGTTTGAAGAAGGGCTCAATGACAACATTAAAATCATGATCACAGCACTGGAGATCACGGATTTTTCTAAACTGGTAGATGTAGCATCAAAAGTGGAAAGGGTTAGAATCAATGAACAAAATAGAAGGGAAAGATAGTAGAAGAGGGGTCCGAATCAGTCCAGTACATTTTCTACTCCCAACAAGAAGAGTAAGGGTCCTCCTGCTCAGAGTTCAGGACCACCACAGGGTCAAGGCCAGTCTCAGGGGCCTAGACCACAATTCACACCTAGGAGAGTCTAGTCCACACCATCAATGGGCAGCTCTCCAGGGACCGTGTTTAAGGGATCGGCCCCTGCATCTTCTGCTTGTCAGTACTGTCAGAAGTGGCATAAGGGGGAATGTTGGGGAGTGATCGGTGCATGCTTACAGTGTAGATCGATAGAACACCAGATCAAGAATTGTCCGAAGAGGACTACTATTGTAGCTCCAACGCAAACTGACAGACCTGCTCCTGCACCACAAAGGGGTAGGAAGCCCAGTAAACCTGAGGCAGCTGGTCCATCATTGAGGCCTGCATCCTAGTCAGCTGAGAGGCTAGACACTAGAATACCTACCAAGGCCAATGCCATTAGAGCTAAAGAGGAGCAAGATGCCCCGGATGTCATCAGGGGTACGTTTTCCCTCTACAACACTTCTATGCATGCATTGGTGGATTCAGGATCCACTCATTCCTACATTTGCATCAAACTACCCGTAGAGAGGGCAGTTCCAGTAGAGGAGTGTGATCAAGATATTCTGGTCACAAATCCACTAGGGCACAGTGTGGTAATGAATAAAGTGTATAAAGGTTGCCCGTTGGGGATTCAGGGTTATAAATTCTCGGCAGACCTAATTGAGTTGCCCTTCCATGAGTTTGACGTGATTTTGGGTATGGACTGGTTATCACGTCATCAGGCAATAGTTGATTGCAAATTGAAGAGGATTTCTCTGAAAACTTCTGAGGGTAATGAAATCACTATTGTAGGTGAAAGGACAGATTTCCTATCCAATGTTATCTCGGCCACAGTTGCAAGAAGATTGATGAGAAAAGGCTGCGAAGCGTACCTAGCACACGTGGTTGATACTAGGCAAACTAAGCCAAACCTGTGTAATATACCCACAGTAAGAGACTTCTCAGATGTATTTCCTGAAGAGTTGCCTGGTTTACCACCAGAAAGGAAAGTCGAGTTTGCTATTGAGGTAATGCCGGGTACAGCACCCATTTCCATTGCTCCTTATAGGATGGGACCCACTGAATTGAGCGAGTTGAAAACTCAGTTGCAAGAGTTGCTTGATAAGGGGTTCATACGCCCCAGTGTGTCACCATGGGGAGCTTCGGTGTTGTTTGTGAATAAGAAGGATGGAACCTTGAGATTGTGTATTAATTACCGGCAGTTGAACAAAGTAACTGTTAAGAACAAATATCCATTGCCCAGAATCGATAATCTGTTTGATCAGTTGAAGGGAGCCGGTGTATTTTCAAAAATTGATCTCAGATCAGGGTATCATCAGTTGAGGGTAAAGGATGCAGATGTGTCAAAAACTGCATTCAGAACTCGGTATGGGTATTATGAATTTCTAGTGATGCCGTTTGGGTTAACAAATGCACCAGCAGCATTTTTGGACCTTGTGAACTGTATCATCCATCCATACTTAGATCAGTTTGTGGTGGTCTTTATTGATGATATTCTGGCGTATTACAAGACTAGGGAAGAACATGATGAACATTTGAGGATTGTTCTGCAAACCCTGCGAGAAAAGAAGCTGTATGCTAAGCTGTCCAAGTGTGACTTTTGGATGAGTGAGATCTCTTTCCTTGGACACATAGTATCAGCTGAGGGGATTAGAGCGGATCCCAAAAAGATAGAAGCAGTGATGGAATGGAAGCCTCCCAGAAATATAACCGAGGTCAGAAGTTTCTTGGGGTTAGCTGGGTATTACAGAAGATTTGTGAAGGGGTTCTCTCTTATAGCTGCTCCAATGATTAAATTGTTACACAAGAATGTGAAATTTGGCTGGAACAACAAGTGCCAAGCCAGTTTTGAGAGGCTAAAGGCTACGTTGACAGAAGCACCAGTGTTAACATAGCCAGTATCGGGGAAAGACTTTGTGCTCTACAGTGATGCCTCGCATAATGGGCTAGGGTGTGTATTGATGCAAGAGGGGAAAGTGGTCGCCTATGCTTCCAGGCAATTAAGGCCACATGAACAGAACTACCCTACTCATGATCTGGAGTTAGCAGCAATTATCTTCGCACTGAAGATATGGAGGCATTATTTATATGGTGAAAAATGCTACATCTATACAGACCACAAGAGTCTAAAATATTTTCCAACCCAGAAGGAGCTTAATCTTAGACAAAGGCGATGGATTGAGTTCCTAAAGGACTATGATTGTATGATAGATTATCATCCTGGGAAGGCAAATGTAGTTGCTGATGCCTTGAGTAGAAAGCCCATCACAGCTTTAAGATCACTAAATGCTCGTCTGTCCTTAGCTCAAGATGGAGCTATTTTGGCCGAGTTGCATGTGAGGCCAACCTTGCTACTGCAGATACAAGATGGGCAGAGGGCAGATGAAAAATTAATGGCCATTGTGGGTAAAATTCCTAAGGGAAAGGAAACTGAATATGAGGTGAAAGCAAATGGGTGTTTGTACTACAGAGGAAGAGTTTGTGTACCAGATGATGGGGAACTGAAGACTAGTATTCTGAAGGAAGCACATACTAGTGTTTATGCTATGCACCTGGGAAGCACAAAAATGTATAATGATTTGAAGCATCATTATTGGTGGCCTGGTATAAAGAGGGATATAGCTGACTATGTGACTAAATGTTTGACATGTCAACAAGTTAAAGCAGAACATCAAGTTCCATCAGGATTGCTACAGCTTATAAGCATACCTGAATGGAAATGGAACCGGGTCACTATGGATTTTGTTAGTGGTCTACCTCTCACCCAGAAGAAGCATAGCATGATGCAGTATAGGTGATAGTGGATAGATTAACGAAGTCAGCACATTTTCTGCCAGTTAGGACTGACTACTCACTAGAGAAGCTAGCAGAATTGTATATCAGTGAGATAGTTAGACTGCATGGAATCCCACTTTCCATCATATCTGATCGAGACCCAAGGTTTACATCGAGATTCTGGAAAAAGTTGCAAGAAGCCTTTGGCACACAACTCCGTTTTAGCACGGCTTTTCATCCCCAGACGGATGGACAGTCAGAACCAGTAATCCAGGTAAACCTAAGAACTAATTGAATTTTTGCAAGTAATAAATTGAAATGATAGTGAACTGTGAATTATGTGATAGATCCTGGAAGATATGCTAAGGAGTTGTGTCATTGAGTTTGAGAGGAGTTGGGATAGATACCTCCCACTGGCAGAATTTGCATATAACAATAGCTACCAAGCTAGCATTAAAATGGCTCCGTATGAAGCACTGTATGGGAGGAAATGTAGAACCCCAGTGTGTTGGACTGAATTGGGCGAAGATAAGCTGGTAGGACTAGACCTGGTTAAACAGACTGAGGAGAAAGTGAAGATAATCAAAGTTAATATGAAGGTTGCCTCAGATAGATAAAAATTTTATGCCGACTTAAAGAGAAAAGAGATAGAGTATGCAGTTGGTGATAAAGTGTTTCTCAAAGTCTCACCATGGAAGAAAGTATTGAGATTTGGAAGAAAGGGTAAGTTAAGCCCTAGGTTCATTGGCCCATATGAAGTCATTGAACATGTAGGACTAGTGGCCTATCGGCTAGCTTTGCCACCAGAACTGGATAAAATACACAATGTATTCCATGTTTCTATGTTAAGAAGATGTCGCTCAGACCCTTCACATGTCATTTCCATGGAAGAGATTGAAATCCAACCGGACTTGACATACACATAAGAATCTATATAAATCCTAGCTCGGGAAGTGAAGGAACTGAGAAATAAACAAATTCCACTTGTGAAAGTGCTTTGGAGGCACCACAACACTGAAGAGGCAACTTGGGAAAGTGAAGAGATAATGAGGCAACAGTTCCCTCAACTGTTTGCATCAGGTAAATTTTGAGGACGAAATTTTTATTAGAAGGGAAGAGTTGTAACATCCTCATTTTAGTTAGTCCTTACAGTCTACTATTCCGGTGACCAGTGTCGGTCCAGACAGCTAGAACGTTCGGAAAAATATTTAAACTAAAGTAAGGAACCAAAAATTAACTCAAATATTAATAAGAAAAAAAAATTTAGGAAAAATTATAAAATAATTATTGAGACTCCACAGAAGGGTCATAGAGGTTCTTATGGCATTAGAATGCCAAGAAAATAGTTAGAGAAAATTTTCAATCGGTACAGACAATTTTGGCTCGTTAAGCCAAACGGAGGGCATTTTGGTCATTTCGTCTTCAGAGATGATTTTTGGCCAACTTGTCTAGTTAAATAAATAATTTATATAACATAAAATATGAATAAATATTGTTAAAAATTTTATTGCAATTAAATAGACAAGATATGTAGAGAAAATGAAAGAAAATGGATTTATGACATCATCATAATGTCATTAAAAATCTCCCAACCAATCCAATCTTGACACATGGCATAACTTTATATAAAAGAGACTAAATGGGTTGGAAATAAAAAAAAAAAATCAGAACACCTTCTTCTCTTCTTCTCCTTGACATCAACCCCTCCTCCATGGCCACCATGAACAAGCTTTTTCAAGCTTGATTTTCCCTAGCTTTCTTCCACCAAAAACCCTAATTGTCAACACCAAAAACTTGCTCTTACACCTTGGTGATTCTTTTGGGAGCAAAAAGAAGAGGAAAAAAAGAGCTTTAGCAAGAGGGAAAATCTCACTCCATAGAGGTTAGTGACCTAACCATGAATTTTACTTTAAATTCATGATAAGGACTTTGAATGAGTGTAAATTACAAAGAAAAAATTTGTTGAATACCATTTGTATGTAAACCCCAGATTTTTGGTAGCCATGGTTAGGGTATGATTGTGTTGAGTTTAATGAAATTAAAAGACTATCATGGCTGCCCATAATATGTATTTACTAAGTGGATTGATGAAATGAAGTGAAAATGCTTGTGTGGTAATGTTTGAGTTAGGGTTTGGAGTGGAAAAAATGGGATTTTGACCATGTGATGATGAAAATAGGTTTTAATGGTCAATTAGTGACCATTTAGTTCTGTTTAAATAAAAAAATGAAGTGTGCTGAGTGATGGGATTGGGTTTGGTGTGGCTGCCATTACAGTGACCTGCAGAATTGGAGTGACCTGTAGAATTGGACCTGAGTCCAGCATGTTTGGGCAGCCATAACTTGAATTGTAGAGGTTCAATTGGTGCATGGAAAATTGGACATGAAACTAGACACATAATGGCACAACTTTGGTGAAGAAACCATGCGCATAAAACCAAACCAAGTGTACCAAAAGCTTGCCCTAATCCGGGTGATCTGCAGTCTGCCTAGGCAAAATGACTAAATGAACAGTGATTGTTCATTTGGCCATAACTCAATGTAGAAAGGTTCAATTGACCTGAAATTTTACCAGCAACAATTTGAGATATAGACCAACAACTTTCATGAGGAACCTAACCCAAATTGTAACACCCCTATGTTCGGTAGTGCGTTTTATTGTTCCAATGACCAGTGTTGTCCGGACAGGTAGAATGCCTAGAACTACACTTCGATATGAGTGAGGAGACATGAAATAATGAAATAAAAGAAAGGAAAATACAAGAAAAACAAAGAAAAAATAATAGCAAAGAAGTGTAACCAAGTTAAGCAAGACGAGAACCCTAGCGATAAGTGACCGCACCGGGAAGTCACGGCGTGGACTGTTGACTAGCCCTGGACTGCGGGGAACCCTGAAAAATATTTTTAGGACTTAAAGAGACACCTATTGAAATACAAATACCATTACAAATACTAAATAAAAATTAAATAATTAGTAGAAAGAAAAGTGAGAAATCGAAAAATGGATAAAATCCGGTGTTACCGAAAAATCGGAAATGCAACCCGAACAGGGGTATTGTGGTCATTTGACACCCCGAGTTGCCTTTTGACCTAAATGTCCATTAAAAATAAATAATATTACACTTGGAAAATATAATGAAAAATTAAATTAGGGGTACCTAATATAAATAACAAAAGTGGGATTCAAATTGAGTAATTAACACATTTAACTTATAATGTAATTAAATATTGGTGAGTGGAGCACTATAGGGTTAAAATAATCAATATGTGGGTAGGTGTAAACCCCACTAACACCTTCATCTTCTTCATTCACTCACCATTGCCGAAATGAAAAGCTTGAAAATCCTCCATGGCCGTTTTGCTTAAAGCTTCATAATCTCCATCATTTCTACCTCCAAACACCAAAGTCACAAGGAAGAAGTAGATACTAAATTGAAGGGAGTTTGGTGAAGATTTAACAAGCCCCAACAATAGGTAAGTGTTTAAATTGATTTATTTCTTAAGTAAAGTTTATGGGAAGCTTGAGATGAACAAATTGATGAAGAAAATTTGAGGTTTTAGTGAGTTGTTATTATGCACTAGTTAGGCAGCCATGGTACTTAAATATTTTGAATTATTTTCACATGCAATTGATGGGTATTGATGTTGATAAAAGTGAATAAAAGTTTTAGTAGGTTAATTCTTGGTGTATGTTAAAATTGAGCACTTGAGTTGGAAATTTTGTTGAATTTAAAATTCTATGCGTGAGTGCCTAAATGGACAGTCATGAATTTGTACGCTAAATGAAATATTATTACATGTATTGTGAAGAATTAATGTTGACTAATGTGATTTGAAGTGTGACACCCCGTACCCGTGTACAGTATACCCGAGTAAGTAATGCCACACGATGTACTGGCACACTCTAATATACCCTAATTAATTTTCATCATAATTTTGAATATAACTTGTAAAATATAACTCATTTAAGTCATTTATTGAAATCATAATTTATTTGAAGTTTCGTAAATTTTTAAAGAAAATCCGGCAGAGTACTGGCTAAAAATGGAGAAAACAGTTCTTCGGAACCTGTGAAAAACACTTCCAATAAACAAATTCATTCATTCTCAACTCCAATATCATCACGAAACTCAATATCAAGATCTCAACATTTCAATTTCAATTCTCAATCATCCATCACATGTGATGATCACATATAAATCATAAATAACCATTTACTTTTCCATTCACAAATACAATTTTCATAATTTACATAAACCTCAATATACATTACAAAAGTTTAATTACATATGAGAAAATCAAAATTAAGTTACAAAATGTCAAAATGACACCTAGTGTCCTACCAATGCACTGCAGAAGTTGAGGTGACACGGATACTGTGCAGAACTACAGGATGGACTCACCCAGTCTGCGGTCTACTGGGCTCACGATCTGTATCTCCAGTACCTACGCGTGGCAAAAGCAACGCGCTAAGCAATAATGCTTAGTGGTGCAATAATAAAATAAAAGAAAATAGCAAGAAAACAAATATGTAGGGAATGTGTATGATTCATTTGTTTAGTATGGGTATATACATTAATTCATTAACTTTGTTCACTTTCATTCATTTGGTTGCCCAAGTAACCTACACTAGACAACTGGACTGGATAACGGGTAAACTGGCACTAGGTACCTAGTACCTCGGGCCATCACACCATCGGTCACATATGCATCTCCCGGTGTGCAACAGAACAGCCAATAAGCTGTAATAACATCAGGCACAAGGCCAAGTCTCAATACAAAGTCAAAATGGCTAAAAGCCATAAAATCACTGAATGGCATACTGCCATGTGCAGTACTGCTAACTGAACCCTATTGGCATGCCAAACTATCCAAACCAATCATGTTAGGTATATTAGGGCATTTGAAACTATTAAATTCTTCAATTTGTAAATTTCAAGTTTTTGGTGTCACTATTCATCTCATTGGTCAACAAAAATGTTGACTTTTGGATAGAAAATAGGTGTATTGGTTTTAACACCCCAAACACACCACATTTTGTATTTAAAACTTGTTGGAATTGATTGCCATTTCCATTTCTCAACTTAAATCTAATAGGGCAGAAATTTCAGTTTTTAGGACCCAACTTTACTGTTCCATTGGACACTGTTGCAATGGGAATTTGAAGAAATGGAAAACATGAAAATTGTTCCTTATTTTGTCTAGTTGAATTTCCTTTTTTGAATCACTCCATTTGGAGTTTTGTAGCTCTAGATATGATCCAAAAACCATAGCTGGCCGGATTGCCAATCTGCAGAATTGACCATATCTACAGTAACATGAACAGTAACTAAAGTCACTTGGTTGGATGGGTTCTGGCCATAATTTGGGGTAGGTTCCTTCATGAAAGTTGTTTGTCTATGTCTTAAATTGTTTCTGTAAACATTTCAGGTCAATTGACCAAATCTACAGTGAGTTATGGCCAAATGAACACAGTTCATTTGGTCATTCTGCAGAATCAGTTGCAGGGTATCCGGATTGGGGCCAACTTTTGGTCCTCTTGCTTTGGTCATTTGGGCATAGTTTCTTCAGCAAAAATGTGCCATTATAAGCCTAGTTTCATTTCCAATTGGCCAAACACCAATTGGACTAACACAGCCAAAGTTATGGCTGTGTAATTGGACTGAAATTTCAGTCCATTGCTGCTGTCCCTAGGCAGCATAGTCATTCACTTTACCATGCTATTTTTCAGTCCATATTATGATCAAATCTCCTCAAATGGTCACTAATTGACCATTAGAATATTCTTTAACAATTGCATAAACCAAGTTCACATTTTACTCCCAAAACCCTAGTTCAAAGTCATGATTTATACAATTTACCTTAATTAGCTACTAATTCACTATCTATGTAGATATATAGCTTAAACATAATCTCTAATTCATTCTAAGTCCATTAAAACCATCAAAACACTCCATTATTGTTCCTTCCTTAGGGCTGCCGAAATTCAAGGCATGCATAAATATAAATTTCATTCATTTAAGTTACAAATTCTTGCTCACTTTAAGGCTTTAACATGGAATAAAGGAGATTTAAGTATATATGTGCACTAACCTTGAATAGGGCAGATTTTTCCCAACTCTAAACTTCACTTTCCTTTACTTTCTAGGCTGCCAAAAAGTTGTTTAAGGTGTGGGGTAAAATTTTAATGAAGAGAGGTTAGGGTTTTGTGGTGAAACAAAGTAGAAATCAAGCTTGAGAAGTGAGGTTTAATGGAGGTTGAGAGAGGGAGAGAGGCTACCGTTTGATGAAGGAAGAAGAACAGAATTTTTGTTTCAATTTTTG
The DNA here is from genome assembly GCF_030052815.1 of Hevea brasiliensis. Classification (NCBI taxonomy): domain Eukaryota; kingdom Viridiplantae; phylum Streptophyta; class Magnoliopsida; order Malpighiales; family Euphorbiaceae; genus Hevea; species Hevea brasiliensis. The sequence goes on from NC_079496.1 coordinate 51,528,185, forward strand.
CCTCATTTTCCCTTTTTAATGAAATTGCTTGATTGTCATTGGTGGAGAGAAAGTTTAATGACATCATGTGATGTCAAAAGTCCCATTTTTTTCATTTTTCTTTTCTTTTCTTTTCTACTTGATTTCAATTCAATTTTTAGTAATGTTTATTCATATTTTATGTCATATTAATTATTTACTCAACTGGACAAGTCGGCCAAAAATCACCTCTGAATGCGAAATGACCAAAATGCCCTCCGTTTGGCTTAACGGGTCAAAATTGTCTGTACCGATTGAAAAATTTTTCTAGGTATTTTCTTGGCATTCTAATGTCATAGGAACCTCAATAATCCTTCTCTGGAGTCCCAAAAATTATTTTATGAATTTTTACCCAGGTCTAGGGCTCCTCGTTGCGAGAACCGCAACTTCCCTCTGGTTACCCATCGCTTGGGCATCGGCTCATTTGACTTGGTTGTTTTTTATTTCTAAAATTTTTACTAAATGTTTCTTATTAATATTTGAGTTAATTATGGTTCCTCACTTTAGTTTAAATATTTTTCCGGACGTTCTAGCTGTCCGGACCGACACCGTCACCGAATAAAGAGAATGTACGGAGTTGCTACCGGGAGGGTGTTACAACTCTTCCCCTCTAATTTAAATTTCGTCCTCGAAATTTACCTGATGCAAACAGTTGAGGAAACTGTTGCCTCATCGTCTCTTCACTTTCCCAAGTTGCCTCCTTGGTGTTGTGGTGCCTCCAAAGCACTTTCACCAGTGGAATCTGCTTTTCCTCAATTCTTTTACTTCCCGAGCTAGGATCCGTAGAGGTTCTTCTTCATATGTCAAATCCGGCTGTATTTCAATTTCTTCCCTGGAGATGACATGTGAAGGATCTGAGCGGTATCTTCTAAGCATGGACACGTGGAACACATTGTGGATCTTGTCCAACTCTGGTGGTAAAGCTAGCCTATAGGCCACTGGACCCACACGTTCAATGACTTCATATGGGCCAATGAACCTAGGGCTTAACTTACCTTTCCTTCCAAACCTCAATACCTTTTTCCACGGTGACACCTTGAGGAACACTTTGTCGCCAACCCCATATTCTATTTCTTTTCTCTTCAGGTCGGCATAAGATTTCTGTCTGTCCGAGGCAACCTTCAGGTTGGCTTTGATTAGTTTCACTTTCTCCTCAGTCTGTTTCACCAGGTCTGGCCCTACCAGTTTGTCTTCGCCCAATTCAGCCCAGCACACTGGAGTTCTACATTTTCTTCCATACAGTGCTTCATTCGGGGCCATTTGGATGCTAGCTTGGTAGCTATTATTGTATGCAAATTCTGCCAGTGGGAGGTATCTATCCCAACTTCCCTCAAACTCAATGACACAACTCCTCAGCATATCCTCAAGGACCTGGATTACTCTTTCTGATTGCCCATCCGTCTAAGGATGGAAAGCTGTGCTGAAATGGAGTTGTGTACCCAAGGACTCATGCAAATTTTTCCAAAATCTCGATGTGAACCTTGGGTCTCGATCAGATATGATGGAAAGTGGAATTCCATGCAGTCTAACTATCTCACTGATATACAACTCTGCTAACTTCTCCAGTGAGTAGTCAGTCCTAACTGGCAGAAAGTGTGCTGACTTGGTCAATCTATCAACTATCACCCATGCTGCATCATGTTTCTTCTGGGTGAGAGGTAGACCACTTACAAAATCTATGGTGACCCGATCCCATTTCCATTCAGGTATGTGTATAGGCTGTAGCAAACCCGATGGAACTTGATGTTCTGCCTTGACTTGCTGACATGTCAAGCATTTAGTCACATATTCAGCTATGTCCTTTTTCATACCAGGCCACCAATACTGAAGCTTCAGGTCATGATACATCTTTGTACTCCCTGGGTGCATAGCATATACACTAGTGTGTTCCTCTTTTAGAATACTAGCTTTCAATTCCCCATCATCTGGTACACACAGTCTTTCTTTGTAATACAGACACCCATCTGCTTTCACCCCATAGTCAGTTGCTTTTCCCTCTGAGATCTTGCTCATAATAGCCATTAACTTTTCATCTGCCTTTTGCCCATCTAAAATCTGCTGTAGCAGGTTTGGCCTCACTTGCAACTCAGCCAAAATAGCTCCATCTCGAACCAAAGATAGACGGGCATTCAATGATCTCAAAGCTGTGATGGACTTTCTGCTCAAAGCATCAGCAACTACATTTGCCTTCCCAGGATGGTAGTCAATTACACAGTCATAGTCCTTCAGGAACTCAATCCATCGCCTCTGTCTAAGGTTGAGCTCCTTCTGGGTTGGCAAGTATTTCAGGCTTTTGTGGTCTGTGTAAATGTAGCACTTTTAACCATACAAGTAGTGCCTCCAAATCTTTAATGCGAAGATAATTGCTGCAAGCTCTAGATCATGGGTAGGGTAGTTCTGTTCATGTGGCCTTAGCTGTCTGGAAGCATAAGCGACCACCTTCCCCTCTTGCATCAATACACACCCTAACCCATTATGAGAGGCATCACTGTAGACCACAAAGCCCTTTCCTGACACTGGTTGTGTTAACACTGGTGCCTCTGTCAACATAGTCTTCAACTTCTCAAAACTGGTCTGACACTTGTCATTCCAGTCAAATCTGACATTCTTGTGTAACAACTTGGTCATTGGAGCAGCTATTAGGGAAAATCCCTTCACAAATCTTCTGTAATACCCAGCTAGCCCCAAAAAGCTTCTGACCTCAGTTGTGTTTCTGGGAGGCTTCCATTCCATCACTGCTTCTATTTTCTTGGGATCCACCCTAATCCCATCAGCTGACACTATGTGTCCAAGGAATGCAATCTCATTCAACCAAAAGTCACACTTCGACAATTTAGCATACAGCTTCTTTTCTCTCAGGGTTTGCAGAACAATCCTCAAATGCTCATCATGTTCTTCCCTGGTCTTGGAATACACCAAAATATCATCAATAAAGACCACTACGAACCGATCTAGGTATGGATGGAAGATACGGTTCATAAGGTCCATGAATGTCGCTGGTGCATTTGTTAGGCCAAAGGGCATCACCAGAAACTCATAATGCCCATATCGGGTCCTGAATGCAGTCTTTGGCACATCTGCATCCTTCACCCTCAACTGATGATACCCTGATCTGAGATCAATCTTAGAAAATACTCCTGCTCCCTTCAACTGATCAAACAGATCATCAATTCTAGGCAACGGATATTTGTTCTTCACAGTCACTTTATTCAACTGCCGGTAATCAATACAAAGCCTCAATGTCCCATCCTTCTTTTTCACAAACAGCACTGGAGCTCCCCATGGTGACACACTGGGGCATATGAACCCCTTATCAAGCAACTCTTGCAACTGAGTTTTCAACTCCCTCAATTCAGTGGGTGCCATCCTATAAGGAGCAATGGAAATAGGTGATGTACCTGGCAGTGTCTCAATAGCAAATTCAACTTCCCTTTCTGGTGGCAAACCAGGCAATTCTTCAGGAAATAACTCTGGGAAGTCTCTCACTGTGGATATGTCACTCAAGTTTGGCTTAGCCTGCCTAGTATCCACCACATGTGCTAGGTAGGCCTCACAGCCTTTTCTCATCATTCGTCTTGCAACTGTGGCTGAGATGACATTGGACAAGAAATCTGTCCTTTCCCCCACAACTGTGATCTCATTACCCTCTGAAGTTTTTAGAGAAATTCTCTCCAATATCCAATAAACGAATGCCTGATGACCTGACAACCACTCCATTCCCCAAATCACGTCAAACTCGTGGACGGCCAACTCAATCAGTCCGTCAAGAATTCATACCTGAATCCTTAACGCAACCCTTATATACCTTGTTCACCACTACATCAGAACCAATGGATTAGTGACCATAATGTGTTGGTCACTATCCCCTACTAGTATCCCGCTTTCTCAGGGTAAGTGGATGCATATGTAGGAATGAGTGGATCCTGGTTCCTCCAATGCATGCACAGGTGTAGTGTAGAGGAGAACGCACTCGATGACGCCCCGGCATCTTGCTCCTCCCGAGCTCTCAAGGCATAATTTCCGCAGCGGTCCGTTATCCGCCTCTGCTGGCTCGGATGCAGCCTCGTGATGGTCCCACTGCGCCGACTTACCGCATTTTCTACCTCTCTCGTGGTGCAGAGTGAGCAGTCTGCTCGCTTGTGTTGGAGCAACAGTAGTAGTTCTCTGCGTGGACGGTTTAATCGATGCTCTGTTGACCCACACCTCAAACAAGCACCGCTACTCTCCAACACTCCCCTTATGCCATTTCGTGCGGTGTGGACATGCAGAAGATGCCGGGCCTGGTCCTCAACCCCATCCTCGGAGAGCGCCCACCGATGGTGTGGACCGACTCTCCTAGGGGTGAATCGTGGCTCAGGCCCCCGAGACCGACTCGACCACGTGGTGAGCCGAACTCGTGCGGTGGACCTCTGAACTTCTTCCTGTGTGCAGGAGATGAGCTAGACCGAGCCGCCCCTCTTCTGCTGTCTATCCCTTCTGGTCTGCTCACTTATTCTTACTTTTTCAACCCTTATTGCAGCTTTCACTAACTTGCTAAATTTTGTGATTCCCAAGGCAGTGAGCTGGATCTTGATGTTGTCATTTAGTCCCTCTTCAAATCTCTTACATCTTTTAGCTTCATTAGGGACTATCTCCCTTCCGTAGTGGCTTAATCGAACAAATTCCTTCTCATATTCGCCACCGATAGTTGTCTCTACCTCAGTTAATAAACTCTCTTCTTCTCTCTTCCGTATACAAGACCACATATTTCTTCTTGAACTCGAAGAGAAAGAACACCCAAGTTACAGCTTAGCTGCACTTCATCGACACGTTGTCCCACCATTCGTAGGCATCATCTTGCAACAGGATATGGCAGCCTCTAGGTTTTGCTCTGGGTGCAAGAAGTTGTTTTAAGACTCGCCTGCCTGCTCAACCAATTCTACGCAACAGAGTCATCTTCTCTCTTGCCATAGAAATCCACTGCCCCAAACTTTCTTAGCCTTTCCAGGTGTGATTTCTGCTGTGGAGCTGGTGGTGGTGGTGGTGCTGGCATTACTCCGGCCATTTGTCTAAAGAAATCGGCCATTTGCTGAAACATGGCCTATGGAGGCTGAGCGGGCTCTGCCTGAGCTGGTGGAGCAGGTTCTCCCATGCCCCGCCTCACCGCCGCAGTGGAGCATGACTCTCCACTTCCTCCTCAACAGCTCTCTGAGATGAAGGGTCCATATCCTATTCAAAATAACAAAGACAAACAGATCTGCATTAGTGTCACCTCGACTCTTACAAATGCGATGCATGGTATGGACTCAATCTAGGCCCAGAAACGCCTAAACCGTGCTCTGATACCACTAAATGTGACACCCCGTACCCGTGTACAGTATACCCGAGTAAGTAATGCCACACGATGTACCGGCACACTCTAATATACCCTAATTAATTTTCATCATAATTTTGAATATAACATGTAAAATATAACTCATTTAAGTCATTTATTGAAATCATAATTTATTTGAGGTTCCGTAAATTTTTAAAGAAAATCCGGCAGAGTACCTGCTAAAAATGGAGAAAACAGTTCTTCGGAACCTGTGAAAAACACTTCCAATAAACAAATTCATTCATTCTCAACTCCAATATCATCACGAAACTCAATATCAAGATCTCAACATTTCAATTTCAATTCTCAATCATCCATCACATGTGATGATCACATATAAATCATAAATAACCATTTACTTTTCCATTCACAAATACAATTTTCATAATTTACATAAACCTCAATATACATTACACAAGTTTAATTACATATGAGAAAATCAAAATTAAGTTACAAAATGTCAAAATGACACCTAGTGTCCTACCAATGCACTGTAGAAGTTGAGGTGACACGGACACTGTGCAGAACTGCAGGATGGACTCACCCAGTCTGCGGTCTACTGGGCTCACGATCTGTATCTCCAGTACCTACGCGTGGCAAAAGCAACGCGCTAAGCAATAATGCTTAGTGGTGCAATAATAAAATAAAAGAAAATAGCAAGAAAACAAATATGTAGGGAATGTGTATGATTCATTTGTTTAGTATGGGTATATACATTAATTCATTAACTTTGTTCACTTTCATTCATTTGGTTGCCCAAGTAACCTACACTAGACAACTGGACTGGATAACGGGTAAACTGGCACTAGGTACCTAGTACCTCGGGCCGTCACACCATCGGTCACATATGCATCTCCTGTGCAGCAACAGTAATGTCTAATAATCAGACAACATCAGGCACAAGGCCAAGTCTCAATACAAAGTCAGAATGACTAAAAGCCATAAAATCACCGAATGGCATATTTCCATGTGCAGTAGTGCTAACTGAACTCTATTGGCATGCCAAACTATCCAAACCAATCATGTTAGGTATACTAGGGCATTTGAAACCTTTAAATTCTTCAATTTGTAAATTTCAAGTTTTTGGTGTCACTATTCATCTCATTGGTCAACAAAAATATTGACTTTTGGATAGAAAATAGGTGTATTGGTTTTAACACCCCAAACACACCACATTTTGTATTTAAAACTTGTTGGAATTGATTGCCATTTCCATTTCTCAACTTAAATCTAATAGGGCAGAAATTTCAGTTTTTAAGACCCAACTTTACTATTCCATTGGACACTGTTGCAATGGGAATTTGAAGAAATGGAAAACATGAAAATTGTTCCTTATTTTATCTAGTTGAATTTCCTTTTTTGAATCACTCCATTTGGAGTTTTGTAGCTCTAGATATGGTCCAAAAACCACAGCTGGCAGGATTTTCAATCTGCAGAATTGACCATATCTACAGTAACATGAACAGTAACTAAAGTCACTTGGTTGGATGGGTTCTGGCCATAATTTGGGGTAGGTTCCTTCATGAAAGTTGTTTTTCTATGTCTTAGCTTGTTGCTCTAAAAATTTCAGGTCAATTGACCAAATCTACAGTGAGTTATGGCCAAATGAACAGTTACTGTTCATTTGGTCATTCTGCAGAATCAGTTGCCGGGTATCCGGATTGGGGCCAACTTTTGGTCCTCTTGCTTTGGTCATTTGGGCATGGTTTCTTCAGCAAAAATGTGCCATTATAAGCCTAGTTTCATTTCCAATTGGCCAAACACCAATTGGACTAACACAGCCAAAGTTATGGCTGTGTAATTGGACTGAAATTTCAGTCCATTGCTGCTGTCCCTAGGCAGCATAGTCATTCACTTTACCATGCTATTTTTCAGTCCATATTATGGTCAAATCTCCTCAAATGGTCACTAATTGACCATTAGAATATTCTTTAACAATTGCATAAACCAAGTTCACATTTTACTCCCAAAACCCTAGTTCAAAGTCATGATTTATACAATTTACCTTAGTTAGCTACTAATTCACTATCTATGTAGATATATAGCTTAAACATAATCTCCAATTCATTCTAAGTCCATTAAAACCATCAAAAAACTCCATTATTGTTCCTTCCTTAGGGCTGCCGAAATTCAAGGCATGCATAAATATAAATTTCATTCATTTAAGTTACAAATTCTTGCTCACTTTAAGGCTTTAACATGGAATAAAGGAGATTTAAGTATATATGTGCACTAACCTTGAATAGGGCAGATTTTTCCCAACTCTAAACTTCACTTTCCTTTACTTTCTAGGCTGCCAAAAAGTTGTTTAAGGTGTGGGGTAAAATTTTAATGAAGAGAGGTTAGGGTTTTGTGGTGAAACAAAGTAGAAATCAAGCTTGAGAAGTGAGGTTTAATGGAGGTTGAGAGAGGGAGAGAGGCTGCCATTTGATGAAGGAAGAAGAACAGAATTTTTGTTTCAATTTTTGCGTCATTTTCCCTTTTTAATGAAATTGCTTGATTGTCATTGGTGGAGAGAAAGTTTAATGACATCATGTGATGTCAAAAGTCCCATTTTTTTCATTTTTCTTTTCTTTTCTTTTCTACTTGATTTCAATTCAATTTTTAGTAATGTTTATTCATATTTTATGTCATATTAATTATTTACTGAATTGGACAAGTCGGCCAAAAATCACCTCTGAAGGCGAAATGACCAAAATGCCCTCCGTTTGGCTTAACGGGTCAAAATTGTCTGTACCGATTGAAAAATTTTTCTAGGTATTTTCTTAGCATTCTAATGCCATAGGAACCTCAATAATCATTCTCTGGAGTCCCAAAAATTATTTTATGAATTTTTACCCAGGTCTAGGGCTCCTCGTTGCGAGAACCGCAACTTCCCTCTGGTTACCCATCGCTTGGGCACCGGCTCATTTGACTTGGTTGTATTTTATTTCTAAAATTTTTACTAAATGTTTCTTATTAATATTTGAGTTAATTATGGTTCCTCACTTTAGATTAAATATTTTTTCGGACGTTCTAGTTGTCCGGACCGACACCGGTTACTGGAACAGTAGAATGTACGGAGTTGCTACCGGGAGGGTGTTACATGAAGTGTTGGTAAGTTAACTTCATGCATATGTAGTGGTGGACCAAGTGGAAATTGAGTTTGAAGGCAATTATGGAGGCTTGACAAATATGGCAGCTTGTTAACTCTTTAAAGGATGCTGGAATTCATGAAGTTGTTTAATGAATTGTGGTCCTAAAGTTTGCCAAATATGTATGTAAATTAGTAGTGAAGATATATGTTATGATAGTGGACATGTAAATGAGCATGATTAAGTGATTAAATTGTGGTAATTGAGTTTGACAAATTCTGCACTTTATGGTGTATGTTGAAAGTGATTGTAAGCTGCCAAAATGATCAATAATATGTTGTGAAATATGTTTAGGTTAGGGTACAAACCAGAATGGGCAGGAAGGTGAAGTTTGGTAAGTGTTAAAGGTGATTTTTGATGAGTATAAATAAAATGCAATAGGGCTGTTTGTGTTTTAGGCTTAGAACCTTAAGTGTGTGGCTCCAATTGGTATGAAACCAATTGGAGGTGAAACTAGGCACAAAATGTGCCAACTTTCATGAAGGAAGCATGCTAAAATTCTGCTTGTAAAGTAACTTGAAAAATAACCAAATCCGGATTAAGTGCAAATAAGGCCTGAAAATTGACCATTTGGGTAGCAGTTAGTGTTTAGGCCATAACTCACTCAAAACAAGTCAAATTGACCTGAAATTTTGACCATGAATAGTTAAGACCCATATCTACAAGTCTTATGCAGACACCAAAACCCAAAAATGACCATAAGCAACTCAAACAGCTTGCACAAGTTTGGGTCCAAAAACTGGCCGAACCAAAATTGACCTAAAATGACCTAAAGTGACCAATTTTGATGCATTTTGATCAGCAATAGTAAAATGACCATAACTTGGTCTACATAACTCAGAATGACCTGAAATTTTGCCCCACGTGCAATAAGACATAGATCTACAAGTTTGTAGTTTTGATCGAAACCCGAAAACCGAGGGAACTAGGTTGCTGGCTAAGTCAAACTAGTATCCCGGAATCCAGCAAATTGCAAGAAAATGCAGTATACACGAAACTGAAATTGGTAACATGTACCAACCCTAAAAGACTATCGAATGTGACATATTAGTAACACTAAAACCTAAATTACCTAGAATGCACCGAGGGTCGACATAATAGGTTGAGTAAGCAAATAATAGAATTCAGTGAATTACTTATCAAGCATTATCGTTAGAGACAGTTTAAATGAGTACTGAAACACTTCAAATTGTGTTTCTCAGTTAGCAAAGACTCAGGAAAAGGGAAGGAAACACTGAGTCAAGACCAGGAGACAGTTATCAGAGGTTTGTGCACAACAGCTAATTCTTTTGAATTTTTCAATTGAAATGAATTATGACTATTTATACATTATTATTTTAAATTGTGGAAATGTGTTTGAATGAATATTTATTGCTTGAAAAGCATTGTAAATGGTTTGAAACTGTGAAAAATTGTTTGAATGATATTGATGGATACTTATTGATTGAAAAGCATTGGAAATGATTTGAAACCATAGCTATCATGTATATTGGTTGTATTCCTCGCTAGCTTATCTAGTGGGACGAATTGAATTCCCTCTCTGGCTGAAGTGTTGAGGTGTGTGCCTGTTGAGGACGAATAGAATGAGTTCTCATATTTTTGCTAGCTAGCTATGTTATTCCTCATTAGCCATCGGCTTCTGGGATGAATTGAATACCTCATTAGCCATCGGCTTTTGGGACGAATTGAACTTTGGAACATGATTAAGTTGTGTGTGATTTATTGATATGTATTGTGAGATTGTGAAATGGAGTTTAAATTCTTATTGACATTCACTGTCTTTTGAATTTAACTATGTTTTGATTACTGAGATTTATTGTGATATTGTGTTAAATTCCTTATGACATTATTATCTTGAATTTAACTATGGTTTTAAGTATCCACTATTTATTTAACTTATGATTTGTGATTTAAAGTTGTATTTGGTTAATGTTGTGCACCATTGAGACATTGTCTCAGCGATAGCTTTTTATTGCTGTCGCAGGTAGACAGACGGACAGGGCAGCAGACTAGGCTGCTAGTACATTCAGCGAGAGATCACCGGGTATATTGAGTATACCACATTTTGCATTTTGTACTGTAATGTATATTCACTGTATGTATATTTTGTTCTTGGTTTGAGCAGTTGTAAAATAAAATTGTACCTTGAAGTTGTAAAATAAATTATGAGTTATTTTGACTTTTAAAATTTGTACTGTATCTCTTTAATCTCAGTCTTTGAAAAATTATTGTGGAATTGAGTTGAGGAAAATATTGTGTTGTTTAACTGTTGGAGTTGAGATTGAGAAATATTTTAAAGTGTTTTTTTTTACAGGTTTCCTGAAGAACTGTTTTATCTAAAATACAGATGACACTCTGCCAAAATTTTTACAGAAATTCCTAAAAATTCAAATGTGTTGGTTCTATCACTTCAGTTCAAAAAGTTTTTAACACCTGTAAATAGTGCTCACCACTGTAAATAGAAGTAAGAAAAGTTTTAAAATCCCTTGTGGTGTATTTAATGGGTTATCAGTAGACGAAGTTGGTAATTCATTAGGTATACTACGGGATCATGTTATGCCTTACAGAGGGGTAGGGTGTGACATGTTTTAATGGTATCAGAGCTAGTTTTTTAAATTCTGTTTTCACATGTTATTTGAATATTCTTTCTTCATAGTCCAACTGCTCAATATCATTGTTTGATACATACAGTACATTACATTATAAATATGCACTAACGGGAGGAAATCTCTTTGCGTTAATTATTCAGGAGGACTAAGATCCTCGCATTGACTATGGAAGAGGGTGATCGTTCAGTCGATCAATCTATAGAGGCTGAGGTGCAAGGGGATGCTGACCCTACACAATGTCGATGTGCAGCAAAGAAAGACCAGCCCCACAAAGATCTGCAGCTTCGCTCGCTCGCCAGATGGTCAGTAATGTTCCAACAAATGGCTGGTAATATGCCTACTCAAGTCCCAATACAGACACCAGTGATACAACCACAGTCTCCTGCTAAGCAGTATGACAAATTGATAAAATATGGGGCTACAGAGTTCAAGGGGACAGTAGATCCTCTAGAGGCTGAATAGTGGTAAAAGAGAATGGATAGGGTATTCAAGAAACTGCATTGCATAGAGAAACTCAGATTTGAATACTCAGTATCTTTACTACAGGGGGATGCTTATGACTGGTGGAAAACCATTCCCCACAGTCTGGTAGAACATGCAGTGCTAACATGGAATGACTTTTTCAGGGAATTCAGACAAAAATATGTCCCTAATGCTTATGTAGACCAGAAGCTGCAAGAGTTCCTAAGTCTGAAACAGGGGAGCAGATCAGTGGCTGAGTATGAAAGAGAATTTTCCTGCCTGAGCCATTATGCAGTAAGTCAACTTTCTACCAGCAGGGAGAGATGCAAGAGGTTTGAAACCGGCTTGAAGCCCAGTATCAGATTACAAGTAGTCGGATTCAAACACACTAACTTCTCTAAACTTGTTTCTCAAGCCCTAGAGTTGGAAAGAATTGAATCTGAAGCAGCTCCTGAGAAAAAGAAATCAGAGAAGACAGAGAAAGAGGAAAAATCAGTAGAACAGAGTTCCAGTGGTCCTACTGGAAAGAGGAAGAACCATGGGGGACACAACAGAGGTGGCAAGAAGTCTGGTAAGGGAAGATATTCAAGATAGAAGCCTCCTCTATCTGGTCAGTAGAGTACCAGAGGTTCCTACCCTCCCCGCCATTGTGAAACTTGTGGAAGAAATCATGGTGGGATATGTTATAAGGCTATTGGAGCCTGTTATAACTGTGGAGGCACAGGACACTTTGCCAAGGACTGCACCAGTAGTCGCAGAGTTGGACGACCTCCTACTACTGCAGAAGGGTCAGTTCAGAGCCCTGTCACCAGAAGTTCACAACCACCCAGCAGAGGTAGAGGCAGGGGTAGAGGTAGCCTAGCAGGCAGCTAAGGCACAGTGAAACATTCAGAGCAAGACAGTGCACCAGTCAGAATTTATGCAATGAGACAGAGAGAAGAGGCCGAGACATCTGATGTTATGGCTGGTACCTTCTCAACTTTTAATCAATATGTGTTTGTGTTATTTGATCCAGGTTCTACCCATTCTTATGTGAGTGCTAGCATCATTGATTGCATTGTTGTTCCATGTACAAAAATGGACTTTGAGGTGCTAGTAACAAGTCCGCTAGGACAGGAGGTCAAGGTTAATAGAATGTATAGGGATTGTCCTTTGGTGATCCAAGGACACACTTTTCTATCTGATTTCATTGAAATGCCCTTCAGAGATTATGATATCATATTGGGCATGGATTGGTTAGCCAGGCATCATGCCATGATTAACTGTAGGCTGAAGACAGTCACTTTTGGCCTCCCTCAATACAGTGATGTGGTAATACATGGGGAGAGGTAGTTATTGCCATCAAACATCATATCGGCTGCACTAGCCAGAAAAATGATCAGAAAGGGGTGTGAAGCATACTTGGCACATATGGTAGACACCCAAGTGGGGAGTCCAGCATTGAAGGACATCCCTACAGTATATGACTTTCCAGATGTGTTTCCTGATGAATTGCCAGGATTACCTCCAGAAAGAGAAGTGTAGTTTGAAATTAATGTTATGCCTGGTGTGGATCCAATCTCCATAACACCATATAGAATGGCACCAGCAGAGTTGAAGGAGTTGAAGATATAGTTGCAAGAATTACTTGAAAAGGGCTTCATCAGCCCTAGTGTGTCACCTTGGGGAGCACCAGTGTTGTTTATTAAGAAGAAGGATGGTACTCTCCGCTTATGTATAGATTACCGGCAGTTGAATAAGGTGATAATAAAGAACAGATATCCATCGCCTCTCATTGATGATCTGTTTGATCAGTTGAAGGGTGCAGCTGTATTCTCCAAAATTGATTTACGATCTGGTTATTATCAGTTGAAGGTGCAAGAGCAGAGTATTCCAAAAACTGCTTTCAGAACTCGGTATGGCCACTATGAGTTTCTAGTAATGCCATTCGGGTTAACAAATGCTCCAGCTGCTTTTATGGATCTGATGAACACTATCTTCAGACCATATCTCGACCAATTTGTGGTGGTGTTTATTGATGACATTTTGATATATTCAAGGAATGCAGAGGAGCATGACAGATATCTGCGGATTATACAGTAGACTTTAAGGGAGAAACAGCTATACGCCAAATTATCAAAGTGTGAATTTTGGTTGAAAGAAATCTCCTTTTTGGGACATGTTGTGTCAGCTGAAGGGATCAAGGTGGATTCCAGCAAGGTAGAAGCTATCCTTAATTGGAAACCGCCCAGGAACATCACAGAAATTCACAGTTTTCTGGATTTAGCTGGATATTACCGTCGGTTTATGAAGGGGTTTTTTATGTTATCTTCTCCACTGACCAAACTGCTTCCGAAAGATGTAAAATTTCAATGGACTGATAAATGCCAGCAGAGTTTTGATGAGTTGAAGAAGTGTTTGACTAAAGCTCCAATTCTCAATTTACCTACTCCGGGTAAAGAATACACAATTTATAGTGATGCTTCTCACAATGGGTTAGGCTGTGTACTGATGCAAGATCGGAATGTTATTGCTTATGCATCACGCCAGCTGAAACTGCATGAGAGGAACTACCCAACACCTGATTTGGAGCTAGCAGCTATTGTTTTTGCTCTGAAGATCTGGAGACACTATTTGTATGGGGAGAAATGTTACATTTACACAGATCACAAGAGCTTGAAGTACTTAGGCACCTAGAAGGAATTGAATTTGAGGCAGAGGAGATGGTTAGAACTCATTAAAGACTATGATTGTTTAATAGACTATCAGCCATGGAAAGCAAATGTGGTGGCTGATGCCTTAAGTCGCAAGACTATGGCAAGTCTCAGAGTTTCTCCTTTGTCCATGGTATATGAATTAAAAGCACAACATGCCAGTTTAGAGATTGATGATGAGGGACAAACAGTAGTTGCATGGCATGTACAGCCAGTGTTGATTGATCAGATCAGAATGGCTGCTCAGAGTGATGATAAGTATCAGAAGCTACTGAAAGAAGTCCAGTAAGGCAAGAAACCTGAATTCTCTATGAGAGATGATGGGTTATTACTACATCAGGGCAGAATGTGCGTTCCTAGTCATGTGGAATTGAGACAAATCATTATGAAGGAAACACATGAGTCTCCTTTTGCTATGACCCTGGTGGAACTAAAATGTACAGAGGGTTGAAAGAGCATTACTAGTGGATGAATATGAAGAGGGATATAGCTGAGTTTGTTTCCAAATGCCTAACTTGTCAGCAAGTAAAGGCAGAACATCAAGTTCCAACTAGTTTGTTACATCCTTTGCTAGTACTAGAGTGGAAATGGGAGCGGATAACTATGGATTTTGTTACAGGACTTCCAAGGACACAGAATAGTCATGATGCAGTATGGGTTATAGTTGACAGATTGACCAAGTCTGCTCACTTTTTGCCAGTTCGGATGGATTATAGCCTAGAAAGATTGGCCAGATTGTACATATATGAGATTATAAAATTACATAGAGTGCCAGTATCAATTGTGTCTGACAGAGATCCTAGGTTCACTTCTAGATTCTGGGGTAGTCTTTAGAGAGCCTTAGGAACTAGATTGAACTTTAGCACAGCATTCCACCCACAGACAGATGGCCAGTCTGAAAGGGTAATTCAGATATTGGAGGATATGTTACGGGCTTGTGTGATTGAGTTTGAAGGTAGTTGGGATACACACTTGCCTTTGATTGAGTTTGCTTATAACAACAGCTACCAATCAAGCATTGGGATGCCTCCATATGAAACTTTGTATGGCAGAAAGTGTAGAACTCCCTTATGTTGGGATGAAGTAGGTGAAAGGAAGATGATTGGGCCAGAAATTGTTCAGCAGACAGAGGAAAAGATCAGATTGATCAGAGATAGACTCAAGGCTGCATCAGACCGTCAGAAGTCCTATGTTGATCTGAAGAGAAGAGATATTGAATATGAAGTGGGTGATAAAGTATTCCTCAAAGTTTCTCCATGGAAGAGGATTATGAGATTTGGCAGAAAGGGGAAACTGAGTCCTTATTTCATCGGACCATATGAGGTTCTGGAAAGAGTGGGTCCTTTGGCATATCGGTTGGCATTACCTCCAGAGCTAGCAAGGATACACAGTGTCTTCCATGTGTCCATGTTAAGAAGGTACAGATCTAACCCATCTCATGTACTATTAGTTGAAGAGATTGAGGTAAATCTAGACCTCTCATATGAGGAAGAAGCCATAGAAATTCTGGATTAGGAGGTGAAGCAGCTGAGGAACAAACAGATACACTTGGTTAAAGTGTTATGGAACCATCATTCAGGCCAAGAAGCTACTTGGGAACGTGAAGAGGATATGAGGAGACAACACCCACAGTTGTTCAGAGACTAATGCCAGGTAAAATTTCGAGACGAAATTTATTTAAGGGGGGGAGAATTGTAACACCCCTATGTTCGGTAGTGCGTTCTACTGTTCCAATGACCAGTGTTGTCCGGACAGCTAGAATGCCTAGAACTACACTTCGATATGAGTGAGGAGATATAGAATAATGAAATACAAGAAAAATAAAGGAAAAATAATAGCAAAGAAGTGTAACCAAGTTAAGCGAGCCGAGAACACTAGCGATGGGTGACCGCACCGGGAAGTCACGGCATGGACCGTTGACTAGCCCTGGACCGTAGGGAACCTTGAAAAATATTTTTAGGACTTAAAGAGACACCTATTGAAATACAAATACCATTACAAATACTAAATAAAAATTAAATAATTAGTACAAAGAAAAGTGAGAAATCAAAAAATGGACAAAACCCGGTGTTACCGAAAAATCGGGAATGCAACCCGAACAGGGGCATTGTGGTCATTTGACATCCCGAGTTGCCTTTTGACCAAAATGTCCATTAAAAATAAATAATATTACACTTGGAAAATATAATGAAAAATTAAATTAGGGGTACCTAATGTAAATAACAAAAATGGGATTCAAATTGAGTAATTAACACATTTAACTTATAATGTAATTAAATATTGGTGAGTGGAGCACTATGGGGTTAAAATAATCAATATGTGGGCAGGTGTAAACCCCACTAACACCTTCATCTTCTTCATTCACTCACCATTGCCGAAATGAAAAGCTTGAAAATCCTCCATGGCCGTTTTGCTTAAAGCTTCATAATCTCCATCATTTCCACCTCCAAACACCAAAGTTTCTTCACTAATTTTGATCCCCACCTCACAAGGAAGAAGTAGATACTAAATTCAAGGGAGTTTGGTGAAGATTTAACAAGCCCCAACAATAGGTAAGTGTTTAAATTGATTTATTTCTTAAGTAAAGTTTATGGGAAGCTTGAGATGAACAAATTGATGAAGAAAATTTGAGGTTTTGGTGAGTTGTTATTATGCACTAGTTAGGCAGCCATGGTACTTAAATATTTTGAATTATTTTCACATGCAATTGATGGGTATTGATGTTGATAAAAGTGATTAAAAGTTTTAGTAGGTTAATTCTTGGTGTATGTTAAAATTGAGCACTTGAGTTGGAAATTTTGTTGAATTTAAAATTCTATGCGTGAGTGCCTAAATGGACAGCCATGAAATTGTACGCTAAATGAAATATTATTACATGTTTTGTGAAGAATTAATGTTGACTAATGTGATTTGAAGTGTTGGTAAGTTAACTTCATGCATATGTAGTGGTGGACCAAGTGGAAATTGAGTTTGAAGGCAATTATGGAGGCTTGACAAATATGGCAGCTTGTTAACTCTTTAAAGGATGCTGGAATTCATGAAGTTGTTTAATGAATTGTGGTCCTAAAGTTTGCCAAATATGTATGTAAATTAGTAGTGAAGATATATGTTATGATAGTGGACATGTAAATGAGCATGATTAAGTGATTAAATTGTGGTAATTGAGTTTGACAAATTCTGCACTTTATGGTGTATGTTGAAAGTGATTGTAAGCTGCCAAAATGATCAATAATATGTTGTGAAATATGTTTAGGTTAGGGTACAAACCAGAATGGGCAGGAAGGTGAAGTTTGGTAAGTGTTAAAGGTGATTTTTGATGAGTATAAACAAAATGCAATAGGGCTGTTTGTGTTTTAGGCTTAGAACCTTAAATGTGTGGCTCCAATTGGTATGAAACCAATTGTAGGTGAAACTAGGCACAAAATGTGCCAACTTTCATGAAGGAAGCATGCCAAAATTCTGCTTGTAAAGTAACTTGAAAAATGACCAAATCCGGATTAAGTGCAAATAAGGCCTGAAAATTGACCATTTGGGCAGCAGTTAGTGTTTAGGCTATAACTCACTCAAAACAGGTCAAATTGACCTGAAATTTTGACCATGAATAGTTAAGACCCATATCTACAAGTATTATGCAGACACCAAAACCCAGAAATAACCATAAGCAAGTCAAACAGCTTGCATAAGTTCGGGTCCAAAAACTGGCCGAACCAAAATTGACCTAAAATGACCTAAAGTGACCAATTTTGATGCATTTTGACCAGCAATAGTAAAATGACCATAACTTGGTCTACATAACTCAGAATGACCTGAAATTTTGCCCCGCGTGCAATAAGACATAGATTTACAAGTTTGTAGTTTTGACCGAAACCCGAAAACCGAGGGAACTAGGTCGCCGGCTAGGTCAAACTAGTATACCGGAATCCAGCAAATTGCAGAAAAATGCAGTATACACGGAACTAAAATTGGTAATATGTACCAACCCTAAAAGACTATTGAATGTGACATATTAGTAGCACTAAAACCTAAATTACCTAGAATGCACCGAGGGTCGACATAATAGGTTGACTAAGCAAATAATAGAATTCAGTGAATTACTTATCAAGCATTATCATTAGAGACAGTTTAAATGAGTACTGAAACACTTCAAATTATGTTTCTCAGTTAGCAAAGACTCAGGAAAAGGGAAGGAAACACTGAGTCAATGTAACACCCCCGTTGTATAGCTTGGTATATTTCACTGGTCCGGTGACCGGTGTCGGTCCGGACAATTAATGGGATTAGAGCCACACTTAAGACAATTTGAGAAGCCATAAACACAAATAATTAATAATGTTTAATTAGTTAACTATAAATAAGAAAAACAGAACATAAGAGGTTAAGCAGCCGAGAGTCACAATGATGAGTGACCTCCTCAAAACAGCTGAAGTCATTTTAAACTCAAATTTGAAATGTAAAAAGTGACTGCGATCCTTAGGACCCTTATGAACACAATGGAAAAAGAAAATCACGAAAAAGCTGTTAAGTCGGTCAAATAATTAGGCGAGGGCGGAAGAAATATTGGATTATTTGCAAACGGGATGAACAAGCGAGGGCAATTTGGTCAATTGACCCAGAGTGACTCTGACCTAATCATCGAATAAAATCGGAGAAAAGAAAATTTCGGAATCGAGAATTAAATTAAAGAACTAATAGAAAAATAAATAAAAAGAAAAAAGAAAGAAGATGGAAAAGTCAAAGTGATGACATCATGCATGATGTCATAAAGGCTTAATTGATTTATTTTATTAATTTGGGAATTTTGGTCTTCTTAAGACATAAAAGAAAAGAAAAGAAAAGAAAAAAAAAATATATAATAAAGTCATCTTCTTCATCAAAAACGTGACTCTCTCTCCCTCACCTTCTCCCTCACCCAAAACCTCCATTAAAGCTCATTTTGAGCTTGATCAAATCCCTAATTCCACCATAGAAAAATTAGCCACCATAGTTAAAGCTTATCTAGGCAACTTGAGAAGAGGATTGAGCAAGAAAGAAAGAAGGAAAATTTGAAGGAAAGGAGGAAGAAAATTGCTACACAAAGGTTAGTATGCTAAACTCTTTATTTATCCATTCAAATGCATATGTGATGGTTGAAAGTGAGCTTAGAACTTGATTAAATGAAACAAACATGGGAGAATGACCATTGCTGAAATTTGGCCTGGTTGAAGGGAGTATGAATTGCATGAATTTAATGGGTTTGAATGAGTTTAGAAACCTTCCTTAGTTGAATGATTAGCATTAAAACCATTAAGTGTGATTAATTGCACAATTTGAGTGAATTAGGGTTTGAATGTTAGGGTTTTGAGGCAAAAATTTGGAGAAATGCATAAATGGCATGTTTGACCTATTGTTAAATGAAATAATGGTCAATTATGACCAAATAAGTTGTGTGGGAATTGTTGGAATAAAAATCAAATTCGTAGGTCAATGGTCATGCTGCTGGCAGCATGACCAAACCCACTTTGAAGGACCAAAACTCAAATTTTACAAGCCCAATTGATATGCTACCAATTGGAGATGAAAATAGACATAAAATAGCACAATTTTCATTGAGGAACCATGGCCAAAAACTGACCAAAACTTAGTGAAACAATTGACCAAAGTGAAGTGATAGCAGGCTGCCACTGCACTAAATTGACCAAATGAACAGTGGTCATAACTCGAGTTAGACAGGTCAAATTGACCTGAAATTTGGCCAAGGGTTAGAGGGCATATAGATCTAAAACTTTCATGAAGAACATCACCCCAAATTATGCCATTAACCCATTCAGATTATTGAGCAAAGTTAGGCTACCAAACCTGCAACTCTGCAGAGTTTTCATTGAGCAGCAATGTTTGGATGGCTATAACTCCCTCTAGAAAACTCGGATTTAGGCGATTCTTGAACCGATGGAAATCTAAGACATAGTATAACATTTCATATGAAGAAAGTGAGACCAAATTATGAACTTAACTTGATCAAATTATTGATCAAAGTTGGACAAAAATCTGCCAGAACCCAAAATTGCAGCATGAACAGTGCACGTGAACAGTAAACTTATTTTGACCATAACTTGAGCTACAAAACTCCGATTGAGGTGATCCAAAAATGAGAATACACTTAAGACAATAAGGAACATTTTCTATGAAGGAAGTTTTGTTAAATTCCAACAGTAGATCGACCAATGGAATAGTACAACTTCGGAGAACCATAACCGAAAATTGGCAATTTTGCCAAAATGACCTAAGCTTTAAACAAATGACCAAAACCAACAAGTTTGGTGACCAAAATGTGGTATGTGGGTGAAGTTGGAGTTCCCATACCTATTAAGCCTTAGAAAGTCAATAATTTGACTTGAATAGTGCAGTGAATAGTAACCCAAAACACAAAATTTCGAGAACGTCGAATTTAACACGTTAGAGCTAGGTAAATGTGAAGTTAAGTTTATTTTGGATTTATTTTAAGTTTTATTACTGAAACATTGGAAAATTTCGTGTTTCAGTGGAAAAAAATACCAAGACAGAACCCGAGGAGTCGAGTCAAGGCCAACAGGCGATTCGTTTGAGGTTTGTGCACAACATATACTTTTATAATCATCTTTTGCATAATGTTTTGAATAATGTGAAATATTGGATTATAGCATTTTTATGATGTTTGATTTAAATTGTGAAAGTTATTGTGTATATTTGAAATGACAATGTTTAGCAAATTGTTAAGATAAGTTTTGAAACCACAGTGTCATGACCATATATTTGAACACCTCACTAGCATGACTAGTGGGGGTAATTAGTTTCAAATTTTGATTCCTTCTCTAGAGAAGTGTTGAGGTGTGCCAGTAGAAGAGGATGTGAATGGATATCCATATATTTGAGCTAGCTAGCCTGTGATATGATTTCTCTTTAGCCTCTGGCTATTGAGATTCATGTGATTTCTCTTTAGCCTCTGGCTATTGAGATTCTATTTGTTTCGAATGGCGTGATCTAACTGTGGGTTTTATGAAATGTGTTTTGATACTTTGAAATGAACTTGGTTTACATGTAAAATCTCACAATGCATGATTGTATTTAATTTTCATGTTTAGCCAAATTTTTGAATGAATGTGCTTTAAGCTTTGCGTAAAGATTATTTTAGTATATTGTGCACCACTGAGTCCTAGTACTCAGCGATAGCTTTATTCTTTGTCGCGAATCTGAGAGACTAGAGGAAGCAGATCGTATTTCAAGTGTGTGAAGTCATTAGCTTGAAGCCTTCGGGTATAATTTATACCCTAACTGCAAATACTTCTTTTGATGTATATATTGCACATAAATGTATGGACATGTAAAAATGGGTCTTGAGCAGCTTGTGCACAAATTTGTATGAAGTTTATAATAAAGTTTAGTTTGTGTTTCTTTTGATATAAAATTGTAAGGATGTGTATAAATTGTTTTGTTTTTAATGAAATATGAATGATATTGTTTGACAGTATTTTGAGAATTATTGAACTTGTGAATTTTGAGAAATTGGTTGAGATTGAGTATGAATTTGAAGCAGTGGTTAGAAAATTATTGGAAGTGCTTTTATTTCAGGTATTTGAAGAACTGGTTTCTCAAAATACAGAGGAAACTCTGTCAAAATTTTTATAAAATTTGCGTAAAAATAAAATGGGCCAAAAATATTAGCTAGTTTTAATTTAACTAAATGTTTTAAGTACTTATTAGATAATGCTCACCACTTGTCAAAAATAAGAAAATTGTTTTAAAATCCCTTGTAGGGTACTTAATGAGTTATCGGTAGGTGAAGTTCGGTAGTTCATTAGGTATTCTACGGGATCATGTTATGCCTTACGGTATCAGAGCAAATTTTTGAATTATGTTTTAAATTGTGAATTTGTGTCTTTTCTTTGTTAAGTACAACTGTTCAATGTCCATAATTGTTACATACAGTGCATTACATCATGAATATGAACTAACGGAGGGAAATCTCCTTGTGTTACTTGTTCAGGAGATACCCTAACTTCAGCCTGAAATGGAAGAAGGGGATCGCTCGATTGAGCGATCTGTTGAAGCCGAGGCACAAGGAAGCCCGACTTTACGAATGTCGATGGGTCGAGAGCACCCCACAAATGCCGCAGATTCCTGCACAATTTGCACTGCCAGATGGCTGCGATGTTTCAACAAATGGCTAGGGTATGCGTTCAAACTCCACCACAACCACTGTGGCACAACCATTGCCTCGGCCGGACAATATGATAAATTCTTCAAGTATGGGGTGCAGAATTTAAAGTACAGTGGACCCTTTAGAGGCAGAGCAATGGCTTGAAAGAATGGACCAGTGTTTAAGAAAGCATCGCCAAGATGAGCTGAAGTTGGAATATTCGTGTCGCTCTGCAAGGATGCGTATGATTGGTGGAAGACCATCCCCACAGCTTGGCTGAACCACGATCTTGACACAGGATGACTTCATCAGAGAGTTCGCAGAAATACATCGGATGCATATGTTGATCGAAGCGCAAGAATTTTGAGTTTGAAACAAAGGGAACTGAATCAGAGAATATGAAAGAGATTTCTCAAGGCTAAGCCACTATCTTTGGAAGCTTAGTCTCCACCCGAGAGAGATGCAAGAGGTTTGAGTCAGGGCTAAGGCAGTCCGAGAATGCAAGTTGTGGGTTTTGGACATCAGAATTTTTCTGAATTGATCTCACAAGCCTTGGAATTAGAAAGGATAGAATCGAAGAAGGCGGTGAGGAAGGGTTCACAAGAGAAATCAGAAAAAGACAAGGGGGAAAAATCAGTTGAACAGAGTTCTGGTGCTACCTCTAGAAAGAGAAAGAAGTTTAGTGGACCCAGCAGGGGTCGAGGTGGAAGATTTAGTAGGAGCCGATTCTCCGGACAGAGACCCTAGGTGCAGTGGTGATCAGTAGGGGTTCACGATGCCGCCCTGTGAGATTTGTGGCAAGATTCATGGGGGGGGGAATGTTATTGGGCCACTGGAGCCTGTTTTAACTGCGGGGGCAAGGGTCATTTAACAAGAGACTGTACTAGTGCTCCGAGATATGGTCCAGCTCCTACTACTGCCGAGGGATCTATTCAGAGTCCTTCCGCAGGTTCACCATCGGTTAGCGAGAGGAAGAGGCAGAGGTAGAGGCACTGCTTCAGGCAGTCAGGGCACAATTGGTCAATCAGGACAAAGAAGTGCTTCAACCAGAATCTACGCAATGAGATAGCGTGAAGAGGCTGAGACTTCTGATGTGGTAGCTGGTATATTCTTTATCTCTGATCAAGAAGTATTTGTATTGTTTGATCCGGGTTCAACCCATTCATATGTTAGTGCTAGCATAGTCAGTTCACTTGCTGTTCCATGTGTGCAAATGGGTTTTGAAGTGCTAGTAACTAGTCCGTTAGGACAAGAGGTCCGGGTCAACAGAATTTATAGAGACTGTCCTTTGGTAATCCAAGGACATGTTTTCCTGTCAGACTTGATTAAAATGCCCTTCAGAGAGTATGATATCATCTTGGGCATGGATTGGTTAGCCAGGCATCACGCCATGATTGACTGTAGACTGAAGACAGTCACTTTTGGTCTCCCTTTGTATGATGATGTGGTAATACATGGGGAGAGGCATTTATTGCCATCAAACATCATTTCGGTTGCATTAGCCAGAAGAATGATCAGAAAGGGGTGTGAAGAATACTTGGCACATGTGATAGACACCCAAGTGGGGAGTCCAGCACTAAGGGACATCCCTACGGTATGTGACTTTTCGGATGTATTTCCTGATGAACTACCAGGATTACCTCCAAAAAGAGAAGTGCAATTTGAGATTAATGTTATGCCTGGTGTGGACCCAATCTCCATAACGCCATATAGAATGGCACCTGCAGAATTGAAAGAATTGAAAGTGCAGTTGCAAGAATTGCTTGACAAGGGCTTTATCCGCCCTAGTGTGTCACCTTGGGGAGCGCCAGTGTTGTTTGTAAAGAAGAAAGATGGCACTCTCCGCTTGTGTATTGATTATCGACAGTTGAATAAGGTGACAATAAAGAATAGAAATCCATTGCCCCGCATTGATGACTTATTTGATCAGTTAAGGGGTGCAGCTGTGTTCTCCAAAATTGACCTGAGATCAGGTTATTATCAGCTGAAAGTTCAAGAGCAGAGTATTTCAAAAACTGCCTTTAGAACCCGCTATGGCCATTATGAGTTCTTGGTCATGCCATTCGGGTTAACTAAGCTGCTTTTATGGATCTGATGAACACTATCTTCAGACCATACCTCGACCAGTTTGTTGTGGTATTCATTGATGATATATTGGTCTATTCGAGGAATGCAGAAGAGCATGATAAACATCTGCAGTTATGCTGCGATTTTGAGAGAAAGCGACTATATGCCAAATTGTCGAAATGTGAATTTTGGCTGAAGGAGATATCTTTCTTGGGGCATGTAGTATCAGAAGAGGGCATCAAGGTAGATCCAAGTAAGATTGAAGCTGTCCTTAATTGGAGGCCACCCAGAAATGTCACAGAAATTCGTAGTTTTCTAGGTTTAGCTGGATACTACCGTAGATTTGTGAAGGGATTCTCCATGTTGGCATCTCCATTGACCAAGCTGCTTAGAAAAGATGTAAAATTTCAGTGGACGGATAAATGCCAGCAGAGTTTTGATGAATTGAAGAGATGTTTGACTGAAGCTCCAATCCTTACTTTACCTACTCCACGTAAAGAATATACAGTATATAGTGACGCTTCTCACAATGGGTTAGGCTGTGTATTGATGCAAGATAGAAATGTCATTGCCTATGCATCACGCTAGCTAAAACCGCATGAGAGGAACTATCCAACACATGATTTGGAGCTTGCAGCTATTGTGTTTGCTCTTAAGATCTGGAGGCATTATTTGTATGGGGAGAAGTGCTACATCTATACAGATCATAAGAGCTTGAAGTATTTGGGCACCCAAAAAGAGTTGAATTTGAGACAGAGGAGATGGTTAGAGTTGATAAAAGACTATGATTGTCTGATAGACTATCAGCCAGGGAAAGCTAATGTTGTGGCTGACGCCTTAAGTCGTAAGACTATGGCAAATCTACAAGTTACTCCTTTGTCTTTGGTACATGAGTTGAGATCATTACATGCTAGTTTAGAGATTAATGATGATGGGCAAACAGTAATTGCATGGCATGTACAGCCAGTGTTGGTTGATCAGATTAGAATGGCTGCTCAGAATGATCAGAAGTATCAGAAGCTGATGGAAGAAGTCCAGCAGGGCAAAAAACCAAAATTCTCAATCAGAGATAATGGTCTACTGCTACACCAGGGCAGAATGTGTGTTCCTAATGATGTTGATTTGAGGCAGATCATTTTGAAGGAAGCACATGAGTCTCCTTTTGCCATGCACCCTGGTGGCACAAAAATGTATAGAGGGCTAAAGGAGCATTACTGGTGGATGGGTATGAAAAGGGATGTGGCAGAGTTTGTATCTAAATGCCTAACTTGTCAGCAAGTAAAGGCAGAGCATCAAGTACCATTGGTTGTTACATCCACTACCGATGCAGTGGAAATGGGAGAGAATAATGATGGATTTTATGATGGGACTTCCAAGGACACAGAAGAGTCATGATGCAGTTTGGGTCATTGTTGACAGACTGACTAAATCTGCTCATTTTACGCGATCGGATGGACTACATTTAGAAAGATTGGCCAAGTTATACATCGATGAGATTGTGAGATTGCATGGAGTGCCGGTATCCATCGTGTCGAGGAGATCCTAGGTTCACTTCTAGATTCTGGGGTAGTCTTCAGAGAGCCCTAGGAACTAGATTGAACTTCAGTACTGCATTCCACCCACAGACAGATGGCCAGTCTGAGAGGATAATTCAGATCTTGGAGGACATGCTACGGGCTTGTGTGATTGAGTTTGAGGGTAGTTGGGATGCACACTTGCCTTTGATTGAGTTTGCTTATAACAACAGCTATCAATCAAGCATTGGGATGCCTCCATATGAAGCTTTGTATGGCAGAAAATGTAGAACCCCGTTGTGTTGGGATGACGTGGGTGAAAGAAAAATGATTGGACCCGAAATGGTTCAACAGACTGAAGAGAAAATCAAGGTGATCAGGGGTCGACTTAAAACTGCATCAGACCGTCAAAAGTCCTATGTTGATTTGAAAAGAAGGGATATTGAGTATGCAGTGGGTAAGAAGGTTTTCCTCAAAGTTTCTCCTTGGAAGAGAATTATGAGATTCGGCAGAAAGGGGAAACTAAGTCCTCGTTTTATCGGGCCATATGAGGTTCTGGAAAGAGTGGGTCCTTTGGCATATCGGTTGGCACTACCTCCAGAGTTGGAGAAGATACATAATGTCTTCCATGTGTCCATGTTGAGGAGGTACCGATCAGACCCATTTCATGTACTACCAGTAGAAGAAATAGAAGTAAATCCAGACCTCACATATGAAGAAGAACCCATAAAGATTCTGGCTTATGAGGTGAAGCAGCTACGGAATAAGCAGATACCGTTGGTAAAAGTGTTGTGGAACCATCATTCGAGCCAAGAAGCTACTTGGGAACGAGAGGAGGACATGAGGAGACAACACCCACAGCTGTTCAGAGATTGATACCAGGTAAAAATTTCGAGACGAAATTTATTTAAGGGGTGGAGAATTGTAACACCCCCGTTGTATAGCACAGTATATTTCATCGTCGATGACGGTGTCGGTCCGGACAATTAATGGGATTAGAGCCACACTTAAGACAATTTGAGAAGCCATAAACACAAATAATTAGTAATGTTTAGTTAGTTAACTATAAATAAGAAAAATAGAACATAAGAGGTTAAACGAGCCGAGAGTCATAGCGATGAGTGACCTCCTCGGGAACGACTGCGAAGTCGTTTTAAAATCAAATTTCGAGCCGTAAAAAGTGACGCTGCGGTCCTTAGGACCCTTATGAACACAGTGGAAAAGAGAAAATCATGAAAAAGAACTGTTAAGTCAGTCAAATAATTAGGTCAGGGAGCCGGAAGAAATATTGGATTATTTGCAAACCGGGATGAACAAGCAAGGGGCAATTTGGTCAATTGACCCCGAGAGCTGACTCCTGACCTAACTGTCGAATAAAATCGGAGAAAAGAAAATTTCGGAATCGAGAATTAAATTAAAGAACTAATAGAAAAATAAATAAAAAAAAGAAAGAAGATGGAAAAGTCAAAGTGATGACATCATGCATGATGTCATAAAGGCTTAATTGATTTATTTTATTAATTTGGGAATTTTGGTCTTCTTAAGACATAAAAGAAAAGAAAAGAAAAGAAAAAAAAATATATAATAAAGTCATCTTCTTCATCAAAAACGTGACTCTCTCTCCCTCACCCTCTCCCTCACCCAAAACCTCCATTAAAGCTCATTTTGAGCTTGATCAAATCCCTAATTCCACCATAGAAAAATTAGCCACCATAGTTAAAGCTTATCTAGGCAACTTGAGAAGAGGATTGAGCAAGAAAGAAAGAAGGAAAATTTGAAGGAAAGGAGGAAGAAAATTGCTACACAAAGGTTAGTATGCTAAACTCTTTATTTATCCATTCAAATGCATATGTGATGGTTGAAAGTGAGCTTAGAACTTGATTAAATGAAACAAACATGGGAGAATGACCATTGCTGAAATTTGGCCTGGTTGAAGGGAGTATGAATTGCATGAATTTAATGGGTTTGAATGAGTTTAGAAACCTTCCTTAGTTGAATGATTAGCATTAAAACCATTAAGTGTGATTAATTGCACAATTTGAGTGAATTAGGGTTTGAATGTTAGGGTTTTGAGGCAAAAATTTGGAGAAATGCATAAATGGCATGTTTGACCTATTGTGAAATGAAATAATGGTCAATTATGACCAAATAAGTTGTGTGGGAATTGTTGGAATAAAAATCAAATTCGTAGGTCAATGGTCATTCTGCTGGCAGCATGACCAAACCCACTTTGAAGGACCAAAACTCAAATTTTACAAGCCCAATTGATATGCTACCAATTGGAGATGAAAATAGACATAAAATAGCACAATTTTCATTTAGGAACCATGGCCAAAAACTGACCAAAACTTGGTGAAACAATTGACCAAAGTGAAGTGATAGCAGGCTGCCACTGCACTAAATTGACCAAATGAACAGTAACTGTTCATTTGGTCATAACTCGAGTTAGACAAGTCAAATTGACATGAAATTTGGCCAGGGGTTAGAGGGCATATAGATCTAAAACTTTCATGAAGAACATCACCCCAAATTATGCCATTAACCCATTCAGATTATTGAGCAAAGTTAGGCTACCAAACCTGCAACTCTGCAGAGTTTTCATTGAGCAGCAATGTTTGGATGGCTATAACTCCCTCTAGAAAACTCGGATTTAGGCGATTTTTGAACCGATGGAAACCTAATACATAGTAGAACATTTCATATGAAGAAAGTGAGACCAAATTATGAACTTAACGTGATCAAATTATTGACCAAAGTTGGACAAAAATCTGCCAGAACCCAAAATTGCAGCATGAGCGATTGCGTGAACGATAAACTTATTTTGACCATAACTTGAGCTACAAAACTCTGATTGAGGTGATCCAAAAATGAGAATACACTTAAGACAATAAGGAACATTTTCTATGAAGGAAGTTTTGTTAAATTCTAACAGTAGATCGACCAATGGAATAGTGCAACTTCGGAGAACCAAAACCGAAAATTGGCAATTTTGCCAAAATGACCTAAGCTTTAAACAAATGACCAAAACCAACAAGTTTGGTGACCAAAATGTGGTATGTGGGTGAAGTTGGAGTTCCCATACCTATTAAGCCTTAGAAAGTCAATAATTTGACTTGAATAGTGCAGTGAATAGGTACCCGAAACACAAAATTTCGAGAACGTCGAATTTAACACGTTAGAGCTAGGTAAATGTGAAGTTAAGTTTATTTTGGATTTATTTTAAGTTTTAGTACTGAAACATTGGAAAATTTCGTGTTTCAGTGGAAAAAAATACCGGGACAGAACCCGAGGAGTCGAGTCAAGGCCAACAGGCGACTCGTTTGAGGTTTGTGCACAATATATACTTTTATAATCATCTTTTGCATAATGTTTTGAATAATGTGAAATATTGGATTATAGCATTTTTATGATGTTTGATTTAAATTGTGAAAGTTATTGTGTATATTTGAAATGACAATGTTTAGCAAATTGTTAAGATAAGTTTTGAAACCACAGTGTCATGACCATATATTTGAACACCTCACTAGCACGACTAGTGGGGGTAATTAGTTTCGAATTTTGATTCCTTCTCTGGAGAAGTGTTGAGGTGTGCCAGTAGAAGAGGATGTGAATGGATATCCATATATTTGAGCTAGCTAGCCTATGATATGATTTCTCTTTAGCCTCTGGCTATTGAGATTCATGTGATTTCTCTTTAGCCTCTAGCTATTGAGATTCTATTTGTTTCGAATGGCGTGATCTAACTGTGGGTTTTATGAAATGTGTTTTGATACTTTGAAATGAACTTGGTTTACATGTAAAATCTCACAATGCATGATTGTATTTAATTTTCATGTTTAGCCAAATTTTTGAATGAATGTGCTTTAAGCTTTGCGTAAAGATTATTTTAGTATATTGTGCACCACCACTGAGTCCTAGTACTCAGCGATAGCTTTTATTGCTGTCGCAGATACAGAGACTAGAGGAGCAGCAGACTGAGCTGCTGAAGTGTGTGAAGTCATCAGCTTGAAGCCTTCGGGTATAATTTATACCCTAACTGCAAATACTTCTTTTGATGTATATATTGCACATAAATGTATGGACATGTAAAAATGGGTCTTGAGCAGCTTGTACACAAATTTGTATGAAGTTTATAATAAAGTTTAGTTTGTGTTTCTTTTGATATAAAATTGTAAGGATGTGTATAAATTGTTTTGTTTTTAATGAAATATGAATGATATTGTTTGACAGTATTTTGAGAATTATTGAACTTTTGAATTTTGAGAAATTGGTTGAGATTGAGTATGAATTTGAAGCAGTGGTTAGAAAATTATTGGAAGTGCTTTTATTTCAGGTATTTGAAGAACTGGTTTCTCAAAATACAGAGGAAACTCTGTCAAAATTTTTATAAAATTTGTGTAAAAATAAAATGGGCCAAAAATATTAACTAGTTTTAATTTAACTAAATGTTTTAAGTACTTATTAGATAATGCTCACCACTTGTCAAAAATAAGAAAATTGTTTTAAAATCCCTTGTAGGGTACTTAATGAGTTATCGGTAGGTGAAGTTCGGTAGTTCATTAGGTATTCTACGGAATCATGTTATGCCTTACAGAGGGGTAAGGTGTGACAGTCAAGACCAAGAGACAGTTATCAGAGGTTTATGCACAACAGCTAATTCTTTTGAATTTTTTAATTGAAATGAATTATGACTATTTGTACATTATTGTTTTAAATTGTGAAAATGTGTTTGAATGAATATTTATTGCTTGAAAAGCATTGTAAATGGTTTCAAACTGTGAAAAATTGTTTGAATGATATTGATGGATACTTATTGATTGAAAAGCATTGGAAATGATTTGAAACCACAACTATCATGTATATTGATTGTATTCCTCGCTAGCTTGTCTAGTGGGACGAATTGAATTCCCTCTCTGGCTGAAGTGTTGAGGTGTGTGCTTGTTGAGGACGAATAGAATGAGTACTCATATTTTTGCTAGCTAGCTATGTTATTCTTCATTAGCCATCGGCTTCTGGGACAAATTGAATACCTCATTAGCCATCGGCTTTTGGGACGAATTGAACTTTGGAACATGATTAAGTTGTGTGTGATTTATTGATATGTATTGTGAGATTGTGAAATGGAGTTTAAATTCTTATTGACATTCACTGTCTTTTGAATTTAACTATGTTTTGATTACTGAGATTTATTGTGCTATTGTGTTAAATTCCTTATGACATTATTGTCTTGAATTTAACTATGGTTTTAAGTATCCACTATTTATTTAACTTATGATTTGTGATTTAAAGTTGTATTTGGTTAATGTTGTGCACTTCTGAGACATTGTCTCAGCGATAGCTTTTCATTGCTGTCGCAGGTAGACAGACGGACAGGGCAGCAGACTAGGCTGCTAGTACATTCAGCGAGAGATCACCGGGTATATTAAGTATACCACATTTTGCATTTTGTACTGTAATGTATATTTACCGTATGTATATTTTGTTCTTGGTTTGAGCAGTTGTAAAATAAAATTGTACCTTGAAGTTGCAAAACAAATTATGAGTTATTTTGACTTTTAAAATTTGTACTGTATCTCTTTAATCTCAGTCTTTGAAAAATTATTGTGGAATTGAGTTGAGGAAAATAGTGTTGTTTAACTGTTGGAGTTGAGATTGAGAAATATTTTGAAGTGTTTTTTTTTTTCACAGGTTTCCTGAAGAACTGTTTTATCTAAAATACAGATGACACTCTGCCAAAATTTTTACAGAAATTCCTAATAATTCAAATGTGTTAGTTCTATTAGTTCAGTTCAAAAAGTTTTTAACATTTGTAAATAGTGTTCACCACTGTAAAAAGAAGTAAGAAACGTTTTAAAATCGCTTGTGGTGTATTTAATAGGTTATCAATAGACGAAGTTGGCAATTCATTAGGTATACTACGGGATCATGTTAATGCCTTACAGAGGGGTAGGGTGTGACAAAAATTATGACTAAAACCTATCCAACAAGTGAGTTGCATTCACTGTTCACTGCACTGTAGATATGGTCAGTTTAGAAAAATTTCAATCCGGCCAGTTGTGGTTTTTGGACCATAACTTGAGCTAAAAAACTCCAAATGGAGTGATTCAAAAAAGGAAATTCAACTAGACAAAATAAGGAACAACTTTAATGTTGATCATTTTGCCAAATTCTCACTGCAAAAATGACCAATGGAATAGTAAAATGAAGCATGAAAACTGAAAATTCTGCTTAATTAACATTAAGCTTAGAAATGGTATTGGCAACCAATACCAACAAATTTTAAATGCAAAATGTGGTTTGTCGGGAGTATTAAAACCAATGTACCTATTGTCTATGCAAAAGTCAACATTTTGGTTGACTAATGAAGTGAATAGTAACACCAAAACTTGAAATTCAAAAATTGTAAAACTCAAAAGTGTAAAATGCCCTAGTATACCTAACAAGTTTGGTTTGGATAGCTTGGCATGCCAATAGGGTTCTGTTAGCAGTACTGCATATGGCTTCATGCCATTTTGTGTTTTATGGCTTTCCCATGCCATTCTGTGAAATAATAGCCTTTGGCTATGTTATTTGAGTTGATATACTTGGGTTTTAACCCTAATTATTATTACAGCTTATTAGCTGTTCTGTTGCACACTGGGAGACACAATGTGACCGATGGTATGATGGTCCGAGGTACTTAGTACCCAGTGCTAGTTTACCCGTTTATCTAGTCCAGTCAACTAGTATGGGTTACTCGGGCAATGATAATAAACCTTACCAAAGTTTAATCAAATAATAATGAAATTAATATCAGAAGTTAAGTCTACCAAAAATGTAAACACACATTTTGCATATTTGTTTCATTTTATGTTATTTTATATTATTTTATATTGTCACCACTAAGCAGAATTGCTTAGTGCATCACTTTTGCCACGCGCAGGTACTGGAGAACTAGCTGGGGAGTCCAGCAGACATCAGACGGGGTGAGCCTTCAGAGCTGCATTCGGGGTCCAGAGTCACCTCACATCTGCACTGCATATGGTAGGACATTAGGACTATAGGTGGCCCTTTTGTATTTTGCATTTTGTATTAGTTTGGATTGTAACTATAAACTCTTGTAATTATGTATTAATGTAAATATATGAAATTTCATATTATTGAGGTTTTCTGCATTATGTATATGAAAAATGAAATGTTGAGAATTATTTGTGAATATGCTTCAAATGATGAAGTGAACAGAAAAGTTTTGAAATTAGTACTGTGATTTGAGATTGAGATTTTGAGATTGACTTGAATGTGTATAATGGAGTTTGGATTTGGAAATTATTTTAGAAGTGTTTTTAAATAGGTTCAGAAGAACTGTTTTTCCAATTTACAGCCGGCACTCTATCGGATTTTCTATAAAATTTGCGGATAAATTCAGATTTATCAAAATTGAAAATAAATGAATTATAAAGGGATAAATTGTAATTGAAACATAAATTGGTGCTCCGGCACACTGAGTGGCATAACTTGCTCGGCTACACTGTAGACGGGTAAGGGGTGTCATAGTTGCGGCGAGGATCGTTGACTAGCCCTGGACCGCAGGAAGCCTGGAAAATATTTTTAAGACTTAAATAAACATCTATTGAAGTATAAATGACATTAGAAATGTCAAAGAAAAATTAATTAATTAGTACAAAGAAAAACGAGAAATTGAGAAACCGATAAAAATCGGCGTTCTCGAAAAATAGGGAATGTAACCCGAATAGGGGCATTTTGGTTAATTGACACCTGGGTTGCCTTTTGACCTAAATGTCCATTAAAAATAAATGATATTAAACTTTGAAAATGTCATGAAAATTAAAATTGTGGTAGATAATGTAAATAGTGGAAGAATGGTGGCAAATTTGTAAAATTGAGAAAGTTTGAATAAATAAATATTTAAAATTCATTTAGTGCTCTACTAAAGCATATTTGGGACACCTAAAAGCTTAAGTGGACAGAAATTCTCCACTAATTTTCTGCATCCATCTTCTCCATTTAACCTTCACCATTGCCATACCAAATTCCTTCCAAAAGCTCATCCATGGCCACCCCATTTACATGCCCCAATCTCCATGATCAAGCCATAGTTCTTATAAGTTATCTTCACTAAAGTTGGAGTACACATCTTGAGCAACATTTTGGGAGCAAAAATGGAGAGATTTGAAGAGGTTTGACAAGTTCCACTTGAGGTACATGTCCATTTCTTCTTCCTTTCTTTGTTAAAGTTTGTGTTGGTGTAGTGGTGAGTTGATTTATGGAAGAAATGTTGAGGTTTGATGAGTTAGGGTGATGTTCCATTTCAGCAGCCATGGAAGTTCAACATGTTTGTCTTGTTTTTACATGTAAATGGTAATTTGAGGTGTTGATTTAAGTGCTTATATATATAGGAGTGATTTACCATGTATAAAGTTTAAATTGTAAGTTTGAAAAGTTAAAATGGAAGCTTGTTGTATAAGTATTACTTGGGCAGCCTCATGTTGAAGATTGGTAGTGTTTAAATCCATGAAAAGTTGTTGAATTATGGTACAAAAAGTGACAGCATATGTATATGAAATAGTAGTGATAATGTATGTAATTTGGTAGTGGAAATTATATATATTGGTTAGGAGTATTATGTGAAAAAATTATTTAGAATTGGATATTGTAAATTAGGAGTTGTATTTGATGTATGTAAGGTCATTGTATTTTGCCCAAAGTTAATATAATGTAAACTAATGAATGGGTATGGTATGTAACAAGTGCAGAATTGTTTGGGAAGTGAAGATATAGTTGGTGAATGTGTGATTGGTTTGGTGTTCGAGAGACATGTAAAGGGCAGTATGCAAATGAGCCTATAACCATAAGTGTGTGACTCCAATTGGTATGAGGCCAATTGGAGGTTAAACTAGGCACAAAATGTGCCAACTTTTATGAAGAAAGCCCACCTAAATTGTCACACCCTACCCCTCTGTAAGGCATGATATGATCCCGTAGTATACCTAATGAATTATCAACTCCGCCTACTGATAACCCATTAAATACACTACAAGGGATTTTAAAAACTTTTCTTACTTCTTTCACAGTGGTGAGCACTATTTACAGGTGTTAAAAACTTTTGTGAACTGAAGTGATAGAACTAACACATTTGACTTATTTGGAATTTCTGTAAAAATTTTGGCAGAGTGCCATCTGTATTTTGGATAAAACAGTTCTTGAAAAACTCAGTAAAAGCACTTCAATATTTTTCCCAATCTCAACTCCAACAAAATTCAACACAATATTTTTCTCAACTCAATCCACAACAATTTTTCAGTATTTTCAAAGGATGAAATAAAAGAAATATAATACAAATTTTACAAGTCAAAATAACTCATAATTCACTTTACAACTTCAATGTACAATTTTAATTTACAACTGCTCAAATAATTTACATACATATTATTACATGCATACATCAGACCTATGTACATGGGTATACCTATAATATACCTGGAGCTGGTCTGAAAGTGTCTTCAAAGAAACTTACTCACCGCTTCTATGCTCTTCTTACCGTGATAAAGATAAAAAGCTATCGCTGAGTGGTGAACTCAGTGGTGCACAACTATAATTTAAAACATAGTACAATATACATTGACAAAATTTACAGTAAATAATTTGGAAATCTGAATACTCATCAAATTCCAAAACTCAAAATATTCATTGCCAATAATGTAAATCATTTGTATAAATGACTTTGATCACAAAATTCAATTTATCAAATCATGACTAACCATTTAAGTAATTCCAACAAAATAAATTATACATAAACCATAATTGAAATCACAATTCTTTACCATTCAAAAGCCATTATGTATCTCAAAAATTATTATGTATCTCAAAAATCCATCTTTATGTCAAAACCATGTTGTATCTCAAAAACCACGCTGTAGCTCAAAAACCATGCTGTATCTCACAAATCATTCTTTATCTCACTAACTATGCAAGACTAATCCGATAGGGCCATCTTCGATGTGATTCCAACTCCCTATGGTCGGGGAGGTCGAATCAGATTCTAACTTCCTATGGTCGGGGAGGTCGAATCATCGTGCACAGTACCATCACAATAATGAATCTTCCGCAAGGGCCATAACTATAAAATAAACTTAGATCTAACCTCAAATTAGAGGAAAATCTAAGCCTGTGCACGTACCATGGTAATCAAAACATAACTAACTCCATTGTCTTCTCAACAAATGAGAGAGACGGGTAATAACCTAGTCAAGCATCTATAGTGAGATATAAAACAATATCACAATCCTTTTAGTGAGCATAAATCACAATATAATTCGATTCAAAGTCAATTTCAATATCCAATAATTTTTATGCTCAACACAATTCAAATCATAAATTTGCATTTTTCCATGAAAATTACCATCACAATTCAAAACATGTTCTATCACAATTTTCCAAAACATAATTTATTCAATCCATAACAATGCTTAATACTTGTGGAAATACCATTTCACAAAGCTAAATTCATGCATACTATAACAATTTTCAATAATCATTGAATTAAATCTAATGCTTGTTAAACATAATACATAAGAAAATATGTCATTTAATCATATGAAATATTCAAAACAAAATCAGTTAAAAACTAGTTGTGCACAAACACAATTTAAAACAATAACATACAATTAATCATATGAAATATTATTTAGAGCAAAATCAATTGAAAACTAGTTGTGCACAAACACAACTTAAAACAATAACATACAATTAATCATATGAAATATTATTCAGAGCAAAATCAGTTGAAAACTAGTTGTGCACAAACCTCTGATGACTGTCTCCTGGTCTGGACTCAGTGTTTCCTTCCCTTTTCTTGAGTCCTTGCTAACTGAGAAACACAATTTGAAGTGTTTCAGTACAAAATTAAATTATCTCTAACAATAATGTTCGATAAGTAATTCACTGAATACCCTTATTTGCTTAATCAACCAATATATCGACCCTCGATGCGTTCTAGGTAAACTAGGTTTTAGTGTCATTAATATGTCACATTCGATAGGGTTTTAGGGTTGGTACGTTTTACCAAACTCATTTCCTTGTTTAGTGCATTTTAATGCAACTTGCTGGATTTCGGTATACTAGTTTGACCTAGCCGGACGACCTAGTTTCCTCGGTTTTCGGGTTTCAGTCAAAACTACAAACTTGTAGATCTTTGTCTTACGGAACGCGGGGCAAAATTTTAGGTCATTCCGATTTATGTAGACCAAGCTATTGTCCTTTTACTATTGCTGGTCAAATGGCATCAAATTAGGTCATTTTAGGGCAATTTTGGTCAACTTTGGTTCCGCCAGTTTTTGGACCCGAACTTGTGCAAGCTGTTTGACTTGCTTATGGTCATTTCTAGGCTTTGGTGTCCTCATAAGACTTGTAGGTATGGATCTTAACTATTCATGGTTAAAATTTCAGGTCAATTGGACCTGTTTTGATTGAGTTATGGCCTATATACTAACTGCTGCCCAATTAGTCAGTTTTCAGGTTTCACTTGCACTTAATCCGAATTGGTCATTTTTCATGTCACCTTGCAAGCAGAATTTTGGTATGCTTTCTTAATGAAAGTTGGCAAATTTTGTGCCTAGTTTCACCTCCAATTGGTCTCATACCAATTGAAGTTACACATTTAAAGTTATAGGCTAAAATGCATACTGCCCTTAAGTACCTTGCTTAAACATACATCAATCACACATTTACCTTACTCTAAGTTCACTTCCCTTACCAATTCTGTTTTGGTACATTACCAAAACCACATACCACTTCACTTTAAAATCACTTTGGGCAGATTACAAACATCCTTAACACACCAAATAAAACTCAAATTTACAAAGTCTAAGTAAAATCACATATACACCTAAACATTACTAATTCTTACATACCCTTTACACAATCACTCTATATACATATCCATCAATCCTCAATGTCAATATTCTGCCAATGCCTTCATAAACACATACATTTATCCAAGAGTCCCAAGGCTGCCGAAAATCTTCACCATGCCAAAGTGTCCTGCAATTCATCAATTTCCATTCCAAGTGCACAATCACCATATACATGTGGAATAATTTACTAGGATATTAAATCACCCTAATCAACATCATTTCTCATCAAGTATATGTATAAATATTTCCTTAAATACATAACTCCATGGCTGTCCAAAATGAACATATCAATAACTTCTCAAACTTGAAAATTTTCTTCACAAATCCAACACCCATAACATGTACACAAAGTTTAACAAAGCAATATTCAAAAATGTAAACTTACCTATGGTTGGAACTTGTTAAACCTTCACTAAACTTCTTGATTTTGGTATCAAGCTCTTCCTTGTGATGTGAGGACAATTTTTAGTGAAGCTACCTAGGTGATTAGAGGTGAAATGAAGGAGTGGATCAAGCTTGAAGAAAAATGGCCATGGAGGTTTTGGGAGCTTTTCATTCACGGCAATGGAGGTTTCTAATGTTGAAGATGATATTTTAGTGGAGCAATCTGCCCACTTAATACATTTTAAAATCCCTTAGTGGTCCACTCACATTAGTTAATTCATTTAATATGTTTAATGTGCTAATTACACACTTTCACTCCACTTTTGGTTATTTGCATTAGATACTACTAAACTAATTTTTCATTTTATTTTCTAAGTGTAATATTATTTATTTTTTATGGAAATTTAGGTCAAAAGACAATTCGGGATGTCAAATGACCATAATGCCCCTGTTCGGGTTGCATTCCCAATTTTTCGGTAACACCGGGTTTTGTCCGTTTTTTGATTTCTCACTTTTCTTTGTACTAATTATTTAATTTTTCTTTGATATTTCTAATGATATTTATACTTCAATTGATGTCTCTTTAAGTCATAAAAATATTTTCCAGGGTTCCCCGCAGTCCAGGGCTAGTCAACGGCCCACGCCGTGACTTCCCGGTGCTGTCACCCATCGCTAGGGTTCTCGGCTCGCTTAACTTGGTTACATTTTTTTGCTATTATTTTTCCTTTGTTTTTCTTATATTTTCTTTTCTTGTATTTCATTATTTTATGTCTC
This sequence comes from Hevea brasiliensis, assembly GCF_030052815.1. NCBI lineage: Eukaryota > Viridiplantae > Streptophyta > Magnoliopsida > Malpighiales > Euphorbiaceae > Hevea > Hevea brasiliensis. The sequence goes on from NC_079496.1 coordinate 51,567,257, forward strand.
CTCACTCATAACAAAGTGTAGTTCTAGGCATCCTAGCTGTCCGGACAACACTGGTCACCAAAACAGTAGAACGCACTACCGAACTTAGGGGTGTTACAATTCTCCCCCCCCCCCCCTTAAATAAATTTCGTCTCGAAATTTTACCTGGCATTAGTCTCTGAACAGCTGTGGGTATTGTCTCCTCATATCCTCTTCACGTTCCCAAGTAGCTTCCTAGCCTGAATGATGGTTCCACAACACTTTAACCAGGTGTATCTGTTTATTCCTTAGCTGCTTCACTTCATATGCTAGAATTTTTATGGGTTCTTTCTCATATGAGAGGTCTGGATTTACCTCAATCTCTTCAACTGATAGTACATGAGATGGGTCGGATCTGTACCTCCTTAACATGGACACATGGAAGACACTGTGTATCCTTGCTAGCTCTGGAGGTAATGCCAACCGATATGCCAAAGGACCCACTCTTTCCAGAACCTCATATGGTCCGATGAAATGAGGACTCAGTTTCCCCTTTCTGCCAAATCTCATAATCCTCTTCCAAGGAGAAACTTTGAGGAATACCTTATCACCCGCTGCATACTCAATATCTCTTATTTTCGGATCAACATAGGACTTCTAACGATCTGATGCAGCCTTGAGTCTATCTCTGATCAATCTAATCTTTTCCTCTGTCTGTTGAACAATTTTTTTTTTTGGCCCAATCATCTTCCTTTCACCTATTTCATCCTAACATAAGGGAGTTCTGCACTTCCTGCCATACAATGCTTCATATGGAGGCATTCCAATGCTTGATTGGTAGCTGTTGTTATAAGCAAACTCAATCAAAGGCAAGTGTGTATCCCAACTACCTTCAAATTCAATCACACAAGCCCGTAGCATATCCTCCAATATCTGAATTACCCTTCGATCGCCATCTGTTTGTGGGTGGAATGCTGTGCTGAAGTTCAATCTAGTTCCTAGGGCTCTCTGAAGACTACCCCAGAATCTAGAAGTGAACCTAGGATCCCTGTCAAATACAATTGATACTGGCACTTCATGCAGTTTTACAATCTCATATACGTACAATCTGACCAATCTTTCCAGGCTATAGTCCATCCGGACTGGCAAAAAGTGAGCAGACTTGGTTAGTCTGTCAATTATGACCTATACTGCATCTTGACTATTCTGTGTCCTCAGAAGTTTCATCACAAAATCCATAGTTATTCGTTCCCTTACAATGTTTCATAGGGTGCCGTTTGTATGCTAGCATAACACATATTATTGTATACAAATTCTGTTAATGGGATGTATCTGTCTCATATCTCTCGGATTCAAGGACAGAAGTTCTCAGTATATTCTCGAGGGTTTATTCCATTTTACAGGTTATTATTATCATTTCATTTTATTATTTATAGAAACTCAACGAGTTTCAAAATTTACCTGAATCACTTGTTTCGACTGTCCATCCGTTTGAGGATGATAAGTCATACTGATATCTTTAAGCTTATAGTAATTACTATGGTACAGGTAATTCACATTAATATAACTGAGTCACTGACTCTAGCTACCTTACAAGTGTAGTCGTTTGATAGGCTAGTTCTGAAGTTTTACATTTCTGACTAAAATTTTCACATTTATTTCCAGTAATAGTACTCTATTCGTGCAATCAGTATCAATTTATAGATTACTTACAAATATTCTTAATTTACTGTATCACGAGGAACTACGTAGCTCTACACAATAATCCCGTGTCGGTACTGTAATCTGCAGCTTACAATACAAACATCGAGAACATTACATAGTCACTACGTTATAACCTCATGGACTAGGTTTTCTAACATCTTATCTTTCTCGAATCCACTAATATCCCAAACGGATTCTGATTACAATTTCCTTTGACAATTACTAACAGTAACATCTTTGCCCTCATCTAGAGCAATTCTATTACTATAACTTACTTTTAGGTCCTCTTGCCTTACATTAAGTAGGCTCGCCAATTAGCTTTATAATTTACGGTTTGTTAGAAAATACTTTTAGCTAACAATTCTTCCAAAATTAATGTCAACCATACTTGTTATTGTAGTTATTATCCTAAAGGACTAGTCACTAATACATCAAAATTCATTTCCATGTAAAGGAATAACAACAGAACATATAGTTCTGACACTAACACACAACTAAGTAGTGCTGGGATCAAATAATAACTAATTGTTTCTTTCAAAAATTAAGAACTTACCAACAGCTACATCTGAAGTTTCTGCTCCTTTTACTTGGCGCATAGTGGACACTCCGACTAGTGCGCTACCATATTCGGGTTGATTCACTGTGTTATAGTGGTGAGGAGTACCAACTCTATTTCTATCTTGACTCTGACTGACGGTCTGTGAACTCCGGAGAGCAGATCGATGTGGTTTAGCACAATCTTTAGCAAAGTGTCCAAGTTTTCCACAATTGTAACAGGCTCCAGAGGCCTTACGACAAATACCTCCATGTAGCTTACCACAAACATGGCAGAAACGGGCAGGATAGGAACTTCTGGTTGTTCGACGACTAGATCTTAGTGATCTCTGCCCTGATGATCCGCCTCTATCATATTTCTGAGCTCGGGGTTCCTCAAATTCTTTTCTCTTCCCCAAATTACTGTTCGAATTCTGACCCATAGGTTTCTCCCTCTTTTCCATTTCACACTGCCCTTATGGGGGTTGGGTTTGTACTTGGGCTTAGGCTGACAGATTATCAGCCAGTTGTTGAAAGAAAGTGGCCATTTACTAGGCCATTTGTGCAGTAATTTGTACTGGTAAAGCTGGTACAGTCAGGCCTTCGACATTTTGTGGAGTTGGGGCCTCAACTTGTTCTTCTGCCATCACAGACTGTTCTATTGTCTCATTCTTCTCTTCCATTTTTTTTCACAGAATTTTTTATTCCTATACAACCAACACAAGGAGATTCCTCTCCATTAGTTCACATTTATGATGTAAATGTACTATATGTATCAAACATTTGATCAGTTGTAGTTCTGACAAAAAGATTTCAAATTCACAGTTCGAAATTCACTTTAAAACCATTGCTCTGATACCACTTAAACATGTCACACCCTACCCCTCTGTAAGGCATGATATGATCCCGTAGTATACCTAATGAATTATCAACTCCGCCTACTGATAACCCATTAAATACACTATAAGGGATTTTAAAAACTTTTCTTACTTCTTTCACAGTGGTGAGCACTATTTACAGGTGTTAAAAACTTTTGTGAACTGAAGTGATAGAACTAACACATTTCACTTATTTGGAATTTCTGTAAAAAATTTGGCAGAGTGCCATCTGTATTTTGGATAAAACAGTTCTTCAGAAAACCTGTAAAAAGCACTTCAATATTTTTCCCAATCTCAACTCCAACAAAATTCAACACAATATTTTTCTCAACTCAATCCACAACAATTTTTCAGTATTTTCAAAGGATGAAATAAAAGAAATATAATACAAATTTTACAAGTCAAAATAACTCATAATTCATTTTACAACTTCAATGTACATTTTTAATTTACAACTGCTCAAATAATTTACATACATATTATTACATGCATACATCAGACCTATGTACATGGGTATACCTATAATATACCTGGAGCTGGTCTGAAAGTGTCTTCAAAGAAACTCACTCACTGCTCTATGCTCTTCTTACTGGATAAAGATACAAAGCTATCGCTGAGTGGTGAACTCAGTGGTGCACAACTATAATTTAAAACATAGTACAATATACATTGACAAAATTTACAGTAAATAATTTGGAAATCTGAATACTCATCAAATTCCAAAACTCAAAATATTCATTGCCAATAATGTAAATCTTTTGTATAAATGACTTTGATCAGAAAATTCAATTTATCAAATCATGACTAACCATTTAAGTAATTCCAACAAAATCAATTATACATAAACCATAATTGAAATCACAATTCTTTACCATTCAAAAGCCATTATGTATCTCAAAAATTATTATGTATCTCAAAAATCCATCTTTATGTCAAAACCATGTTGTATCTCAAAAACCACGCTGTAGCTCAAAAACCATGCTGTATCTCACAAATCATTCTTTATCTCACTAACTATGCAAGACTAATCCGATAGGGCCATCGTCGATGTGATTCCAACTCCCTATGGTCGGGGAGGTCGAATCAGATTCTAACTCCCTATGGTCGGGGAGGTCGAATCATCGTGCACAGTACCATCACAATAATGAATCTTCCGCAAGGGCCATAACGATAAAATAAACTTAGATCTAACCTCAAATCAGAGGAAAATCTAAGCCTGTGCACGTACCATGGTAATCAAAACACAACTAACTCCATTGTCTTTTCAACAAATGAGAGAGACGGGTAATAACCTAGTCAAGCATCTATAGTGAGATATAAAACAATATCACAATCCTTTTAGTGAGCATAATCACAATACAATTCGATTCAAAGTCAATTCCAATATCCAATAATTTTTATGCTCAACACAATTCAAATCATAAATTTGCATTTTCCATGAAAATTACCATTACAATTCAAAACATGTTCTATCACAATTTTCCAAAACATAATTTATTCAATCCATAACAATGCTTAATACTTGTGGAAATACCATTTCACAAAGCTAAATTCATACATACTATAACAATTTTCAATAATCATTGAATTAAATCTAATGCTTGTTAAACATAATACATAAGAAAATATGTCATTTAATCATATGAAATATTCAAAACAAAATCAGTTAAAAACTAGTTGTGCACAAACACAATTTAAAACAATAACATACAATTAATCATATGAAATATTATTCAGAGCAAAATCAATTGAAAACTAGTTGTGCATAAACACAACTTAAAACAATAACATACAATTAATCATATGAAATATTATTTAGAGCAAAATCAGTTGAAAACTAGTTGTGCACAAACCTCTGATGACTGTCTCCTGGTCTGGACTCAGTGTTTCCTTCCCTTTTCCTGAGTCCTTGCTAACTGAGAAACACAATTTGAAGTATTTTAGTACAAAATTAAATTATCTCTAACAATAATGTTCGATAAGTAATTCACTGAATACCCTTTTTGCTTAATCAACCAATATATCGACCCTCGATGCGTTCTAGGTAAACAAGGTTTTAGTGTCATTAATATGTCACATTCGATAGGGTTTTAGGGTTGGTACGTTTTACCAAACTCATTTCCTTGTTTAGTGCATTTTAATGCAACTTGCTGGATTTCGGTATACTAGTTTGACCTAGCCGGACGACCTAGTTCCCTCAGTTTTCGAGTTTCGGTCAAAACTACAAACTTGTAGATCTATGTCTTACGGAACGCGGGGCAAAATTTTAGGTCATTCCGATTTATGTAGACCAAGTTATGGTCATTTTACTATTGCTGGTCAAATGGCATCAAATTAGGTCATTTTAGGTCAATTTTGGTCAACTTTGGTTCGGCAGTTTTTGGACCCGAACTTGTGTAAGCTGTTTGACTTGCTTATGGTCATTTCTTGTAACACCCCTAAGTTCGGTAGTGCGTTCTGCTGCTCCGGTGACCAGTGTGTTCCGGACAGCTAGGATGCCTAGAACTACACTTCAATATGAGTGACGAGACATAAAATAATGAAATACAAGAAAAGAAAATACAAGAAAAACAAAGGAAAAATAATAGCAAAGAAATGTAATCAAGTTAAGCGAGCCGGGAACCATAGCGATGGGAGACCGCACCGGGAAGTCACGGCGTGGACCGTTGACTAGCCCTGGACTGCGGGGAACCCTGGAAAACATTTTTAGGACTTAAATAGACCCTTAGAAATCTCATTAGAAAGATCAAAGAAAAATTAAATAATTAGTACAAAGAAAAGTGAGAAATCGAAAAACAGACAAAACCCGGTGTTACCGAAAAATCGGGAATGTAACCCGAACTGGGGCATTATGGTCATTTGACATCCAGAATTGTCTTTTGACCTAAATGTCCACTAAAAATAAATAATATTACACTTAGAAAATATAATGAAAAATTAATTTGGTGGTACCTAAAGTAAATAGCTAAAAATTAAAGGTTTAATGTGGAATAAGTAAAAGTATCATTAAACAAATACTATCCTAACACTTTGTGGACCACTAAGAATTTTAATATGGATGAAAAATGATCATAAGTGGGTAGATTTCTCCCACTCAAACATTATCTTCTTCACTTGGACCTCCCATGCCGAAATGAAGGAGTGAGAAAACTCCCATGGCCGCCCACCTTCAAACCTTCACAACCCCATGATCAAGCCTCCTTTTCCCACACCTTTCTTCATTAAAGATTGTCTACACATCATAAGGAAGAGCTTGATACCAAAATCAAGAAGTTTGGTGAAGGTTTAGCAAGTTACAACCATAGGTAAGTTTACATTTTTGAATGTTGCTTTGTTAAACTTTGTGTACATGTTATGGGTGTTGGATTTGTGAAGAAAATTTTTAAGTTTGAAGAGTTATTTAGATGTTCATTTTGGACAGCCATGGAGTTATGTATTTGATAAAATATTTGTACATATATTTGATGAGAAATGATGTTGGTTATGGTGATTTAATATCCTAGTAAATTACTTCATATGTATATGGTGATTTTTGCACTTGGATGGAAATTGATGAATTGTAGGACACTTTGGTATTGAGAAACATTTTCGGCAGCCTTGGGAAACTTGGATAAATGTGTGTGTTCATGAAGGTGTTGGCAGAATATTGACCTTGAGAATTGATGGATATGTGTATAGATTGATTGTGTAAGTGTATGTAAAAATTTGTAATGTTTAGGGTATATGTGATTGTACTTAGAACTTGTAAATGTGAGTTTAATTGGTGTATTAAGGATAATTGCAATCTGCCCAAAGTGACATTTAAGTGAAGTGGAATATGGTTTTTGGTAATGTACCAAAACAGAAATTGTAAGGGGATTGGACATATAGCAATTAAATGTGTAATGGATACATGTATAAGCAAAGTAATTAAAGGCAGTATGCAATTTAGTCAATAACTTTAAATGTGTAACCTCAATTGGTATGAGACCAATTGGAGGTGGAACTAGGCACAAAATGTGCCAACTTTCATTGAGAAAGCATACCAAAATTCAGCTTGCAAGGTGATATGAAAAATGACCAATTCGGATTGAGTACATTTGAGGCCTGAAATTTGACCAATTGGGCAACAGTTAGTGTTTAGGCCATAACTCACTCAAAAAAGGTCCAATTGACCTGAAATTTTAACCATGAATAGTTAAGACCCATACCTACAAGTCTTATGAAGACACCAAAGCCCAGAAATGACCAGAAGTAAGTCAAAAAGCTTGCACAAGTTCGGGTCCAAAAACTGGCCGAACCAAAGTTGACCAAATTGACCTAAAATTGACCTAATTTGATGCCATTTGACCAGTAATAGTTTAATGACCATAACTTGGTCTACATAACTTGGATTGACCTGAAATTTTGCCCTGCGTGCAATAAGACATAGATCTACAAGTTTGTAGTTTTAACTGAAACCCGAAAACCGAGGGAACTAGATCGTCTGGCTAGGTCAAACTAGTATTCCGAAATCCAGCAATTTGCAATAAAATGCAAGGAAATGCAGTATACATAGAAATCAGTTTGGTAAAACGTACCAACCCTAAAACCCTATCGAATATGACATATTAATGACACTATAACCTAAATTACCTAAAACGCATCGAGGGTCGGTATATTAGGTGATTGAGCAAATAATAGTCTTCAGTGAATTACTTATCGAACATTATCGTTAGAGACAGTTTAATTTAGTACTGAAACACTTCAAATTGTGTTTCTTAGTTACCAAAGACTCGGAAAAAGGGAAGGAAATACTGAGTCCAGACCCGGAGACAGTTATCAGAGGTTTGTGCACAACTAGTTTTCAACTGATTTTGCTCTGAATAATATTTCCTATGATTAATTGTATGTTATTGTTTTAAATTGTGTTTGTGCACAACAACTATTTCTTTTGAATTATTTTCAATTGAAATAAATTATGACTATTTGCATATTATTGTTTTAAATTGTGAAACTGTGAAAAATTGTTTGAATGATATTTGATGGATACTTATTGATTGAAAAGCACTGTAAATGGTTTGAAACCACAGCTATCATGTATATTGATTGTATTCCTCGCTAGCTTGTCTAGTGGGACGAATTGAATTCCCTCTCTGGCTGAAGTGTTGAGGTGTGTGCCTGTTGAGGACGAATAGAATGAGTACTCATATTTTTGCTAGCTAGCTATGTTATTCCTCATTAGTCATTGACTTTTGGGATGAATTGAATACCTCATTAGCCATCGGCTTTTGGGATGAATTGAACCTTGGAACATGATTAAGCTGTGTGTGATTTATTGATATGTATTGTGAGATTGTGAAATGAATTTAAACTCTTATTGACATATACTGTCTTTTGACTTCAACCATGATCTGACTTATTGAAATTTATTGTGATATTGAGAAATGGAGTTTAAATTCTGGTTGACAATTATTGTCTTGAAATTAATTATGGTTTTAAGTATCCACTATTTATATGATTTATGAATTGTGATTTAAATTGTATTTGGTTAATGTTGTGCACCACTGAGACATTGTCTCAGCGATAGCTTTTTATTGCTGTCGCAGGTAGACAGACCGACAGGGCAGCAGATTAGGCTGCTAGTACCTCCAGCGAGAGACTACCGGGTATAATGAGTATACCAATATTTTGTATTTTGTAATGTAATGATGTTCACTGTATGTACATATTGTTGTTGGTTTTGAGCAGTTGTAAATTAAAATTGTACATTGAAGTTGTAAAGTAAATTATGAGATATTTTGAATTGTAAAAATTGTATTATATTTTCTCTATCTCAGTCCTTGAAAAATTACTGTGAATTTGACTTGAGAAATGCGTTGGGTTGAGAAAAATGTTGAAGTTGAGATTTGGAAATTTATTGAAGTGCTTTTTACAGGTTTTCTGAAGAACTGTTTTATCCAAAATACAGATGGCACTCTGCCAAAATTTTTACAGAAATTCCAAATAATTCAAATATGTTAGTTCTATCACTTCAGTTCAAAAAGGTTTTTAACACTTGTAAATAGTGCTCACCACTGTGAAAGAAGTAAGAAAAGTTTTTTAAAATCCCTTGTAGTGTATTTAATGGGTTATCAGTAGACGGAGTTGATAATTCATTAGGTATGCTACGGGATCATGTCATGCCTTACAGAGGGGTAGGGTGTGACATTTCTGGGCTTTGGTGTCTTCATAAGACTTGTAGGTATGGATCTTAACTATTCATGGTTAAAATTTCAGGTCAATTGGACCTGTTTTGAGTGAGTTATGGCCTATACACTAACTGCTGCCCAATTGGTCAGTTTTCAGGTTTCACTTGCACTTAATCCGAATTGGTCATTTTTCATGTCACCTTGCAAGCAGAATTTTGGTATGCTTTCTTAATGAAAGTTGGCACATTTTGTGCCTAGTTTCACCTCAAATTGGTCTCATACCAATTGAAGTTACACATTTAAAGTTATAGGCTAAAATGCATACTGCCCTTAATTACCTTGCTTAAACATACATCAATCACACATTTACCTTACTCTAAGTTCACTTCCCTTACCAATTCTGTTTTGGTACATTACCAAAACCACATACCACTTCACTTTAAAATCACTTTGGGCAGATTACAAACATCCTTAACACACTAAATAAAACTCAAATTTACAAAGTCTAAGTAAAATCACATATACACCTAAACATTACTAATTCTTACATACCCTTTACACAATCACTCTATATACATATCCATCAATCCTCAATGTCAATATTCTGCCAATGCCTTCATAAACACATACATTTATCCAAGAGTCCCAAGGCTGCCAAAAATCTTCACCATGCCAAAGTGTCCTACAATTCATCAATTTCCATTCCAAGTGCACAATCACCATATACATGTGGAATAATTTACTAAGATATTAAATCACCCTAATCAACATCATTTCTCATCAAGTATATGTATAAATATTTCCTTAAATACATAACTCCATGGCTGTCCAAAATGAACATATCAATAACTTCTCAAACTTGAAAATTTTCTTCACAAATCCAACACCCATAACATGTACACAAAGTTTAACAAAGCAATATTCAAAAATGTAAACTTACCTATGGTTGGAACTTGTTAAAACTTCACTAAACTTCTTGATTTTGGTATCAAGCTCTTCCTTGTGATGTGAGGACAATTTTTAGTGAAGCTACCTAGGTGATTAGAGGTGAAATGAAGGAGTGGATCAAGCTTGAAGAAAAATGGCCATGGAGGTTTTGGGAGCTTTTCATTCACAGCAATGGAGGTTTCTAATGTTGAAGATGATATTTTAGTGGAGCAATCTGCCCACTTAATACATTTTAAAATCCCTTAGTGGTCCACTCACATTAGTTAATTCATTTAATATGTTTAATGTGCTAATTACACACTTTCACTCCACTTTTGGTTATTTGCATTAGATACCACTAAACTAATTTTTCATTTTATTTTCTAAGTGTAATATTATTTATTTTTTATGGAAATTTAGGTCAAAAGACAATTCGGGATGTCAAATGACCATAATGCCCCTGTTCGGGTTGCATTCTCGATTTTTCGATAACACTGGGTTTTGTCCGTTTTTCGATTTCTCACTTTTCTTTGTACTAATTATTTAATTTTTCTTTGATATTTCTAATGATATTTATACTTCAATTGATGTCTCTTTAAGTCTTAAAAATATTTTCTAGGGTTCCCCGCAGTCCAGGGCTAGTCAACAGCCCACGCCGTGACTTCCCGGTGCGGTCACCCATCGTTAGGGTTCTCGGCTCGCTTAACTTGGTTACATTTTTTTGCTATTTATTTTCCTTTGTTTTTCTTATATTTTCTTTTCTTGTATTTCATTATTTTATGTCTCCTCACTCATAACAAAGTGTAGTTCTAGGCATCCTAGCTGTCCGGACAACACTGGTCACCGGAACAGTAGAACGCACTACCGAACTTAGGGGTGTTACATAAATTCTGTTCAGAAAGTGACATGAGAATTGACCAAATCTGGATTAGTGACTTTGCAAACCTGAAAATTGACCGTTTGAACAACAGTCAGTATTTTGGCCATAACTCACTCAAAATTGGTCCAAATGACCTGAAATTTATACCATGGAAAGGTTAGACATAGAGCTACAACTCTTATGAAGACAGAAAAACCCAAAAATGACCATAAGCAAGTCAAAATGCTTGAACAAGTTCGGATATAAAAACTGCCAGAATCGGAAATAACCTAAAAATGACCTAAGTTTGCCATATTAGTGCAATATGTCCAGCAAAAGTAAAATGACCATAACTTGGTCTAGTAAACTCCAAATGACCTAAAATTTGTGGCAAAAGTTCACTAAGACATAGACCTATAAGTTCGTAATTCGAACCAGAACCGAAAACCAAGGGAACTAGGTCATCTGGCTAGGTTAAAATAGCATACTAAAATCTGATAAATTGCAATAAAATGCAATACACTTGAAAATGAAATTGGTAACATATACCAACACTAAAGGACTATAAAATGTGACATATTGATAACATTAAAATTTATTCTCCTAGAGTGCATCAAAGGTCAACATTATAAGTTGACTAATGAAAGCATTGGTATTAAATAAATTTAATTATTGAACCTTATTATTAGAGACAATTTAACAGAGTGCTGAAACACTTTAAATTGTGTGTTTCAGTTAGCAAAGACTCAGGGAAGGAAAAAGAAACACTGAGTCAAGGCCAAGAGGCTACTCATCAGAGGTTTGTACACAATAGTTATTTCTTTTGAATTTTCACTGGAAATAAATTATGACAATTTGTATGTTGTTGCTTAAATTGTGAAAATTTTTGTTTGAATGATATTTGATGGATACTTATTGATTGAAAAATATTGCAAATGGTTTGAAACCATAGCTATCATGTATATTGGATTGAAATCCTCGCTAGCTTGTCTAGTGGGACGAATTAGCTTTGAATTCCCTCTCTAGCTGAAGTGTTGAGGTGTGTGCCAGTTGAGGACGAATAGGATGAGTACTCATATAATTGCTAGCTAGCTAAGTTATTCCTCACTAGCCATCGTGTAACACCCCTATATTCGGTAGTGCGTTCTACTATTTCAGTAACCAGTGTTGTCTGGACAGTTAGGATGCCTAAAACTATATTTAAATATTAGTGAGGAGACATAGAATAATGAAATACAAGAAAAGAAAATATGAGAAAAATAAAGAAAAAATAATAACAATGAAATGTAACCAAGTTAAACGAGCCGAGAACCCGAGCGATGGGTGACCGCACCGGGAAGTTGTGGCGTGGACCGTTGACTAGCCCTGGACCGTAGGAAACCCTAGAAAATATTTTTAGGACTTAAATAAATGTCTATTGAAGTATAAATACCATTAGAAATATCAAAGAAAAATTAATTAATTAGTACAAAGAAAAGTGAGAAATCGAGAAAACGACAAAACTCGGTATTACCGAAAAATCAGGAATGCAACCCGAACAGGGGTATTGTGGTCAATTGACACCCCAAGTTGTCTTTTGACCTAAATGTCCATTAAAAATAAATGATATTACACTTGGAAAATTTCATGAAAAATTATATTGGTAGTACCTAATGTAAATAGCAAAAGATAGGAGTTAAATGTGGAATTTGGAAACCTTAGGATAAATAAACATTAAATTTCTACTTAGTGCTCCACTCACTCCACTTAAGTGGACCACTACACATCTTTTGGGTAGAAATAACTCATCATCTTCAACCTTTAAGACAACCAGCCGAAATTAAAGTGAGAGAAACCTCCATGGCCAAAACCTTTCCAAGCTCCATTCTCCCATCTCCAAGCCAATTTTCTTACCTTTTCCTTCACTAAAGTTATTCTACACAACTTGGGCAGTAGATAGGCAGCAAGAAAATCAAGTTTTGGTGAAGTTTTAAAGAGTTTCAAAAGTGGTAAGTATGTGTTTTTTATTATGGTTTCATTAAACCTTGAATGGATGTTATGGGTAGTTGAATTGTGGAAGGATTTTTGAAGTTTGATGAGTTAAGGGAGAGGTACATTTTTGGCAGCCATGGAAACTCCATAAGAACAGTTTATCCTTGCATGTAAATGGTAGATTAAAGTGTTGATGAAGTGTTTATGTGTGTAGGAATAAATTGGATAATGTATACTAAATATATATGTGAAAGTACACTTGATTTTGGAAGCTTGGAAAGCTAATTGAAGAAAATTATAATCGGCAATTTGAAGTGTGGACCAAAAAATGTTGTTTCATGGTTTGGTTCATGGAATTATATTGTTGAATTATGTTGCTTGTTATGGCAGCATGTATATGTGTATAGAGGTTTGAATATGGACATGTAAATGAGCTTGTCATGTGGTTAAATTGTTTGTAATTTGGACTTGGAAAATTATGTACTATAATGTGCATATTAAATGTGATTACAAGCTGCCAAAATGACCAAAAATGTGTTAATGGTAAGGTACAAAACAGAAATGACATGGAAGAGTTAACTTGGTAGGCATAGGATGTGTATTTGATGAGTGACGAACAATGAACAATGAACAATAGGGCAGTGTATATTTTGGCTTAGAACCTTAAGTGTGTGACTCTAATTGGTATGAGACCAATTGGAGGTAAACTAGGCACAAAATATGCCAACTTTCATGAAGGAAGCTGTAACACCCCTAAGTTCGGTAGTGCGTTCTGCTGCTCCGGTGACCAGTGTTGTCCGGACAACTAGGATGCCTAGAACTACACTTCAATATGAGTGAGGAGACATAAAATAATGAAATACAAGAAAAGAAAATACAAGAAAAACAAAGGAAAAATAATAGCAAAGAAATGTGATCAAGTTAAGCGAGCCGGGAATCCTAACGATGGGTGACCGCACCGGGAAGTCACGGCGTGGACCGTTGACTAGCCCTGGACTGCGGGGAACCCTGAAAAATATTTTTAGGACTTAAATAGACCCTTATTGAAGAATAAATCTCATTAGAAAGATCAAAGAAAAATTAAATAATTGGTACAAAGAAAAGTGAGAAATCGAAAAAACAGACAAAACCCAGTGTTACCGAAAAATCGGGAATGCAACCCGAACAGGGGCATTATGGTCATTTGACATACCGAATTGTCTTTTGACCTAAATGTCCATTAAAAATAAATAATATTACACTTAGAAAATGAAATGAAAAATTAAATTGGTGGTACCTAAAGTAAATAGTAAGAATTAAGGGTTTAATGTGGAATAAGTGAGAATTAAGCTTATTATATGATTTAAAATTTGTGAGTGGACCACTAGGGATTTAATTAAACACTAAATGGCAGCTGTAATTCCATTATCCAAGCTGAAACTCCATCTTCTCCAAGTGCTCTCAACCTAGCCGAATTGAAGAGAAAGAAAACCTCCATTGGCGTTTTCATTCAAGCTTCATCTAACCCCTCACTTCACTTCTAAACACTTAGGTTCCTTCATTAAAGATTGTCTACACATCATAAGGAAGAGCTTGATACCAAAATCAAGAAGTTTAATCAAGGTTTGGCAAGTTCCAACCATAAGGTAAGTTTGTATTTTGGAAGATTGCTTTGTTAAACTTTGTGTTCATGTTATGGGTGTTGGTTTTGTGAAGAAAATTTTCAAGTTTGAAGAGTTATTGAGATGTCCATTTTGGACAGCCATGGAGTTATGTATTTGATAAAATATTTGTGCATATATTTGATGAGAAATTATGTTGGTCATGGTGATTTAATGTCCTAGTAAATTATTCCATATGTATATGGTGAATTTTGCACTTGGGATGGAAAATTGATGAATTGTATGATACTTTGGTATTGAGGAACATTTTCGGCAGCCTTGGAACTCTTGGATAAATGTATGTGTTCATGAAGGTATTGGCAGAATATTGACATTGAGGATTGATGGATATGTATATAGAGTGATTGTGTAAAGTGTATGTAAGAATTTGTAATGTTAGGTGTATATGTGATTGTACTTAGACTTTGTAAATGTGAGTGTTAATTGATGTATTAAGGATGTTTGTAATCTGCCCAAAGTGATGTTAATGTAAAGTGGAATATGGTTTTGGTAATGAACCAAAATAGAATTGGTAAGGAAAGTGGACATATAGTAATGTAAATGTGCCATTGATGTATGTTTAAGCAAGGTAATTAAGGGCAGTATGCATTTTAGCCTATAACTTTAAATGTGTAACCTCAATTGGTATGAGACCAATTGGAGGTGAAACTAGGCACAAAATGTGTCAACTTTCATTGAGAAAGCATACCAAAATTCTGCTTGCAAGGTGACATGAAAAATGACCAATTCGGATTAAGTGCAAGTGAGGCCTGAAAACTGACCATTTGGGCAGCAGTTAGTGTTTAGGCCATAACTCACTCAAAACGGGTCCAATTGACCTGAAATTTTAACCATGAATAGTTAAGACCCATACATACAAGTCTTATGAAGACACCAAAACCCAGAAATGACCATAAGCAAGTCAAAAAGCTTGCACAAGTTCGGGTCCAAAAACTGGCCGAACCAAAGTTGACCAAATTGACCTAAAATTGACCTAATTTGATGCCATTTGATCAGCAATAGTATAATGACCATAACTTGGTCTACTTAACTCAGAATGACCTAAAATTTTGCTCCGCGTTCCATAAGACATAGATCTACAAGTTTGTAGTTTTGATCAAAACCCGAAAACTAAGGGAACTAGGTCATCCTGCTAGGTCAAACTAGTAACCCGGAATCCAGCAAGTTGCATTAAAATGCACTAAACAAGGAAATGAGTTTGGTAAAACGTACCAACCCTAAAACCCTATCGAATGTGACATATTAATGACACTAAAACCTAATTTACCTAAAACGCATCGAGGGTCGGTATATTAGGTGATTGAGCACATAATAGCCTTCAGTGAATTACTTATCGAACACTATCGTTAGAGACAGTTTAATTTAGTACTTAAACACTTCAAATTGTGTTTCTCAGTTACCAAAGACTCAAGAAAAGGGAAGGAAACACTGAGTCCAGACCAGGAGACAATTATTAGAGGTTTGTGCACCACTAGTTTTCAACTGATTTTGCTCTGAATAATATTTCATATGATTAATTGTATGTTATTATTTTAAATTGTGTTTGTGCATAACTAGTTTTCAACTGATTTTGCTCTGAATAATATTTCATATGATTAATTGTATGTTATTATTTTAAATTGTGTTTGTGCACAAAAACTATTTCTTTTGAATTATTTTCAATTGAAATAAGTTATGAATATTTGCATATTATTGTTTTAAGTTGTGAAATTGTGAAAAATGGTTTGAAAGATATTTGATGGATACTTATTGATTGAAAAGCACTGTAATTGGTTTGAAACCACAGCTATCATGTACATTGATTGTATTCCTCGCTAGCTTGTCTAGTGGGATGAATTGAATTCCCTCTCTAGCTGAAGTGTTGAGGTCTGTGCCTGTTGAGGACGAATAGAATGAGTACTCATATTTTTGCTAGCTAGCTATGTTATTCCTCATTAGTCATTGACTTTTGGGATGAATTGAATACCTCATTAGCCATCGGCTTTTGGGAAGAATTGAACTTGGGAACATGACTAAAGCTGTGTGTGATTTATTGATGCATATTGTAAGATTGTAAAATGAGTTTAAATTCTTATTGACATTCACTGTCTTTTGAATTTAGCTATGTTTTGATTACTGAGATTTATTGTAATATTGTGTTAAATTCCTTATGACATTATTGTCTTGAATTTAACTACAGTTTTAAGTATCCACTATGTAAATGACTTATGAATTGTGATTTAAATTGTATTTGGTTAATGTTGTGCACCACTGAGACATTGTCTCAGCGATAGCTTTTTATTGCTGTCACAGGTAGACAGACAGACAGGGCAGCAGACTAGGCTGCTAGTACCTCCAGCGAGAGACTACCGGGTATAATGAGTATACCAATATTTTGTATTTTGTAATGTAATGTATGTTCACTGTATGTACATATTGTTGTTGGTTTTGAGCAGTTGTAAATTCAAATTGTACCTTGCAGTTGTAAATTAATTATGAGTTATTTTGGCTTGTAAAAATTGTATTATATTTCCTTTATCTCAGTCTTTGAAAAATTACTATGGATTTGAGTTGAGAAAATGTTGGCGTTGAGATTTGGAAATATATTGAAGTGCTTTTTACAGGTTTTCTGAAGAACTATTTTATCCCAAATACAGATGGCACTCTGCCAAAATTTTTACAGAAATTCCAAATAATTCAAATGTGTTAGTTCTATCACTTCAGTTCAAAAAAGTTTTAACACCTGTAAATAGTGCTCACCACTGTAAAAGAAGTAAGAAAAGTTTTTAAAATCTCTTGTAGTGTATTTAATGGATTATCAGTAGACGGAGTTGGTAATTCATTAGTTATACTACGGGATCATGTTATGCCTTACAGAGGGGTAGGGTGTGACATGTTTTAGTGGTATCAGAGCAAAGTTTTTAAATTCTATTTTCACCTATTATTTGAATATTCTTTCTTCATAGTACAACTGCTCAATATCATTGTTTGATACATACAGTACATTACATTATAAATATGCACTAACGTAAAGAAATTTCCTTGTGCTATTTGTTCAGGAGATCTAAAATCCTCGCATTACCATGGAAGAGGGTGATCGCTCAGTCAATCAATCTATTGAGGCTGAGGTGCAAGGGGATGCCCCAGGCCTACACAATGTCAGTGGTTCAGCAGCACCAGCCCCTGCAGTATCGCAGTTTCCTGCTCAGTTCGCTCAGCAGATGGCTGTAATGTTCCAACAAATGGCTGGCAATGTACCTACTCAAGTCCCAATACAGACACCAGTGGTACAACCACAGTCTCCTACCAGGCAGTATGATAAATTGATGAAATATGGGGCTACAGAGTTCAAAGGGACAGTAGATCCTCTAGAAGCTGAACAGTGGTTAGAGAGGATGGATAGGGTATTCAAGAAACTGCATTGCACAGAGGAGCTCAGATTTGAATACTCAGTGTCTCATTCTGAGGGGATGCTTATGGTGGTGGAAAACCATTCCCCACGATGCAGTAGTACCTCTGATCTTGACTGGAATGACTTTTTCAGGGAATTCAGACAGAAATATGTCCCTGATGCTTATGTGGACCAAAAGCTGCAAGAGTTCCTAAGTCTGAAACAGGGGAGCAGATCAGTGGCTGAGTATGAAAGGGAATTTTCCCACCTTAGCCATTATGCAGTGAGTCTACTCTCTACCAGCAGGGACAGATGCAAGAGATTTGAAACTGGCTTGAAGCCCAGTATCAGAGTACAAGTAATCGGCTTCAAATACACTAACTTCTCTGAACTTATTTCTCAAGCCCTAGAGTTGGAAAGAATTGAGATTGAGACTGCTCCTGAGAAAAAGAAATCAGAGAAGATAGATAAAGAGGGAAAGTCAGTAGAACAGAGTTCCAGTGGTCATACTGGGAAGAGGAAGAACCATGGGGGACATGGCAGAGGTGGCAAGAAATCTGGTAGGGGAAGATATTCAGGACAGAGACCTCCCCTATCTGGTCAGCAGAGTACCAGAAGTTCCTACCCTCCCCGCTAATGTGAAACTTGTGGAAAAAATCATGGTGGGATATGCTATAAGGCTATTGGAGCCTGTTATAACTGTGGAGGCACAAGACACTTTGCCAAGGACTGCACCAGTAGTCGCAGAGTTGGACCACCTCCTGCTACTGCAGAAGGGTCAGTTTAGAGCCCTGTCACTAGAAGTTCACAACCACCTAGCAGAGGTAGAGGCAGGGGTAGAGGTAACCCAGCAGGCAGCCAAGGCACAGTGAAACAATCAGAGCAAGACAGTGCTCCAATCAGAATGTATGCAATGAGACAGAGGGAAGAGGCCGAGACATCTGATGTTGTGGCTGGTACCTTCTTAACTTTTAACCAAAATGTGTTTGTGTTATTTGATCCGGGCTCTACCCATTCTTATGTGAGTGCTAGCATCATTGATTGCATTGCTGTTCCATGTACAAAAATGGACTTTGAGGTGCTAGTAACAAGTCCACTAGGACAGGAAGTCAGGGTTAATATAATGTATAGAGATTGTCCTTTGGTGATCCAAGGACACTTTCCTGTCTGATTTCATTAAAATGCCCTTCAGAGATTATGATATCATCTTGGGCATGGATTGGTTAGCTAGGCATCATGCCATGATTGACTGTAGGCTGAAGATAGTCACTTTTGGCCTTCCTCAGTACAGTGATGTGGTAATACATGGGGAGAGGCAGTTATTGCCATCAAACATCATTTCGGCTGCACTAGCCAGAAAAATGATCAGAAAGGGGTGTGAAGCATACTTGGCACATGTGGTAGACACCCAAGTGGGGAGTCCAGCATTGAAGGACATTCCTATAGTATATGACTTTCCAGATGTGTTTCCTGATGAATTGCCAGGATTACCTCCGGAAAGAGAAGTGCAGTTTGAAATTAATGTTATGCCTGGTGTGGATCCAATCTCCATAATGCCATACAGAATGGCACCAGCAGAGTTGAAGGAGTTGAAGATACAATTGCAAGAATTACATGAAAAGGGCTTCATCCGCCTTAGTGTGTCACCTTAGGGAGCACCAGTGTTGTTTGTTAAGAAGAAGGATGGTACTCTCTGCTTATGCATTGACTACCGACAATTGAATAAGGTGACAATAAAGAACAGATATCCATTGCCTCGCATTGATGATCTGTTTGATCAATTGAAGGGTGCAGCTGTATTCTCCAAAATTGATTTGCGATCTGGTTACTATCAGTTGAAGGTGCAAGAGCAGAGTATTCCAAAAACTACTTTCAGAACTCGGTATGGCCACTATGAGTTTCTAGTAATGCCATTCGGGTTAAAAAATGCTCCAGCTGCTTTTATAGATCTGATGAACACTATCTTCAGACCATATCTTGATCAATTTGTGGTGGTGTTTATTGATGACATTTTGATATACTCGAGGAATGCAGAAGAGCATGATAGACATCTGCGGATTGTACTGCAGAATTTAAGGGAGAAACAACTATACGCCAAGTTATCGAAATGTGAATTTTGGCTTAAAGAAATCTCCTTTTTGGGACATGTTATGTCAGCTGAAGGGATCAAGGTAGATTCCAGCAAGGTAGAAGCTATCCTTAATTGGAAGCCGCCCAGGAACATCATAGAAATTCGCAGTTTTCTGGGTTTAGCTGGATATTACCGTCGGTTTGTGAAGGGGTTCTCCATGTTATCTTCTCCACTGACCAAACTGCTTCGGAAAGATGTAAAATTTCAGTGGACAGATAAATGCCAGCAAAGTTTTGATGAGTTGAAGAGGTGTTTAACTGAAGCTCCAGTCCTCACTTTACCTACTCCGGGTAAAGAATACACAGTTTATAGTGATGCTTCTCACAATGGGTTAGGCTGTGTACTGATGCAAGATCGGAATGTCATTGCTTATGCATCACGCCAAATTGAAACCGCATGAGAGGAACTACCCAACACATGATCTGGAGCTAGCAGCTATTGTTTTTACTCTGAAGATCTGGAGACACTATTTGTATGGGGAGAAATGCTACATTTACACAGATCACAAGAGCTTGAAGTACTTAGGCACCCAGAAGGAATTGAATTTGAAGCAGAGGAGATGGTTAGAACTCATCAAAGATTATGATTGCTTAATAGACTATCAGCCAGGAAAAGCAAATGTGGTGGCTGACGCCTTAAGTTGCAAGACTATGGCAAGTCTCAGAGTTTCTCTGTAACACCCTCCCGGTAGCAACTCCGTACATTCTACTGTTCCGGTGACCGGTGTCGGTCCGGACAGCTAGAACGTCCGAAAAAATAATTAAACTAAAGTCAGGGACCATAATTAACTCAAATATTAATAAGAAAAATTTAGTAAAAATTTTAGAAATAAAATACAACCAAGTTAAACGAGCCGGTGCCTAAGCGATGGGTAACCAGAGTGAAGTTGCGGTTCTCGCAACGAGGAGCCCTAGACCCGGGGAAAAATTCATAAAATAATTTTTGGGACTCCAAAGAAGGGTCATTGAGGTTCCTATGGCATTAGAATACCAAGAAAATATTTAGAAAAATTTTTCAATCGGTACAGACAATTTTGACCCGTTAAGCCAAACGGAGGGCATTTTGGTCATTTCGCCTTCAGAGGCGATTTTTGGCCGACTTGTCTAGTTGAGTAAATAATTATTATGATTTAAAATATGAATAAATATTGTTAAAAATTAAATTAAAAATGAGTAGAAAAGAAAAGAAAAGAAAATGAAATAAAAGTCATATTTATGACATGAGCATGATGCAATTAAAATATTTTCACCCAACCAAATTTTGACACATCATTATAAACTACTTAAACATGAATAAAAGGAGATAAAAATTGGAAAAAGTGGACAGCCATCTTCATCTTTGGGCTGCAGAAACGTTGAGAGAGAGAGAGGGAAGAAAAAAACTCCATGAAAGCTCTTGTCCAAAGCTTGATTTTCCCTAAGCTCTCCACCCCAAAACCCTAAACTTCCTTCACAAAAAATTATCCCTAAACCTTGAGGAAGCATAAGGCAGCTGAAATTTGAGGAAATTTTGAAGTTGGGCAAGTCCAAGTTAGGTCACAAGTGAGGTTAGTGCTTATTTATGCAAGTATTCCTTTTATTTCATGTTAGGAACTTGAAATTGATATGAAATGGTAAATTAAATGGACTAAATTCATGTGTATGTATACCATGAATTTTTGGCAGCCCTAAGGAAGGAATGAATTAGATTGTTTTGATGGACTTAGAGTGAACTAGAGAGTATGTTTTAAGGTATATATATATATATGTAAGGAATGAAAGTGATTAATTAAGGTATGTTGTGAACATTTATAGTGGGAATTAGGGTTTTGAGGAGTGAAATTTTGATTTGGCTTATGAAATTGTTAAAGAACATTCTAATGGTCAATTAGTGACCATTTGAGGTAAGTTAATCATAAATTGAAGTGTACTAGAGTGTTACAAACCAAAGTGGTAGGTCTGCCTAGTGACAAGAAAGAGGAGGCTGTGAGTCCAGCCACTTAGACAGCCATAACTTTGGCTGTGTAGGTCCAATTGGTGTTTGGCCAATTGTACATGAAACTAGACTTATAATGGCACATTTTTTCTGAAGAAACCATGTCCAAAAGACCAAATCAAGAGGACCAAAACTTGGCCCCAATCCGGATACCCTGCAAACAGCCCCACAGAATGACCAAATGAACAGAATCTGTTCATTTGGCCATAACTCACTGTAGATTTGGTCAATTGACCTGAAATTTTTACAGCAATAAGTTAAGACATAGAAAAACAACTTTTATGAAGAAACCTACCCCAAATTATGACCAGAACCTAACCCAAATGGGAGTCACGATCCTTTGTTCAAAACTGCAACTCTGCAGATTTTGATTTGAGCAGTAATGTTTGGATGGCTATAACTCTCTCTAGAAAACTCGGATTTAGGCGATTCTTGAACCGATGGAAACCTAAGGCATTGTAGAACATTTCATATGAATAAAGTTAGACCAAATTATGAACTTAACTTGGTCAAATTACTGACCAAAGTTGGACCAAAATCTGTCAAAACCCAAAATTTCAAAGAGAACGATGCACGTGAGCAGAAACTTATTTTGGCCATAACTTGAGCTACAAAACTCCAAATGGAGTAATTCAAAAAAAAAAAAAATTCAACTAGACAAAATAAGGAACATTTTCTATGAAGGAAGTTTTGTCAAATTCCAACAGTAGATCGACCAATAGAACAGTGCAACTTCGGAGCACCAAAACCGAAAATTGGCAATTTTGCCAAAATGACCTAAGCTTTGAGAAAGTGACCAAAACCAACAAGTTTTAAATGCAAAATGTGGTACATTGGGAGTGTTAAAACCAATGCACCTATGATCTATGCAAAAGTCAACTTTTTGTTGACTATTGAAGTGAATAGTGACATAAAAACTTGAAATTCAAAAATTGAAGAATTCAAAAGTATCAAATGCCCTAGTAGGCCTAATGTGATTGGTTTGGATAGGTTGGCATGCCAATAGGGTTACGATAGCGATCGCATATGATGTATGGCTTCATTGCCATTCTGTGATGTGATAGCCTATGGCTATACTGATTATGATGTTTTACTTGGCTTTATGCCTTATTGCTTATATGGCTTATTAGCCATTCTGTTTGCACACTGAGAGACACATTGTGACCGATGGTATGACGGCCCGAGGCACCACGGTGTCCAGTGCCAACGACCCGTTATCCAGTCCAGTCGTCCAGTATAGGTTACTTGGGCATGGAAAAGTATAACTGTGATTGAACTGATTATTAAAGAAAATACGAAAATTAAGTATCAGGAATGATTACAAAAATACAAAAAAGCTCAAGATCATGAAGAAAATAATTAACGAAATGCATGAAGAAGTTAATATCATAAAACATGATTAGCCCTCGACTAAACAACAAGTTAGTAATTATTCATTTCTTATGAACACAATAGCAAGGAAATTATTATTTTTTATTTGCATATTATATTTTCTTGTATTATTGGCACCACTAAGCTTTATGCTTAGCGCGTCGCTTTTGCAACGCGTAGGTACTGAAGATTTGGACAGAGGGCCCAGTAGACCACAGATTCGGTAAGGCAGTTCACAGTTCTGCATAGTGTCCGTGTCACCTCACCATCCACAGTGCATTGGTAGGACACTAGGTTTCATTTTGACATTTTGTAACTAATTTCTATTTTCTCATATGTATTTGAACTTATGGAATGTATTTTGAGGTTCATGTAAATAATGAAAAATCATATTAATGAATGTAAAAGTGAATGTTTATCTGTGATTTACACATGATATCACATGAGATGAATGATTGAGAAATGAATGGTGAAAAATGTTGAGATTTTGATATTGAAGTTTGAGAGTGATGAGATGATTGAATATGATCATAGGAAGTGTTTTTCACAGGTTCCGAAGAACTGTTTTCTCCATTTTTAGCTGGTACTTTGCCAGATTTTCTATAAAATTCTCGGAACCTCAAATAAATTATAATTTCGATAAATGGCTTAAATAAATTATATTTCACAAGTTATATTCAAAAGGAAGAATAAAAATGAATTAAGATAAAATAGAGTGCTCGGCTGCTTGAGTGGCATAACTTGCTCGGCTACACCGTAGTCGGGTAAGGGGTGTCACATTTAGTGGTATCGTGAGCACGGTTTAGCGTTCTGGGCCTAGATTGAGTCCAAAACATGCATTGCATTAGTAAGAGACGAGGTGACACTAATGATGATCTGTATGTCTATCAAATTTTGAATAGGATATGGACCCTACATCTCGAGAGGCGTTGAGGAGGAAGAGGAGAGTCATGCTCCACTGCGGCAAATGAGGCGGGGGTATGGGAGACCTGCTCCGCCACTCAAGCGAGCACCTTTCGGCCTCCACAGGCCGTGTTTCAACAAATGGCTGAATTCTTCAAACAGATGGCTGGGGTAATGCCACCACCACCACCACCTCCACAACCGAAATCACATTTGGAAAAATTGAGAAAGTTTGGAGCAGTGGACTTCTATGGCAAGAGAGAAGATGATTCTGTTGCAGCCGGAAATTGGTTGAACAGAACAGGCAGAGTGTTAAAACAACTCCACTGCACTCCAGAGCAAAACTTGGAATCTGCTGTATCTCTGCTGCAAGACGATGCGTATGAATGGTGGGACACTGTGTCGATGAAATCTGAGGAAATAGTAACTTGGGATTTCTTCCTCTCTGAATTCAAAAAGAAATATGTGGGTACTGTATACCTAGAAGAGAGAAGAAGGGAATTCATTAACCTGAGGCAGAGACAGTTGTCAGTGGCTGAGTATGAGAAGGAATTCGTCAGATTGAGCCGTTATGGAAGGGAGATAGTCCCTAATGAAGCTGAAAGGTGCAAGAGATTCGAAGAGGGACTGAATGACAATATAAAGATTATGATCACTGCCTTGGGGATCACAGACTTCACCAAGTTAGTGGAAGCTGCATTAAAAGTGGAGAAAGTGAGAATAAATGAACAAAATAGGAAAGATAGGCAGCGTAAGAGGGAATTTGGACTAGGACAGTCAAATATACCAATTGATAGTAAGAAGTTTAAGGGTCCTAGTTCACAAGATCAGACACAGGGCCACAGAGGCCAGATGGGAATATCTATAGCTAGTTCCCCGGGCACAATAATAAGGGGATCAACCCTAATGCCTGAATGTATGCATTGTGGTAGAAGACACAGAGGGGAGTGTCGATTTATTAGCGGAGAGTGTTTCAAGTGTGGGGCTACGGATCATTTCATAAGAGATTGCCCTCAGAGGAGTGGCTCAATAGCTCCTATACAAGTTCATAGACCTTCCCCTATAGTTCAAAGGGGTAAAGGATCGGGTAGAGCAGAAACGGCTGACATTTCACAGAAGATTGTTTCTGAGACAGTTGAAAAGCTCGAAGTCAGGGTGGCACCACAAGTATATGCTATGGAAGCTCAGGAAGAGCCAAACCTGCACAACGATGAGGCGATACAAGGAAGTGAAGAAACAAGGAGGTAGCAACTCCCCGATTACTTAAGTCAGGTAAATTTCGAGGACGAAATTTAAATTAGAGGGGAAGAGTTGTAACACCCTCCGGTAGCAACTCCGTACATTCTCTTATTCGGTGACGGTGTCGGTCGGACAGCTAGAACGTCGGAAAAATAATTAAACTAAAGTCGGGACCATAATTAACTCAAATATTAATAAGAAAAATTTAGTAAAAATTTTAGAAATAAAATACAACCAAGTTAAGCAGTAGGTGCCCAAGCGATGGGTAACTGGAGTGAAGTTGCGGTTCTCATAACGAGGAGCCCTAGACCAGGAAAAATTCATAAAATAATTTTTGGGACTCCAAAGAAGGGTCATTGAGGTTCCTATGGCATTAGAATGCCAAGAAAATATTTAGAAAAATTTTTCAATCGGTACAGACAATTTTGACCCGTTAAGCCAAACGGAGGGCATTTTGGTCATTTCGCCTTCAAAGGCGATTTTTGGCCGACTTGTCTAGTTGAGTAAATAATTATTATGATCTAAAATATGAATAAATATTGTTAAAAATTAAATTGAAAATGAGTAGAAAAGAAAAGAAAAGAAAATGAAATAAAAGTCATATTTATGACATGAGCATGATGCAATTAAAATATTTTCACCCAACTAAATTTTGACACATCATTATAAACTACTTAAACATGAATAAAAGGAGATAAAAATTGGAAAAAGTGGACAGCCATCTTCATCTTTGGGCTGCAGAAACGTTGAGAGAGAGAGAGAGAAGAAAAAAACTCCATGAAAGCTCTTGTTCAAAGCTTGATTTTCCCTAAGCTCTCCACCCCAAAACCCTAAACTTCCTTCACAAAAAATTATCCCTAAACCTTGAGGAAGCATAAGGCAGCAGAAATTTGAGGAAATTTTGAAGTTGGGCAAGTCCAAGTTAGGTCACAAGTGAGGTTAGTGCTTATTTATGCAAGTATTCCTTTTATTTCATGTTAGGAACTTGAAATTGATATGAAATGGTAAATTAAATGGACTAAATTCATGTGTATGTATACCATGAATTTTTGGCAGCCCTAAGGAAGGAATGAATTAGATTGTTTTGATGGACTTAGAGTGAATTAGAGTGTAACACCCTCCCCGTAGCAACTCCGTACAGTCTACTTTTCCGGTGACCGGTGTCAGTCCGGACAGCTAGAACGTCCGGAAAAATATTCAAATCAAAGTGAGGGACCATAATTAACTCAAATATTAATGAGAAAAATTTAGTAAAAATTTTAGAAATAAAATACAGTTAAGTCAAAAGAGCCGGTGCCCAAGCGATGGGTAACCAGAGGTAAGTTGCGGTTCTCGCAACGAGGAGCCCTAGACCCGGGGGAAAAATTATAAAATAATTTTTGGGACTCCAGAGAAGGGTTATTGAGGTTCCCATGGCATTAGAATGCCAAGAAAATACCTAAAAAAATTTTTCAATCGGTACAGACAATTTTGACCCATTAAGCCAAACGGAGGGCATTTTGGTCATTTCGCCTTCCGAGGTGATTTTTGGCCGACTTGCCCAATTGAGTAAATAATTAATATGACATAAAATATGAAGAAATATTACTAGAAATGAAATTTGAAATGAGTAGTGAAAGAAAAGAAAAGAAAATGCAAAATAATGCAAAAAAATGACATCATTTAAAAATTTTGACCAATCATAATTAAGCACCCATTTGACTAACAAATTAAAGAGATAAATGAAGACTAAAGAGGACCAAAAACCAGCAGCCATTCTTCTTCTTCTTCTTCCCCAAAACGTGACTCTTCCCATCTCCCTCCATTGATGAGCTTGGCAAGCTCATGAAACCCTAAACTCCCACCATATTTCCTTGAGTTCCCAACACTAAATTTTACCCTAGAACCTTGCTTAATATTTTGGGAGCTAAAAGAGGAGAAGAAATTGAAGTTTTGGGTTGGCTTGGATTTAAGCTACAAGAGGTTAGTGCACTATATATCAAAAACTCTTTAATTTCATGCATAAGAACTTGAATTTAGCAAGAATTTGTAAATTAAGTGGATGAAATTTATGTATATGTACTCCATAAATTTTGGCTGCCCTAGGGAGAAATAGGATTGAGTGTTTTTGAATGGACTTGGAATGAATTAGAAATCATGAATAAAGTATATAAACATAAGGAAATGAGTTAGTTAGTCAACTAGGGTAACTTTGTACAAAATCTTGAATTTGAGCTAGGGTTTTGGGAGTAAAGTGTGGACTTGGATTATGAATTGATTAGAGAACTTTTTAATGGTAAATTAGTGACCATTTTAGGTAGATTGACCAACAAATGGACTGAAAAATGAGATTGCAAAGTGAGGTTGCAAACTGCCCTAGGACAGCAGCATAGGGACTGAAAATTCAGTCCCTTTGCACTGCCATAACTTGGGTTGTGCTAGTCCAATTGGTGTTTGGCCAATTGGACATGAAACTAGGCTTATAATGGCACATTTTTGCTGAAGAAACCATGCCCAAAAGGCCAAAGCAAGAGGACCAAAACTTGGCCCCAATCCGGATACCCCGAAACTGCCTCTGCAGAATTGACCAAATGAACAGTAACTGTTCATTTGGCCATAACTCACTGTAGATTTGGTCAATTGGCCTGAAATTTTTACAGCAACAAGTTAAGACATAGAAAAACAACTTTCATGAAGGAACCTACCCCAAATTATGGCCAGAACCCATTCAACCAAGTGACTCAAGTTACTGTTCATGCACTGTAGATATGGTAAATTTCTGCAGAATGCATATCCGGACAGCTTGGGTTTTTGAGCCATATCTGGAGCTACAAAACTCCAAATAGAGTGATTCAAAAAAGGAAATTCAACTAGACAAAATAAGGAACAACTTTTATGTTTTACATTTCTTCAAATTCCAACAGTAACAGTGTCCAATGGAACAGTGAAGTTGACTCACCAAAACTGAAAAATCTGCTCCTTTGGTTTAATGCTTGGAAATGGTATTAACACTTAATGCCAACAAGTTTTAAACACAAAATGTGGTATGTTGGGAGTGCCAAAGTCAATGTATACATTTTTATTCTAAAAGTCAACATTTTTTTTGACCACTGAGGTGAATAGTGACACCAAAACCAAAAAATTGGCAATTTTGCCAAAATGACCTAAGCTTTGAGAAAGTGACCAAAACTAACAAGTTTTGAATACAAAATGTGGTATGTTGGGAGTATTAAAACCAATGTACCTATTGTTTATGCAAAAGTCAACATTTTAGTTGACTAATGAAATGAATAGTGACATGAAAACTTGAAATTCAAAAATTGTGAAACTTAAAAATGCAAAATGCCCTAGTAGGCCTAATGTGATTGGTTTGGATAGTTTGGCATGCCAATAGGGTATTGTTTTAGCAGTACTACGAAAGGAAAGGCTTTTATGCCTGTATTCATGGCTTTATGCCCGTATCCATGACTTTTATGCCCGTTTTAATGGCTTTTATGCCGATTATGTGATGTCATGGCTTTTATGCCGATTATGTGATATCATGGCTTTTTAGCCATACTGACTGCATACGTGGTTGACGTTCTGCGTCCCATGGTATGACGGCCCGAGGCACCGCGGTGTCTAGTGCCAACGACCCGTTATCCAGTCCAGTCGTCCAGTATAGGTTACTTGGGCATGGAAAAGTATAACTGTAATTGAACTGATTATTAAAGAAAATACGAAAATTAAGTATCAGGAATGATTACAAAAATACAAAGAAGCTCAATATCATGAAGAAAATAATTAACGAAATGCATGAAGAAGTTAATATCATGAAACATAATTAGCCCTCGACTAAACATTAAGTTGGTAATTATTCAGTTCTTATGAACACAATGTCTAAGAAATTATGATTTTTATTTGCATATTATATTTTCTTGTATTATTGGCACCACTAAGCTTTATGCTTAGCGCGTCGCTTTTGCAACGCGTAGGTACTGAAGATTTGGACAGAGGGCCCAGTAGACCACAGATTCGGTAAGGCAGTTCACAGTTCTGCATAGTGTCCGTGTCACCTCACCTTCCACAGTGCATTGGTAGGACACTAGATTTCATTTTGATATTTTTTAACTAATTTCTATTTTCTCATATGTATTTGAACTTATGTAATGTATTTTGATATTCATGTAAATAATGAAAATTGTATTTGTGAATGGAAGAGTGAATGTCTATTTATGACCTGTACATGATTAATAAATGAGATGAATGATTAAGAAACGAATGGTTGAAAAATATTGAGATCTTGATATGGGAGTTTGTGAATGGATGAATATGATTATTAGAAGTGTTTTTCACAGGTTCCGAAGAACTGTTTTCTCCATTTTTAGCCGGTACTCCACTGGATTTTCTTTAAAATTTTCGAAACCTCAAATAAATTACAATTTCAATAAATGAATTATATTTCACAAATTATTTTCAAAAACTATGATAAAAATGAATTAAGATAAAATAGAGTGCTCCGGCACACTGAGTGGCATAACTTGCTCGGCTACACTGTAGTCGGGTAAGGGGTGTCACATTTAGTGGTATCAGAGCGCGGTTTAGGCGTTTCTGGACCTAGAAAGATTGCATATCATGCATTGCATTCATAAGAGTCGAGGTGACACTATTGCAGATCTGTATTTCCTGTTTATTTTAGGTTAAGGTATGGAATAAGAGAGTGAAGAGACAATGAGATAGCGAATGGAGATGAGAAAGAGACTGTATTTAAGATGAAAAAGGATAAGTACATAACTGTTTGAGGATAGGATTGAGACTAAGGAGAAAGTGAAGTAGGATAACACGGAAAGGTGAAGAAATAAAGAGGTAGTAGCTCCTTGGCTATTTACATTGGGTAAATTTCTAGGACGAAATTTAAATAAGAGGGGAAGAGTTGTAACACCCTCCCCGTAGCAACTCCGTACAGTCTACTTTTCCGGTGACCGGTGTCAGTCCGGACAGCTATAACGTCCGGAAAAATATTCAAATCAAAGTGAGGGACCATAATTAACTCAAATATTAATGAGAAAAATTTAGTAAAAATTTTAGAAATAAAATACAGTTAAGTCAAAAGAGCCGGTGCCCAAGCGATGGGTAACTAGAGGTAAGTTGCGGTTCTCGCAACGAGGAGCCCTAGACCCGGGGGAAAAATTATAAAATAATTTTTGGGACTCCAGAGAAGGGTTATTGAGGTTCCCATGGCATTAGAATGCCAAGAAAATACCTAGAAAAATTTTTCAATCGGTACAGACAATTTTGACCCGTTAAGCCAAACGGAGGGCATTTTGGTCATTTCGCCTTCCGAGGTGATTTTTGGCCGACTTGCCCAGTTGAGTAAATAATTAATATGACATAAAATATGAAGAAATATTACTAGAAATGAAATTTGAAATGAGTAGTGAAAGAAAAGAAAAGAAAATGCAAAATAATGCAAAAAAATGACATCATTTAAAAATTTTGACCAATCATAATTAAGCACCCATTTGACTAACAAATTAAAGAGATAAATGAAGACTAAAGAGGACCAAAAACCAGCAGCCATTCTTCTTCTTCTTCTTCCCCAAAACGTGACTCTTCCCATCTCCCTCCATTGATGAGCTTGGCAAGCTCATGAAACCCTAAACTCCCACCATATTTCCTTGAGTTCCCAACACTAAATTTTACCCTAGAACCTTGCTTAATATTTTGGGAGCTAAAAGAGGAGAAGAAATTGAAGTTTTGGGTTGGCTTGGATTTAAGCTACAAGAGGTTAGTGCACTATATATCAAAAACTCTTTAATTTCATGCATAGGAACTTGAATTTAGCAAGAATTTGTAAATTAAGTGGACGAAATTTATGTATATGTACTCCATAAATTTTGGCTGCCCTAGGGAGAAATAGGATTGAGTGTTTTTGAATGGACTTGGAATGAATTAGAAATCATGAATAAAGTATATAAACATAAGGAAATGAGTTAGTTAGTCAACTAGGGTAACTTGTACAAAATCTTGAATTTGAGCTAGGGTTTTGGGAGTAAAGTGTGGACTTGGATTATGAATTGATTAGAGAACATTTTAATGGTAAATTAGTGACCATTTTAAGTAGATTGACCAACAAATGGACTGAAAAATGAGATTGCAAAGTGAGGTTGCAAACTGCCCTAGGACAGCAGCATAGGGACTGAAAATTCAGTCCCTTTGCACTGCCATAACTTGGGCTGTCCTAGTCCAATTGGTGTTTGGCCAATTGGACATGAAACTAGGCTTATAATGGCACATTTTTGCTGAAGAAACCATGCCCAAAAGACCAAAGCAAGAGGACCAAAACTTGGCCCCAATCCGGATACCCCGAAACTGCCTCTGCAGAATTGACCAAATGAACAGTAACTGTTCATTTGGCCATAACTCACTGTAGATTTGGTCAATTGGCCTGAAATTTTTACAGCAACAAGTTAAGACATAGACAAACAACTTTCATGAAGGAACCTACCCCAAATTATGGCCATAACCCATTCAACCAAGTGACTCAAGTTACTGTTCATGCACTGTAGATATGGTAAATTTCTGCAGAATGCATATCCGGACAGCTTGGGTTTTTGAGCCATATCTGGAGCTACAAAACTCCAAATAGAGTGATTCAAAAAAGGAAATTCAACTAGACAAAATAAGGAACAACTTTCATGTGTTACATTTCTTCAAATTCCAACAGTAACAGTGTCCAATGGAACAGTGAATTTGACTCACCAAAACTGAAAAATCTGCTCCTTTGGTTTAATGCTTGGAAATGGTATTAACACTTAATGCCAACAAGTTTTAAACACAAAATGTGGTATGTTGGGAGTGCCAAAGTCAATGTACACATTTTTATTCTAAAAGTCAACATTTTTGTTGACCAATGAGGTGAATAGTGACACCAAAACCAAAAAATTGGCAATTCTGCCAAAATGACCTAAGCTTTGAGAAAGTGACCAAAACTAACAAGTTTTGAATACAAAATGTGGTATGTTGGGAGTATTAAAACCAATGTACCTATTGTTTATGCAAAAGTCAACATTTTAGTTGACTAATGAAATGAATAGTGACATGAAAACTTGAAATTCAAAAATTGTGAAACTTAAAAATGCAAAATGCCCTAGTAGGCCTAATGTGATTGGTTTGGATAGTTTGGCATGCCAATAGGGTATTGTTTTAGCAGTACTGCGAAAGGAAAGGCTTTTATGCCTGTATTCATGGCTTTATGCCCGTATCCATGACTTTTATGCCCGTATTCATGAAGAAAATAATTAACGAAATGCATGAAGAAGTTAATATCATGAAACATAATTAGCCCTCGACTAAACATTAAGTTTGTAATTATTCAGTTCTTATGAACACAATGGCTAAGAAATTATGATTTTTATTTGCATATTATATTTTCTTATATTATTGGCACCACTAAGCTTTATGCTTAGCGCGTCGCTTTTGCAACGCGTAGGTACTGAAGATTTGGACAGAGGGCCCAGTAGACCATAGATTCTCGTAAGGCGCTTCACGATTCAGATAGTGTCCGTGTCACCTCACCTTCCACAGTGCATTGGTAGGACACTAGATTTCATTTTGATATTTTGTAACTAATTTCTATTTTCTCATATGTATTTGAACTTATGTAATGTATTTTGATATTCATGTAAATAATGAAAATTGTATTTGTGAATGGAAGAGTGAATGTCTATTTATGACCTGTACATGATTAATAAATGAGATGAATGATTGAGAAACGAATGGTTGAAAAATATTGAGATCTTGATATGGGAGTTTGTGAATGGATGAATATGATTATTAGAAGTGTTTTTCACAGGTTCCGAAGAACTGTTTTCTCCATTTTTAGCCGGTACTCCACCGGATTTTCTTTAAAATTTTCGAAACCTCAAATAAATTACAATTTCAATAAATGAATTATATTTCACAAATTATTTTCAAAAACTATGATAAAAATGAATTAAGATAAAATAGAGTGCTCCGGCACACTGAGTGGCATAACTTGCTCGGCTACACTATAGTCGGGTAAGGGGTGTCACATAGAGAGTATGTTTTAAGGTATATATATATATGTAAGGAATGAAAGTGATTAATTAAGGTATGTTGTGAACATTTATAGTGGGAATTAGGGTTTTGAGGAGTGAAATTTTGATTTGGCTTATGAAATTGTTAAAGAATATTCTAATGGTCAATTAGTGACCATTTGAGGTAAGTTAATCATAAATTGAAGTGTATTAGAGTGTTACAAACCAAAGTGGTAGGCTGCCTAGTGACAGCAGTAGGGAGGCTGTGAGTCCAGCCCACTTAGACAGCCATAACTTTGGCTGTGTAGGTCCGATTGGTGTTTGGCCAATTGTACATGAAACTAGACTTATAATGGCACATTTTTTCTGAAGAAACCATGTCCAAAAGACCAAAGCAAGAGGACCAAAACTTGGCCCCAATCCGGATACCCTGCAAACAGCCCCTGCAGAATGACCAAATGAATAGTAACTGTTCATTTGGCCATAACTCACTGTAGATTTGGTCAATTGACCTGAAATTTTTACAGCAACAAGTTAAGACATAGAAAAACAACTTTCATGAAGAAACCTACCCCAAATTATGACCAGAACCTAACCCAAATGGGAGTCACAGTCACTGTTCAAACCTGCAACTCTGCAGATTTTGATTTGAGCAGTAATGTTTGGATGGCTATAAGTCTCTCTAGAAAACTCGGATTTAGCCGATTCTTGAACCGATGGAAACCTAAGGCATGGTAGAACATTTCATATGAATAAAGTTAGACCAAATTATGAACTTAACTTGGTCAAATTACTGACCAAAGTTGGACCAAAATCTGCCAAAACCCAAAATTTCAAGAGAAACAGATATCGTGAATAAGAAAGTTATTTTGCCCATAACTTGAGCTACAAAACTCCAAATGGAGTGATTCAAAAAAAAAATTCAACTAGACAAAATAAGGAACATTTTCTATGAAGGAAGTTTTGTCAAATTCCAACAGTAGATCGACCAATAGAATAAAGGCAACTTCGGAGCACCAAAACCGAAAATTGGCAATTTTGCCAAAATGACCTAAGCTTTGAGAAAGTGACCAAAACCAACAACTTTTAAATGCAAAATATGGTACATTGGGAGTGTTAAAACCAATGCACCTATGATCTATGCAAAAGTCAACTTTTTGTTGACTATTGAAGTGAATAGTGACATAAAAACTTGAAATTCAAAAATTGAAGAATTCAAAAGTATCAAATGCCCTAGTAGGCCTAATGTGATTTGTTTGGATAGGTTGGCATGCCAATAGGGTTACGATAGCGATCTGCGTATGATGTATGGCTTCATTGCCATTCTCAGGATGTGATAGCCTATGGCTATACTGATTATGATGTTTTACTTGGCTTTATGCCTTATTGCTTATATGGCTTATTAGCCATTCTGTTTGCACACCGGGAGACACATTGTGACCGATGGTATGACGGCCCGAGGCACCGCGGTGTCTAGTGCCAATGACCCGTTATCCAGTCCAGTCGTCCAGTATAGGTTACTTGGGCATGGAAAAGTATAACTGTGATTGAACTGATTATTAAAGAAAATATGAAAATTAAGTATCAGGAATGATTACAAAAATACAAAGAAGCTCAAGATCATGAAGAAAATAATTAACGAAATGCATGAAGAAGTTAATATCATAAAACATGATTAGCCCTCGACTAAACAACAACTTAGTAATTATTCATTTCTTATGAACACAATAGCAAGGAAATTATTATTTTTTTATTTGCATATTATATTTTCTTGTATTATTGGCACCACTAAGCTTTATGCTTAGCGCGTCGCTTTTGCAACGCGTAGGTACTGAAGATTTGGACAGAGGGCCCAGTAGACCACAGATTCGGTAAGGCAGTTCACAGTTCTGCATAGTGTCCGTGTCACCTCACCATCCACAGTGCATTGGTAGGACACTATGTTTCATTTTGACATTTTGTAACTAATTTTTATTTTCTCATATGTATTTGAACTTACGGAATGTATTTTGAGGTTCATGTAAATAATGAAAAATCGTATTAATGAATGTAAAAGTGAATGTTTATCTGTGATTTACACATGATATCACATGAGATGAATGATTGAGAAATGAATGGTGAAAAATGTTGAGATTTTGATATTGAAGTTTGAGAGTGATGAGATGATTGAATATGATCATAGGAAGTGTTTTTCACAGGTTCCGAAGAACTGTTTTCTACATTTTTAGTCGGTACATTGCCGGATTTTCTATAAAATTCTCGGAACCTCAAATAAATTATAATTTTGATAAATGGCTTAAATAAATTATATTTCACAAGTTATATTCAAAAGGAAGAATAAAAATGAATTAAGATAAAATAGAGTGCTCGACACACTGAGTGGCATAACTTGCTCGGCTACACTGTAGTCGGGTAAGGGGTGTCACATTCTCCCATGTCCATGGTATATAAGTTGAAAGCACAGCATGCCAGTTTAAAGATTGGTGATGAGGGACAGACATTAGTTGCTTGGCATGTACAGCCAGTGTTGATTGATCAGATCAGAATGGCTGCTCAGAGTGATGAAAAATATCAGAAGCTTCTGAAAGAAGTCCAGCAGGGCAAGAAACCTGAATTCTCTGTGAGAGATGATGGTTTATTGCTACATCAGGGCAGAATGTGCGTTCCTAATGATGTTGAATTGAGACAGATCATTATGAAGGAAGCACATGAGTCTCCATTTGCTATGCACCCTGGTGGAACTAAAATGTATAGAGGGCTGAAAGAGCATTACTGGTGGATGGGCATGAAGAGAGATATAGCTGAATTTGTTTCCAAATGCCTAACTTGTCAGCAAGTAAAGGCAGAACATCAAGTTCCAGCTGGTTTGTTACATCCTTTGTTAGCACCAGAGTGGAAATGGGAATGAATAACTATGGATTTTGTTACAGGACTTCCAAGGACACAGAGTAGTCATGATGCAATATGGGTTATAGTTGACAGATTGACCAAGTCTGCTCACTTTTTGCCAGTTCGGATGGACTATAGCCTGGAAAGATTGGCCAGATTGTACATATATGAGATTGTAAAATTGCATGGAGTGCCAGTATCAATTGTGTCTGACAGAGATCCTAGGTTCACTTCTAGATTCTGGGGTAGTCTTCAGAGAGCCCTAGGAACTAGATTGAACTTCAGCACAACATTCCACCCACAGACAGATGGCAAATCTGAAAGGGTTATCTAGATATTAGAGGATATGCTACGGGCTTGTGTGATTGAATTTGAAGGTAGTTGGGATACACACTTGCCTTTGATTGAGTTTGCTTATAACAACAGCTACCAATCAAGCATTGGGATGCCTCCATATGAAGCTTTGTATGGCAGAAAGTGCATAACTCCCTTATGTTGGGATGAAGTAGGTGAAAGGAAGATGATTGGACCAGAAATTGTTCAGCAGACAGAGGAAAAGATCAGATTGATTAGAGATAGACTCAAGGTCGCATCAGGTCGTAAGTCCTATGTTGATCTGAAAAGAAGAGATATTGAGTA
This sequence comes from Hevea brasiliensis, assembly GCF_030052815.1. Taxonomy (NCBI): domain Eukaryota; kingdom Viridiplantae; phylum Streptophyta; class Magnoliopsida; order Malpighiales; family Euphorbiaceae; genus Hevea; species Hevea brasiliensis. Next base: position 51,604,432 of record NC_079496.1, read on the forward strand.
TGCAGTGGGTGATAAGGTATTCCTCAAAGTTTTTCCTTGGAAGAGGATTATGAGATTTGGCAGAAAGGGGAAACTAAGTCCTCGTTTCATTGGACCATATGAAGTTCTGGAAAGAGTGGGTCCTCTGGCATATCGGTTGGCATTACCTCCAGAGCTAGCAAGGATACACAGTGTCTTCCATGTGTCCATGTTAAGGAGGTACAGATCTGACCCATCTCATGTACTATCAGTTGAGGAGATTGAGGTAAATCCAGACCTCTCATATGAAGAACAACCCATAGAAATTCTGGCTTATGAGGTGAAGCAGCTGAGGAATAAACAGTTACACCTGGTTAAAGTGCTGTGGAACCATCATTCAGGCCAAGAAGCTACTTGGGAACGTCAAGAGGATATGAGGAGACAGCACCCACAGCTGTTCAGAGACTAATTCCAGGTAAAATTTCGAGACGAAATTTATTTAAGGGGGGGGGGGGGGGAGAATTGTAACACCCCTAAGTTCGGTAGTGCGTTCTGCTGCTCCGGTGACCAGTGTTGTCCGGACAGCTAGGATGCTTAGAACTACACTTCAATATGAGTGAGGAGACATAAAATAATGAAATACAAGAAAAGAAAATACAAGAAAAACAAAGGAAAAATAATAGCAAAGAAATGTGATCAAGTTAAGCGAGCCGGGAATCCTAACGATGGGTGACTGCACCGGGAAGTCACGGCGTGGACCGTTGACTAGCCCTGGATTGCGGGGAACCCTGGAAAATATTTTTAGGACTTAAATAGACCCTTATTGAAGAATAAATCTCATTAGAAAGATCAAAGAAAAATTAAATAATTGGTACAAAGAAAAGTGAGAAATCGAAAAAACAGACAAAACCCGGTGTTACCGAAAAATCTGGAATGCAACCCGAACAGGGGCATTATGGTCATTTGACATCCCGAATTGTCTTTTGACCTAAATTTCCATTAAAAATAAATAATATTACACTTAGAAAATGAAATGAAAAATTAAATTGGTGGTACCTAAAGTAAATAGTAAGAATTAAGGGTTTAATGTGGAATAAGTGATTATTAAGTCTTATTATATGATTTAAAATTTGTGAGTGGACCACTAGGGATTTAACTAAACACTAAATGGAAGCTGTAATTCCATTATCCAAGCTGAAACTCCATCTTCTCCAAGTGCTCTCAACCTAGCCGAATTGAAGAGAAAGAAAACCTCCATTGGCGTTTTCATTCAAGCTTCATCTAACCCCTCACTTCACTTCTAAACACTTAGGTTCCTTCATTAATGATTGTCTACACATCATAAGGAAGAGCTTGATACCAAAATCAAGAAGTTTAATCAAGGTTTGGCAAGTTCCAACCATAAGGTAAGTTTGTATTTTGGAAGATTGCTTTGTTAAACTTTGTGTTCATGTTATGGGTGTTGGTTTTGTGAAGAAAATTTTCAAGTTTGAAGAGTTATTGAGATGTCCATTTTGGACAGCCATGGAGTTATGTATTTGATGAAATATTTGTGCATATATTTGATGAGAAATTATGTTGGTCATGGTGATTTAATGTCCTAGTAAATTATTCCATATGTATATGGTGAATTTTGCACTTGGGATGGAAAATTGATGAATTGTATGATACTTTGGTATTGAGGAACATTTTCAGCAGCCTTGGAACTCTTGGATAAATGTATGTGTTCATGAAGGTATTGGCAGAATATTGACATTGAGGATTGATGGATATGTATATAGAGTGATTGTGTAAAGTGTATGTAAGAATTTGTAATGTTAGGTGTATATGTGATTGTACTTAGACTTTGTAAATGTGAGTGTTAATTGATGTATTAAGGATGTTTGTAATCTGCCCAAAGTGATGTTAATGTAAAGTGGAATATGGTTTTGGTAATGAACCAAAACAGAATTGGTAAGGGAAGTGGACATATAGTAATGTAAATGTGTCATTGATGTATGTTTAAGCAAGGTAATTAAGGGCAGTATGCATTTTAGCCTATAACTTTAAATGTGTAACCTCAATTGGTATGAGACCAATTGGAGGTGAAACTAGGCACAAAATGTGTCAACTTTCATTGAGAAAGCATACCAAAATTCTGCTTGCAAGGTGACATGAAAAATGACCAATTCGGATTAAGTGCAAGTGAGGCCTGAAAACTGACCATTTGGGCAGCAGTTAGTGTTTAGGCCATAACTCACTCAAAACGGGTCCAATTGACCTGAAATTTTAACCATGAATAGTTAAGACCCATACCTACAAGTCTTATGAAGACACCAAAACCCAGAAATGACCATAAGCAAGTCAAACAGCTTGCACAAGTTCGGGTCCAAAAACTGGCCGAACCAAAGTTGACCAAATTGACCTAAAATTAACCTAATTTGATGCCATTTGACCAGCAATAGTATAATGACCATAACTTGGTCTACTTAACTCAGAATGACCTAAAATTTTGCCCCGCGTTCCATAAGACATAGATCTACAAGTTTGTAGTTTTGATCAAAACCCGAAAACCAAGGGAACTAGGTCATCTTGCTAGGTCAAACTAGTATCCCGGAATCCAGCAAGTTGCATTAAAATGCACTAAACAAGGAAATGAGTTTGGTAAAACGTACCAACCCTAAAACCCTATCGAATGTGACATATTAATGACACTAAAACCTAATTTACCTAAAACGCATCGAGGGTCAGTATATTAGGTGATTGAGCACATAATAGCCTTCAGTGAATTACTTATCGAACATTATCGTTAGAGACAGTTTAATTTAGTACTGAAACACTTCAAATTGTGTTTCTCAGTTACCAAAGACTCAGGAAAAGGGAAGGAAACACTGAGTCCAGACCAGGAGACAATTATCAGAGGTTTGTGCACAACTAGTTTTCAACTGATTTTGCTCTGAATAATATTTCATATGATTAATTGTATGTTATTGTTTTAAATTGTGTTTGTGCACAACTAGTTTTCAACTGATTTTGCTCTGAATAATATTTCATATGATTAATTGTATGTTATTGTTTTAAATTGTGTTTGTGCACAACAACTATTTCTTTTGAATTATTTTCAATTGAAATAAATTATGACTATTTGCATATTATTGTTTTAAGTTGTGAAATTGTGAAAAATGGTTTGAAAGATATTTGATGGATACTTATTGATTGAAAAGCACTGTAATTGGTTTGAAACCACAGCTATCATGTACATTGATTGTATTCCTCGCTAGCTTGTCTAGTGGGATGAATTGAATTCCCTCTCTGGCTAAAGTGTTGAGGTGTGTGCCTGTTGAGGACGAATAGAATGAGTACTCATATTTTTGCTAGCTAGCTATGTTATTCCTCATTAGTCATTGACTTTTGGGATGAATTGAATACCTCATTAGCCATCGGCTTTTGGGATGAATTGAACTTGGGAACATGATTAAAGCTGTGTGTGATTTATTGATGCATATTGTAAGATTGTAAAATGAGTTTAATTTCTTATTGACATTCACTGTCTTTTGAATTTAGCTATGTTTTGATTATTGAGATTTATTGTAATATTGTGTTAAATTCCTTATGACATTATTGTCTTGAATTTAACTACAGTTTTAAATATCCACTATTTACATGACTTATGAATTGTGATTTAAATTGTATTTGGTTAATGTTGTGAACCACTGAGACATTGTCTCAGCGATAGCTTTTTATTGTTGTCGCAGGTAGACAGACAGACAGGGCAGCAGACTAGGCTGCTAATACCTCCAGCGAGAGACTACCGGGTATAATGAGTATACCAATATTTTGTATTTTGTAATGTAATGTATGTTCACTGTATGTACATATTGTTGTTGGTTTTGAGCAGTTGTAAATTCAAATTGTACCTTGCAGTTGTAAATTAATTATGAGTTATTTTGGCTTGTAAAAATTGTATTATATTTCCTTTATGTCAGTCTTTGAAAAATTACTATGGATTTGAGTTGAGAAAATGTTGGAGTTGAGATTTGGAAATATATTGAAGTGCTTTTTACAGGTTTTCTGAAGAACTGTTTTATCCAAAATACAGATGGCACTCTGCCAAAATTTTTACAGAAATTCCAAATAATTCAAATGCGTTAGTTCTATCACTTCAGTTCAAAAAAGTTTTAACACCTGTAAATAGTGCTCACCACTGTAAAAGAAGTAAGAAAAGTTTTTAAAATCCCTTGTAGTGTATTTAATGGATTATCAGTAGACGGAGTTGGTAATTCATTAGGTATACTACGGGATCATGTTATGCCTTACAGAGGGGTAGGGTGTGACAGAAGCTTACCAAAATTCTGCTTGGAAGGTGACTTGAAAAATGACCAAATCCAGATTAGTGCATTTAAGGCCTGAAAATTGACCATTTGGGCAGCAGTTAGTATTTTGGCCATAACTCACTCAAAACAGGTCCAATTGACCTGAAGTTTTTACCATGAACAGCTAAGACATATATCTATAATTCTTATGAAGACATAAATGTCCAGAAATGGCCAGAACCAAGCCAAATAGCTTGCACAAGTTCAGGTCCAAAAACTGGTCGAACCAAAATTGACCTAAAAATGACCTAAAGTGACCATTTTGATACATTCTGTCTAGCATTGGTAAATTGACCATAACTTGGCCTACACAACTCAGAATGACCTGAAATTTTGCCTCGCGTGCAATAAGACATAGACCTACATGTTTGTAGTTTTGATCGAAACCCGAAAACTAAGGAAACTAGGTCATCCGGCTAGGTCAAATTAGTATACCGGAATCCGACAAATTGCAATAAAATACACTATACATGGAAATGAATTGGGTAACATGTACCAACACTAAAAGGCTATAAAATGTGACATATTGGAAACATTAAAACCTAATTCACCTAGACTGCATCGAGGGTCAACATCTTAGGTTGACTAAGGAAATAATAAAATTCAATAAATTAAGTATTAAGCCTTATTATTAGAGACGGTTTAAATGAGTACTGAAATACTTCAAATTGTGTGTTTCAGTTAGCAAAGACTCAGGGAAAGGGAAGGAAACACTAAGTCAGAGCCAAGAGACAGTTATCAGAGGTTTGTGCACAATAGTTATTTCTTTTGAATTTTTAAATTAAAATAAATTATGATTATTTGTATGTTATTGTTTTAAATTATGTTTGTGCAAAATGCTTTTTTTGTATTCACTGCTTTTACCAGAAAATTTATTTAGATAAATGAGTTATGAATAATTTTTTATTGTTTTAACTTTGGGAATATTATTTGGAAAATATTGTGTTGTCTACTTTACAAATAGAAATTTTGAGATAAAATGTGATTTGGGAATTGTATGAAATATTGTGATTTGGAATTGTTTTGATTCACACTTGGCTTGACACTGTGATTATGTTTCTCCCTCTTTGACTTGTCAGTCTGAGGTGAGTGTGGATGAGTACTCATTATTTAGCTAGCTTCCTCCCTCATTGATTTCTATTATTAGGGTGAGTGTGTCTTGTCGTGGTATACAGCACGGCATGTGCGGAAAAATTGTGTCATGGCCTAAATTGTGTTATTGATTGGCAACACTGTATTATTCAGTTATTTAATCAAATGGTGTTATTGATTGGCAATACCGTATTATTCAGTTATTTGATCAAATGGTGTTATTGATTGGCAAAACTGTATTATTCAGTTATTTGGTCAAATTGTGTTATTGATGGGCAAAACTGTGTTATTTAGTTATTTGATCAAATTGTGTTATTAATTGGCAAAACTGTGTTACTCAGTTATTTGATCAAATTTGTGTTATATGAATTTTGTAAATTGTGAATTATTTGATTTGTGAATTGTCAATAAAAGATTTATATATCACATTTCAAATTGTTATTGTGCACCACTGAGTAAATTTTACTCAGTGATAGCTTTTCATTACTGTCGCAGGTAGACAGACTGACAGGGCAGCAGACTAGGCTGCTAATGCTATATTGAGAGTTCATCGGGTATATTGAGTATACCATATTTTGCATTTTGTATTGTAATGTATGTTTACTGTATGTATATAGTATTCTTGATTTTGTGCAGTTGTAAATTAAAATTGTACATTGAAGTTGTAAAATAAATTGTAAATTATTTTGGTTTGTAAATATTGTGTTATATTTCTTTTATCTCAGCCTTTGAAAATACTGAAAAATTATTGTGGATTTGAGTTGACAAATGTTGAGAAATATATTGTGTTGATTAAGTGTGGAGTTTCAGATTGAGAAATATATTTGAAGTGCCTTTTACAGGTTTTTAAAGAACTGTTTTATTCAAAATACAGATGGCACTCCACCAAAATTTTTACAGAAATTACTAATAATTCAAATGTGTTAGCTGTTTCACTCCAGTAAAAAATTTTTTTAATACCTGTAAATAGTGCTCACCACTGTAAAAAGAAGTAAGAAAAGTTTTAAAATCCCTTGTATTATATTTAATGAGTTATCGGTAGGCGAAGTACGGTAATTCATTAGGTGTACTACGGGATCATGTTATGCCTTACGGAGGGGTAGGGTGTGACACATCGGCTTTTGGGATGAATTGGACTATGGAATCATGATTAAGCTGTGTGTGTGATATATTGATATTCATTGATACATTATGAAATGGAGTTTAAATTCTTTATGACATTCTCTGTCTTTTGAATTTAACTATGATTTTAAGTATCCACAGTTTATATGATTTATGATTCATGGTTTTAAATTGCATTTTCTTAATGTTGTGCACCACTGAGACATTGGCTCAGCGATAGCTTTTTCATTACTGTCGCAGGTAGACAGACAGACAGAGCAGCAGAGTAGGCTGCTTGTGCTACACTTTGGGATTTTACCGGGTATATTGAGTATACCACCTTTTTGTAATTTTTGTTATAATGTATGTGCACCGTATGTATATATTGTACTTGGTCTTGAGCAGTTGTAAACTAAAGTTGTAATATATTTATTTCTTATCTCAGCTTTTGAACTACTCAACCATTTTGTAGTCTATCTTTGGAAATACTGAAAATTGATGTTGAATTGAGTTGATAAATATTGAGAAATTTATTTGTGTTGAACTATTATTGTAGTTTGGGATTGAACAAATATATTGGAAGTGCTTTTTACAGGTTTGTAAAGAACTATATTATTCAAAATACAGATGACACTCTGCCAAACTTTTTACAGAAATTATTGATACTTCAGATGTGTTATTTGGTTTCACTTCAGTTAAAAAAAAAAAATTTAACACCTGCCAAAAGTGCTCACCACTGTAAAAAGAAATAAGAAAAGGTTTAAAATCCCTTGTAGTGTATTTAATGGGTTATCAGTAGACGAAGTTTGGTAATTCATTAGGTATACTACGGGATCATGTTATGCCTTACGGAGAGATAAGGTGTGACAAGATTAGTATGCCAATAGGGTATTGTTTAAGCAGTACTGTGAAAGGCTTTATACTTGTATTCATGGCTTTATGTCCGTATTCATGGCTCTATGCCCGTACTCATGGCTTTACGCCCGTACTCATGGCTTTTATGCTCGATTATGTGTTATCATGGCCTTTTAGCTATTCTGACTGCATACATGGTTGACATTCCGTGTCCCATGGTATGACGGCCCGAGGCACCATGGTGTCCAAAGTACAACGACTGCTATCCAGATTTAGTCACCACATAGGTTACTTGGGCAGTGAAATTTATTGAAATAAATTAAGAATATTAGCAACTGAAAATATTAACAATTAAATAAATAAGTAAGAATATTTAAAATAAATTAGATTAGTTATTTAGCAGAAAGAATTGAAATGAATTGGAACGATATTAAAATTTAATTATTATGAAAGAACTGAGCGCTTCTGAAGAGGAATAAATTAGAACAAAGGATAGTTAACACTAGAAGTATTATATGAAATTAGATAAATTCCAAAGTATCCAAATTTTGATCCAATTCTTTTTTTTTATTGTATATTATTTTCTTGTTATATTATTGCAACACTAAGCAGTAATGCTTAGCACGATGGATTTGTTTCCTCGCGCAGGTACTGAAGGTAAAGCCTAGCGAATATTAAATAGAGATTTTGGAGTTCTGATCTGTAGAAGTGTCTGAAGTATTCAAGGTTGTCACCTCCTCAGCAATGCATGTAGATAGGGCCAATATAGGTCATAATTTGTATGTTGTATAAAATGCTTAGTTATAGTATTGTAATTTAAATTATGAAAATATAATTAATAGGTATGTGATGTAAATTAATAAATCGTTTAATTCATATGTGATTAAATTGTATATTATGTAAAGTAATGAAGATTGAAAATTTTCATATATGAGTTGAGCATGAATGGGAATTGAAAATTTTATAGATTTGAATGCAGAATTGAAATATATAGATGATGCATAAATTGATGAGATTTTTATTTTAAAATATTATTGAAATTTTCAAATAGGTGAATAGTGAAACACGTCAAACGATAATAAAATAGGGGAAACTCCGTTAGTTTCTCCTTAGAAAAATAATTGATATTAAATTAAACAAATTCAAAATTTTTAAAGAAATAAAGCAAGATAAGTTAGGGTGCTCGGGCACCAAGTGTGACATGTCTTGTTCGGCTACACTGTAATCGGGTAAGGGGTGTCACACCTTCAGTCCCTTCCTGAGTCATTTGGGAATTTCGTGACAAATTTCCATATGACTAAGCAGGAATGCACCTTGGCTGGTTTACTCAACATGCTAGTTATTGCCCAAAAGAATAGGCCGGGTAATAAAGGAAAAGAGGTAGCTTTGATTGCATCTTCTTCTGCTGGAAAGTCCAACAAGAATAAAGGCAATAAGAAAAAGAAACCTCAAATTCCTAGTCTTTCCAAGAAAATAGCTAAACAGAAAGGGAAGACTAAAGCTGATGGAGGCAAAGGAAAGTGTTTCCACTGCCAGCAGGATGGGCACTGGAAAAAGAAAAAAGAACTACCCAGAGTATCTTGCTTCTCTGAAGGACAAGAAGGATACACCTTCAGAAGGTATCCATATCTTGTTATTTAGATTCTGATGATACTCATAGTTCATCTACAGCTTGGGTTTTAGATACTGGTGCCAGTTCTCAAATTTCTTATGATATGCAGGAACTAGTAAACAGTAGCAGCTTGCATTCTGGAGATGTTAGACTCCGGATTGGCGATGGCTCAACTATTGAAGCTTTAGCCATACGATCTAAACCTTTTTACATGACTGGGCATGTTTTGTGTTTGAATAATATCTTATATGTACTGATGCTTTTAAGAACATCATTTCGATATCTAGTTTGACTAGAGATGGTTATGAATTTCAGTTCACAGATGATATTTACAATATTTATTTTGGAAATAAATATGTTGGTTCGGGTTATATGAATGATGGTCTTATTATTTGGATAATAATGAGAAACACAAATTGAATGCAAGTGATCTAAATGAATGCAATGCCATAGTGAAAATCAACTCAAGTTCAAAATATATTTGGCACTTAAGATTAGGTCATGTTACAGAAGATAGGATTGCAAAACTGGAGAAAATGGGGATTCTATCCTCATTAGGTTCTGAACCTACTCCAACTTGTGATCCTGCCTTCAAGGCAAAATGACCAGATCACCCTTTGTTGGACAAGGGCTAAGAGCTGAAAATATTTTGGAGCTAGTACATAGTAATGTATATGGTCCATTTAAAGAAATGGCTAGAGGCCGTTTTCATTATTTTATTACCTTTACTGATGATAAATCAAGGTTTGGGTATTTTTATTTGATGAAATACAAACATGAATCCTTTGAAAAGTTTAAAGAATTTAAATCTGAAGTAGAAAATCAAACAGGAAAAAGTATTAAAGCTCTTCGATCAGATCGAGGAGGTGAATACTTGAGTACTAAATTTGATGAATACTTGAAAGAACATGGCATTGTTTCCCAGTTGACTTCTCCAGGAACACCACAGCTGAATGGTGTATCTGAAAAGAGAAATCGTACCCTATTGGATATGGTACGTAGTATGATGAGCTATATTGATATGCCAATCTCCTTTTGGGGATTTGCATTAGAATCAACTTTGTATGTTCTGAATAAGATTCCATCAAAATCAGTATCTTTCATACCTTATGAGATATGGCATGGAAGAAAACCATGTCTTAAACATGTTAAGATTTAGGGTTGTTCAGCTTATATCAAAAAGTTAAACACTGATAAATTGGAAACCAGATCAAAAAAGGGTCGATTTGTTGGATATCCAAAAGATAGTTTTGGATATTATTTTTATTTGCCTACAATACAAAAGGTTGTGGTAATTAGAGATGCCACATTTCTTGAATAACAGTTTGTTCAAGAAGGAGGCAAAGAAAGGCAAATAGAGTTAGAATTGGAGAATTTTGACCAACAAAATAAATCAAATGGATATGGATCCATCTAGTTAACCTACACCTATTGATGAAACACCTATAGTTATTCCTCGTAGATCAACCAGGGTACCTCACCCACCAGTGAGATATGGTTTCCTTCATGAAGAAGAACAAGAGTTGTCTACTCATGAAGAAGTGGATCATGGAGATGATCCACTTACCTATGAATAAGCTATATTAGATTTAGACTCTTTAAAATGGATTGATACTATGAAATCCGAGATTGATTCCATGTATAAGAATCAAGTTTGGGATCTTGTTGACCCACCTGAAGGTATTGTACCTATAGGGAACAAATGGGTTTTCAAGAAGAAAATTGGTTCTGATGGAAAGGTAGAGACCTATAAAGCAAGGCTAGTAGCGAAAGGGTTTCGCCAAAGGCAAGCAATCGACTACGAGGAGACTTTCTCGCCTGTTACCATGCTTAAATCAATTATGATTCTATTACCAACAGCTGCATACTATGATTATGAGATTTGGCAGATGGATGTCAAAACAGCTTTTCTCAATGGATACATTGAAGAAAACATTTTCATGGAACAACCTAGGGATTTTGAATCCCAAGATGGTTCCAAAGTATGCAAGCTAAAGCGATCCATTTATGGGTTGAAACAAGCTTCGAGGAGTTGGAACATCCATTTTGATGAAGCCATTAAATCATTTGGTTTTATCAAAAATAAGGATGAGCAATATGTATATAAGAAGGTTAGTAACAATGCTATCACTTTCCTTGTCTTATATGTGGATGACATTCTATTGATAGGTAATGACACAGGTATGTTGACTACTGTAAAGATATGGTTGTCAAATACATTCTCCATGAAAGACTTAGGGGAGGCAACCTATATTCTTGGGATTCGCATCTATAGACATAGAGCGAAAAGAATAATTGGTTTATCCCAAAGTCTATACTTAGAAAAGGTGTTAAAGAGGTTTAACATGCTTGATTCTAAGAGAGGATTGTTACCAGTGAGACATGGTATCCACCTTTCTAAAGAGATGTCTCCTAAGACACCTGAAGACAGAGATAAAATGGCCAGGATTCCATATACTTCGGCTATTGGAAGTTTGATGTATGCAATGTTGTGTACTAGGCCGGATATCGCATATGCTGTTAGTTTGACCAGCAGGTATTAATCCGATCTAGGTTTGGAACATTGGATAGCTATCAAGAATATACTTAAGTACTTGAGAAGAACTAAGGATTTATTCTTGATATATGGAGGTGGTGACATGCAATTGGATGGTTATACTGATTCTGATTTCCAATCAAATATCGACGATAAAAAGTCTACCTCTGGATATGTGTTCATTTGTAATGGAGGTGCAGTCAGTTGGAAGAGTTCCAAACAGAGTACGACTGTAGATTCCACTACCGAGGCTAAGTATATTGCTGCATCAAATGCTGCAAAGGAAGCTGTTTGGGTAAAGAAGTTCGTGATAGAACTTGCAGTAGTTCCTTCCATTGAGTCAGCAGTTTCACTTCACTGTGACAACAATGGAGCAGTTATACAAGCTAAGGAACTCCGGTCTCACCAGAAATCCAAACACATAGAAAGGCGCTACTACATTATCATAGAGATAGTTGGGCGAGGCGATGCAGCCAGGAAGAAAATAGAATCAGCTGAAAATCCAACTAATCCATTCACTAAGCCTATCTCACAAACTCAGCTATACCAATATCTTGAAAAGATGGGTCTAAGATATTGTAATGAATGGCTCTAGTGCTAGTAGGAGATTGTTAATAGTATGCCCTAGAGCATATCATTTAGTATGTATCTTGTACATTTTTTATTAATAAAAGGCTTTTTCACTTTTTCGTTTACATAATATATTTATGTGTAATAAAAAAAGGTCCATTGATATTTTGTTAGAAATTTTATTCTTAAGTTATTAAGAATATGAGTAACAGTATTTTTAGCACAAATTATCATAAATGGGTTCACAATCGAGGATACTTCACACAGGACATGACTTATCCAGAAAGATTGTATTCATGTTTGTTCCCAATGTATTTATATTAGATATAAATAAGATGGAATGGTGAGTTTCATGCCATATAACAAACATGATAGGCACTTATGCATGATAAGTAGGCCGAACCAATGACATTTATGACAAACACATGGAGTTTACTCTTGTCAATGTATTGTCATAAATCATATTAGTGCATATAATCTTTAGACCTGAGATAGCACAGTTATCTTGTATATAGGTGGTTTGAGTTTGATACTACTTTCATACTTGTACTGTGTATGGGTGTATGGGCATGTGTTGGCTCCTACTAGTTATAAATGGAGGTAGTTATTGATCAAGATGGAATCTGTTACCCTAAGTAAATAGGGATAAAATTCTATGTTCATTTAATTGTTCTTGATGTTTCAAGTTCCTGGCCAGGACAGATAGATTTAATCAGAAAAGAGTTTCTGATGAGAAAATCTTTTAATCAAGAACTGGAATTAAAAGAGAACATAATATTCATAGGAAATGGGGTTTGACATAAACCATGACTCTAGCTCGAATTGAGATTTTCTAATAGAGATTTTAGTGCATGGTAACTTATGATTATAGGTTCATTTAAGGTAAACCTTATGACTGATTGGGTGGCTATGGTATGCTATGCTAGGTGTTAGCCATAGTCTATGAAGTGCTTAAAATGATTTAGAGAAATCATTTATGGTAAGAAAGAGTTCTGATGATATTAAGAGTTAATATCATATCTCATTGTTATTTAGTGATGAGCCTAGTGAGTCACACACATACACAAGCAATCACCAAGTTAAATGTGATTTAATTAATTAGTTAAAGAGTTTAATTGATTAATTAAATAGGTTTGTTTTGCAATTAGATTGCAAAGTCCCTAGTATGGCTTGAAACTAAATCTAGGTTATTGGATGTATAGTATAAGTTAAATTTATATTTAAAGTGTTTAAATATGAATTTAATTATGAAAAATTAATTAATAGAAATTAATTAATTAATTTATATTTGATATAAATTGATTAGAAGAAGAGAAATAATTATTTTGGGTTGAGAACGCAAAATTAAGATACAAGGGTATTTTGGTCATTTCACAGGGTGACATGTGGCACCATGAGATGGTGACATATGGCACTGCACATAAACTTGCCATATGTCTTTTAATCATGTAAGATGATCAAAGTCAAGATTAAATCTAGGTTTGACACTTAGCACAATGCGATTAGGTCAATTAAACCAAGAGCCAATCAGAATATGACATGTGGCAAGGGTTTTAAGTGATGACGTGGCTATATAAGGGAAAGGATGAAAGAACAAAATACAATATGCCATTCTTTCTTTTGTGCTGCCACCCAAAGAGCCTCTCCCCTCTCTTCTTCTTCATCTCTCATCAATTCAAAGAGAATTGCCAATATTCTCTTGAATTAAGATTGCTAGAAATCATTTCTAGTGTGCTATATACTTCTGTAATATCTCTAAAAGCAAAACCTGAATTTTTAATTGATTAGAAAGGCTTGAGAAGCTGTTAAAGGGGCTACCATTGGTGATCTTGGTGTGGACAAGCTAAAGGGACAACATCTGGTGTCCTAGGTGCATCCCAAAGGTACCAAACACAATTATAGTGCATCAAAAGGTTAGTGCACTTGTTCTTAATTTAATCTAGGGTTCTAATGAATTAATCTGTTAATTCTAAAATTTTCAATGACAAATGTAGATCCAAAATCATATTAAAAGTTTTTTAATATGTTGTTTAACATTGAAATCAAATAGATAAATAATGAATCTTGCATGATGCATGAGACCCTAGAAGAAAATTTTTGAATTCAATGATCTAAACTTATGTTTTTCATGCTTCCGCTCCTTCATTATCTCTAAAAGTTATTCAATGAATGTCTAATGAATTTCCTAAGTTGGCTATGTAATTTTAATAAATTATGGTTCTAGACAGTTTGGAACCCTAATTTTACAAACCCATTTCAACCTAGTTTCAGTCATAATTTGGTGAAGTTCTTCATTTAAATTATTCTTCTATGTCTCAATTTTATTTTCCAATTTGAATCACTCAATTTGGAATTCTAGATCTCAAGTTATGGCCAAAACATACTGTTCTAGGTGCCATATCCTAAAATTCAAGGTTTTCCAGATTTGTATCCTAATTTTGCATTCTATATCCGGGCATCTTAAGCTCATAATTTAGCCCTAGTCCTAAACCAATGTTTTAGATCTTTGTCTTAGGTTTCCAAATCCTTTTGAATCACTTCAATTGGAGTTTTGTAAAGGAAGTTATGGCCTGATAACCATTCGAAGGTCATAAGGCCAATTAGCTAAGGAGCAGGAATTCCAGATTCAGGATTCCTGACTTATCCCAACAATTTCCCTATCTTGCCTTAAGAACTGGGTTCTAGTCAAAACATAAAATTTTTAGTTCTATGTCTTAGGTTTCATCTCCAATTAGCTTCACACCAATTAGAGCTATGTAACTCAACTTATACCTATTCAAACCTACTGGACTCAAGGGTCCAGAATTCTTTCAATTCAACACACCACCAATCCATTCATTCCTTTGATCAATTCACTTCAATTCTCAACCAAGGCATACCAAATTATCATAATTTTCTCTTATAACGTCAATTGCATAACATACTTCAAAACCCTAATTTTTACCAAAACCCTAAGTCTTCATCTTCTTAAATTCATGCAAACTCATGCAAATCAATATTTAAATCATATATATAACATTACTTAAGCTCTAAATTAATGTTTACTTCATCAAACACTTTAAAACCCTAAGTTTTTTTGGCTGGCCGAAATTCCCTTCCCCCATACAAGCATGATTTCTTTCATTTTTCATGTTTATTCTTCATAATTAATCTCAATTTCAACAATTATATGGTAGTTCAAGCTAGGATGTAACTTAACTCTAATGGTGCTCTTCTCAATCTTCTTAATCTTCCACTTTCTCCTAATCTCTTACTTCCAAATCTTCAAATCAAGGTCCAATTAAGGTTTTTCTAAGGTTTGATCATGAAAATTTGGAGAGAAATTCAAGGTTTAATGAGCTTGGTTGGGTGAAATGGAGGATGGAAATGAGGGAATAGGAGAGAGAAAGTGGCCGGCCTAATTGAAGAAGAAGGAGGAAAAAATAATTTTAGTTTTTAAGGAAGTTTGTCTTCTTATACATATAATTATCCATAACAAAAATTTAATTTAGTTTTAATTTTTGATTGTGTCATGCTTGAGTCATGCTTATGTCATAAATGTAATTAAAATTTGAAAATTTCATTTCTTTCCTTTCTTTTCCATACACCATTCCATATTTTTAATTCTTTTTTAATATTTTAATCTCATACAATTTAATGGACATTTAGGTCAAAAGTCATCTCTTGAAGGGAATTGACCAAAATGCCCCTCACTGAGTTATAGTCCATCTTTTTCCATATTACCTGATGAGTCTTAAGGTTATGTCACACCTTATCCCTTGTAAGGCATGACATGTTCCCGTAGCATGCCTAATGAATCACCGAACTCCACCAACCGATAACCCATTAGTTATGCTACAAAGGATTTTAAAACAAACCATAGCTTTTTATCTTATTAATTCTTTTGCGGAAAACTGTATGAGAATAGTTAAAATTCCATGCAAACATTCATTGGAAATAATGATAGACTAAATATTGCAAAAGTTACATTTTCATAAGTCTCAAAGTAAAATACAAAATAATTACAAACTCAAAATGTGATAGCAATGCAATGTTTTTAAATACAAACTGCTCAATGTCCGTACATCCACGCACATAGGTACAAAATACATCAAAAGGAAATTACAAGGGTATGACTACAATATATACCCACAAAAAATACCAAAATACTGCTTCCAAGTCTTTCACTGGGCAGCCTTCTCCTTTCCCTTACCTGCGACAGCATAAAGAAGCTATCACTGAGTATATCACTCAGTGGTGCACAACTAATAACTTTAAAACTTAAAGTAAAACATAATTTGTCAAAGCATAATAAATCACATTTTTCTTAAGCATGAAAACTTCACAATAGTTCTAAGTTCACAAGAGCCATTTATTGGAATAACATTTCAAATGAGAAATCACACTTCATAAATCAGAATTCACAAAGCATTAGTGTTGCCAACATCAACACACAGTTCAGGCCATGACACAAAATTTCACGATCAATGCCGTGTTGTACACCACGACAAAGCAATCTCAACCTCACTAACCGTTATTAACGAGGGAAAGGGCTAGCTAGCTAATGAGTACTCATGTAGTCTTACCCCACTAACCATTATTAATGGGAGACATAATCAATATCAATTATAAAACCCCAAGTAGCCGTTACTACTGGGGAGTTCCGAAGGGACTGTCATGCTAACTGTGGTTTCAAAACAACTTTCAAGAGTTTCTAAATCAATAATCACGTTTGCAAAACAATAGCATATTCAAATCATCATAAAATCCATAAAAGGGGTGGCAACACACAAATTCCTCAAATACAAGAGAAAAACATACCTCATTCAAAATAAACTCATTTCAAATCAAACTCATTCAAATAAACTTATTCAAATCAATTTACGAAGCTAAAACAAAGAAAAATGTTAGTTGTGCACAAACCTTCAATGCTCTTCTTTATTGTTACCTACTTCTCCTTGTTCGTTCCTACTTCTTTTTCTACTGAAAATACACAAATAGAATACCTCAATACCAATCTCAATTGCTGCCAAGAACTCATTATATGCATGTCTAATGCATCCCAAGTTAGCTTTGAAAATTTTAGAATATTTTGGTTTTGGGACACCTTGGTGCCCCAATCTTTGAACCCAATTTTTACCTAGTTTAGATCATAATTTGGTGAGATGTTCTTCATGAAAATTGTTCATTTAGGTCTTAACTTTATTTTCCTTTTTGAATCGCCTAATTCGGAGCTGTGTAGCTCAAGTTATGCCAAAAACACCATTACTGTTCACGTCACTGTTCATGCTACAGATTTTGTTCTGGCAGATTTATCGATCCAACTTTGTTCAGCAATTTGACCAAGCTAAGTCCATAATTTGGTCTAATGTTCTTCATATGAAATGTTCTACTATGTCTTAGGTTTCCATCGGTTTAAGAATCACCTAAATCGGAGTTTTCTAGAGAGAGCTATAGCCCTGCAAAGTTTACTGTTCATTTGGTCAATTTTAGGTGCCCAAATTCTGGCAGATTCGGTGATCCGACTTATTTTCGCAATTTGATTGAGTTAAGTTCATAATTTGGCCTAACATTCTTCATATAAAATATTCTACTATGTCTTAGGTTTCCATCGGTTTAAGAATCGCCTAAATCGGAGTTTTATAGAGAGAGTTATAGGCTTGCAAAGTTTACTGTTCATTTGGCAATTCTGCAGTTTTGCAGATTCAGTAACTCAATTTTTGCTCAATAATTTGATTGGGTTAATGGCATAATTTGGGTTTGTGTTCTTCATAAAAGTTTTAGTTCTATATCTCATCTAACTACTGGTAAAATTTCAGGTCATTTTGACCTGCCTAGCTCGAGTTATGACCCAAACACGATTACTGTTCATGTGTACTGTTCATACTGCAATTTTTCAAGTTTAGTCAGTTTGTTCACTAGGTTTTGGTCACTTTTTGGGCATGCTTCCTAAATGAAAATTGTGTCATTTAGTGCCTATTTTCAGTCCCAATTGGTCCCATACCAATTGCACTTGTAAAATTTCATTTTTGGTCCCTCAAAGTTGACTTTTGGTCAAGCTTCATACCCAATCCGAATTTAGCTTTGATTTAAACACTTCTCACACACTTAATTAGGTCACAAATGGCCATTTCTTTCCTTAAACTATGTCAAAGACATCATTTAGCACTTCTTCACATTTTTGGTCTCTAAACCCTAATTGAAAAAACCCTAACTTTTCTCCCATTTGGCCAAAACCCTAGTTTAGGTTCCATATATGTTTTCTTTTATTTTCTTATGAAATTTCATCATAAATTAACTTCATTCAAAGCTTATACAACTAATCTAAAATGAAAAGAAAATTACCTCTTGTTGATTTCTTTCCAACTTCACTTTTCTTCCAATTCTTGTTCTCCTTGCTTTTAATCTCTCAATCAAAGATCTCTTTGATGTTTTCTTTTAGTGGGCTATGGAATTTATGAAGGGAATTTAAGGGAATTAAAACTTGAGAGGGGAAATCAATGAGGGGAAGAAGTGGAAGAAGAAGAGAAAAAGAGAGAGAGAGAAAGAGAGAGGAGAGGGTGGTGGCCTCTTATGAAAAAAAGAAATGAAGAAGACATTTGTCTTCTTATATATATATATATATATATGTATATATTTATCCCCAAAATTAGCTTATTAAAATTATAAATTTTAATTGTGCTATAAGGATAATTAAACTTAAATTTTTATTCCCTTTTTTTTTACTTAAAATTTACTTTTAATTAAATAATTAAATTTAACTATCAAAAGCCCATAAGTCTTTCATTTTAATTTTATCATAATGGAAATGAAAGTTTAAGTTTTCATTTCTTAAATTTTCCCTTACATATTTTTACTTGAATTTTTCTTCAATTTTTACCCCATAATTCAATTCATTAATTTTATTTAATTTAATTGACATTTTGGTCAAAAGTCAACTCTTGAGGTGAATTGACCAAATGCCCCTCATCGGGTCATAATTCTTCTTTTTATAATACCCGATGAGTCCTTAGTTTTTTTCTTTTTTTGTTCACTAGAATTTTTATTGTGTCTATCTCAATTAATTTCTATTTATTTTTGGTCCTCAAGGTGTCTTCGAATAGTATTAGTCACGAACGAAAAATGGTACTATTCATAACTAGGAGGTTCGGGGTGTTACAATTCTCCCCTCCTTAAAAATAAATTTCATCCTCGAAATTTACCTGGTCTCAGTCTCTGAATAGCTGTGGGTGATGTCTCCTCATGTCCTCCTCACGCTCCCATGTAGCCTCTTGGCTTGAATGATGGTTCCATAGCACTTTGACTAGAGGTATATGTTTGTTCCTCAGCTGCTTCACCTCATGTGCCAAGATCTTTATGGGCTCTTCATCATATGTCAGGTCTGGATTCACCTCAATCTCCTCTATTGGCAAAATGTGAGAGGGGTCTGATCTGTACCTCCTTAACATGGAGACGTGGAAGACATTGTGAATCTTTTCTAACTCTGGAGGCAATGCAAGTCTATATGCCAATGGACCCACTCTTTCCAGAACGTCATACGGCCTAATGAAGCGATGACTTAGTTTCCCCTTTCTACCAAACCTCATGATCCTCTTCCATGGGGAAACTTTCAGGAACACCTTGTCATCCACACTATACCGAATATCTCTTCTCTTTAGGTCAATGTAGGACTTCTGTCTATCCGTTGCAACTTTGAGTCTGTCTCTAATGAGCTTAACCTTTTCTTCTGTCTGCTACACTAATTCTGGACCAATCAACTTCCTCTCGCCCACTTCATCCCAACACAAAGGAGTTCTACACTTCCTGTCGTAAAGGGCTTCGTATGGAGGCATTCCAATGCTTGACTGATAACTGTTGTTGTAGGCAAATTCAATTAAAGCCAAGTGTGTGTCCCAACTCCCTTCAAACTCAATCACACAAGCCCGAAGCATATCCTCCAAAATCTGAATGATCCTTTTAGACTGGCCGTCTGTCACACCCTACCCCTCTGTAAGGCATAACATGATCCCGTAGTATACCTAATGAATTACCAACTCCGTCTACTGATAACCCATTAAATACACTACAAGGGATTTTAAAAACTTTTCTTACTTCTTTTACAGTGGTGAGCACTATTTACAGGTGTTAAAGACTTCGGTGAATTGAAGTGAAATAACTAACTCATTTGGTTTATTTGGAATTTCTGTAAAAATTTTGGCAAAGTGCCATCTGTATTTTGGACAAAACAGTTCTT
The DNA here is from genome assembly GCF_030052815.1 of Hevea brasiliensis. Lineage (NCBI taxonomy): Eukaryota > Viridiplantae > Streptophyta > Magnoliopsida > Malpighiales > Euphorbiaceae > Hevea > Hevea brasiliensis. The sequence continues at coordinate 51,624,720 of NC_079496.1, forward strand.
CAGAAAACCTGTAAAAAGTACACTTCAATAATTTTCCAAATCTCAACTCCAATACATTTCTCAACACAACAATTTATCAACTCAATTCCATAGAAATTTTTCAAAGTCTAAGATAAGGAAATATAATACAGTTTTTACAATTCAAAACAACTCATAATTATTTTACAACCTTAAGTTACAATTTGAATGTACAACTGCTCAAACCAAAAACAAAATATACATACAGTGTCATACATTACAGTACAAAATGCAAAATATTGGTATACTCATTATACCAGGTAATCCCTCGCTGGATGTACTAGCAGCCTAGTCTGCTGCCCTGTCTATCTCTCTACCTGCGACAGCAATAAAAAGCTATCGCTGAGACAATGTCTCAGTGGTGCACAACATTAACCAAATACAATTTTAAATCACAATTCATAAATCATATCATTAGTGGATACTTAAAACCATAGTTGATTTCAAGACAATGAATGTCATAAGGAATTTAAACTCCAATTCACAAATTATCAAAATTCATAATAACACAATTTAGTCAAATAGCTTAAGAATACCGTATTGCCAATTCATACACAATTTGATCAAATTACTGAATAACACAGTTTTTTCCAATCAATGACACAATTTGATCAAATAACTGAATAATATCGTTTTGCAAATCAATAACACAATTCGATCAAATAATTGAATAATATCGTTTTGCAAATCAATAACACAATTCGATCAAATAATTGAATAATATCGTTTTGCAAATCAATAACACCATTCGATCAAATAACCGAGAATACAAAGGTTGCCAATCAATATCACAATTTAAGTCATGACACAATTTTTCCATATATGCCGTGTTGTACACCACGACAAGACATACTCACCCCAATAATCGAAATCAATGAGGGAGGAAGCTAGCTATCTAATGAGTACTCATCCATACTCACCTCAGACTAGGAAGTCAAAGAGGGAGGAACATAATCATACTCACCCCAGACTAATAAGTCAAAGAGGGAGGAATAATCACACTCACCCCATTAATGGAGGAGGAACATAGTATCGGTGTCATGCCAATTGTGAGTCAAAACAATTCCAAACATTTTATTCAAATGATCCGTAAGAATCCAATAAATTTCCAAAGTTATAATTTCATTCACAAAATGGCAACACAATTCGTAATTCACTTCAATTTCCACAAAACCATTTACTGCTTTTCAATCAATAAGTATCCATCAATATCATTCAAACAATTTTTCACAGTTTCAAACCATTCACAATGTTTTTCAATCAATAAGTGTCCACCAAACACATTTCCACAATTTAAAACAATAATATACAAGTAGTCATAATTTATTTCAATTGAAAATAATTCAAAAGAAATAGTTGTTGTGCACAAACACAATTTAAAACAATAATATACAATTAGTCAATATTTATTTCAATTGAAAATTCAAGAGAAATAGTTGTTGTGCACAAACACAATTTAAAACAATAATATACAATTAGTCAATATTTATTTCAATTGAAAATTCAAGAGAAATAGTTGTTGTGCACAAACCTCTGATATTTGTCTCCTGGTTTTGACTCAGTATTTCTTTCCCTTTTGCTGAGTCCTTGTTAACTGAGAAACACAATTTGAAGTGTTTCAGTGCTAATTTAATTTGCCTCTAACGATGGTGTTTAGTAAATAATGCACTGAACTCAATTATTCACTTAATCACCTAATATACCGACCCTCGTTGCGTTTTAGGTAAATTAGGTTTTAGTGTCGTTAATATGTCACATTCGATAGGGTTTTAGGTTTGGTACGTTTTGCCAAACTCGTTTCCTTGTTTAGTGCATTTTAACGCAACTTGCTGGATTTCGGGATACTGGTTTGACCTAGCCGGACGGCCTAGTTCCCTCGGTTTTCGGGCTTTGGTCAAAACTACAAACTTGTAGATCTATGTCTTATTGCACGCGGGGCAAAATTTTAGGTCAATCCGAGTTAAGTAGACCAAGTTATGGTCATTACACTATTGCTGGTCAAGTGGTACCATTTTAGGTCAATTTTAGGTCAAATTGGTCAATTCTGGTTCGGCCAGTTTTTGGACCCGAACTTGTGCAAGCTTTTTGACTTGCTTATGGTCATTTCTGGGCTTTGGTGTCTTCATAAGACTTGTAGGTATGGGTCTTAACTATTCATGGTTAAAATTTCAGGTCAATTGGACCTGTTTTGAGTGAGTTATGGCCTAAATACTCACTGCTGCCCAAATGGTCAGTTTTTAGGTCTCAAGTGTACCTAATCCGAATTGGTCATTTTTCACATCAACTTGCAAGCAGAATTTTGGTATGGTTTCTCAATGAAAGTTGGCACATTTTGTGCCTAGTTCCACCTCCAATTGGTCTCATACCAATTGGAGTCACACAATTCCATTTATAGCCTAAAACATATACTGCCCTTAACACATTTTAAAAGCATCAATCCAATTACACATTCAACAATTGCATCTTTACTTCCCAAACCATTTTGCACTTATACCATATCATGCTCATTCAATAGTTTACATTATAGCAACCTTGGGCAGAATACCATGAGCTTATATACACCATAGATAACTCCTAATTTACAATATCCAATTCTAAACAATTTTCCATATATTATTCCTAACCAATACATACAATTTACACTACCAATTTACCTACATTATCACCATTATTTCATATACATATGCTGCCATTTTTTTGTACCATAATTCAACCACTTTTCATGAACTTAAACATTACCAATCTTCACCATGAGGCTGCCCAAGTAACACATATACATCAAGCTTCCATTTTAACTTTTCAAACTTACAATTCAAACTATATACATGGTAAATCATTCCTATACATTTAAACACTTAATTCAACACCTCAAAACACCATTTACATGAAGAAATAATTCATTAACCTTGATATTCCATGGCTGCCAAAAACAGTACCTTCCAATAACTCAGCAATTCTTCCAATTTCTTCCATAAATCAACTCCTCTCAACACTAACACAAACTTTAATGAAGCAAAAATGGAAAACAAGCACTTACCTATCTTTGAAGCTTGTTAAATCTTCTTCAAATCTCCCCCTTTTTGCTCCCAAAATGCTGCCCAAGATGTGTACTTCAACTTTAGTGAAGACAACTTCCAAGAACTATGGCTAAAAATGGAGTGCATGAAGGTTGAGTGGGGTTTGGCTATGGAGTTTTAAATGGTGGTTCACTTCGGCCATGGATAACAATTTGAAGAATGAGATGATTTTTAGTGGAGAAATCTGTCCACAAGTTTTATAGGTGTCCCACAATTCATGGTTAGTGGAGCACTAACTTTGGATTAATGTTTAATTAATTTCCAAGTTCCATAATTTGCAATTTGCCACCAAACTTTCACTATTTATATTTCATTTCTATTTTTCATTTTTCATGCAGTTTTCAAACTTTAATTTCATTTATTTTTCATGGACATTTAGGTCAAAAACCAACTCGGGGTGTCAAATGACCACAATGCCCCTGTTCGGGTTGCATTCCCGATTTTTCGGTAACACCGGGTTTTGTCCGTTTTTTGATTTCTCACTTTTCTTTGTACCAATTATTTAATTTTTCTTTGATCTTTCTAATGATATTTATACTTCAATAAGGTTCTATTTAAGTCCTAAAAATGTTTTCCAGGGTTCCCCGCAGTCCAGGGCCAGTCAACGGTCCACGCCGTGACTTCCCGGTGCGGTCACCCATCGCTAGGTTTTTCGGCTCGCTTAACTTGGTTACATTTCTTTGCTATGATTTTTCCTTTGTTTTTCTTGTATTTCCTTTTCTTGTATTTCATTATTTTATGTCTCCTCACTCATATCGAAGTGTGGTTCTAGGCATCCTAGCTGTCCGGACAACACTGGTCACTGGAGCAGTAGAACGCACTACCGAACTTAGGGGTGTTACAATTCTCCCCCCCTTAAATAAATTTCGTCCACGAAATTTCTACCCAGTAGCCATCTTACAATAGTCATACGTTTATTTTTCCTTTCTATATGATCGTATAATCTTCTTTTTCTCAAATTTGTATAAGACTTTTAACAATCTAATACAATGTTTACTTTGTTTGGATAACACCAATCTCCTCTTACTATTGTGTTGTCTAATATTTTGGTTCACGTTGCTTCTTGAATGACCCTTGAGGTCATGTTAGAATCATTCATCACCATGGGTCCTCCGACCATTCTAATCCATAGTCTTCCTCACATTCGTAATATTTCTTTGTTATATATGAATCAACTGCTCAAATCTCTACTTCCATAACTCTTTTTATCTCACAATATTCTATAACTTACTTCCTTTTGTAATCGAACTATAACCTTTAGATATTTTATCTATTTAGTTTTTGATCCCTAAGTAGGATTTTCTATGTTTTTTCGAACAATTATTTTCTGTCATGGGTTAAATATAGCAAAAATGATGCGGTTGGCTACTATTCTTTTCTAGGTGTACTATCGGGTAGTACGTAGCTCTACACAATAATCTCAAGTCGATCAGAATCTGCACTACGAAGATAAACATCAAGAACATTGCATAGTTACTACGATACATCCCAATAGATCAAACTTTGTTATCTTTTATTCTTTTGAATTCACCGATATTCGAATCTTATTCGATTACAATATCCATTAGCAATTTCTAACAAGAACCTTCTTGCCCTCATCTAGAGCAATTCCATTACTGCATCTTACATTTACGTCCTCTTGCCTTACATTAAGTAGGCTCGCCAATTAGCTTATAATTTTATGGTGTGTCAGCAAATACTTTTCGCCGATAAACTCTTCCAAAACTAATTTCACTTGTTATCACAATCCTTATCCTAAAGGACTAGTCACTAATGCATCAAAATTTATTTCCCTGACCTCCTGTACAATAATACAAGGAGATTTCCTCCCGTTAGTGCATATTTATAATGTAATGTACTGTATGTATCAAACATTTGAGCAGTTGTAGTTACCGACATAAAGATTTCAAATTCACAGTTCGAAATTCACTTTAAAACCATTGCTCTGATACCACTAAAACATGTCACACCCTACCCCTCTGTAAGGCATAACATGATCCCGTAGTATACCTAATGAATTACCAACTCCGCTTCATCGATAACCCATTAAATACACTACAAGGGATTTTAAAAACTTTTCTTACTTCTTTTACAGTGGTGAGCACTATTTACAGGTGTTAAAGACTTCGGTGAATTGAAGTGAAATAACTAACTCATTTGGTTTATTTGGAATTTCTGTAAAAATTTTGGCAAAGTGCCATCTGTATTTTGGACAAAACAGTTCTTCAGAAAACCTGTAAAAAGTACACTTCAATAATTTTCCAAATCTCAACTCCAATACATTTCTCAACACAACAATTTATCAACTCAATTCCATAGAAATTTTTCAAAGTCTAAGATAAGGAAATATAATACAGTTTTTACAATTCAAAACAACTCATAATTATTTTACAACCTTAAGTTACAATTTGAATGTACAACTGCTCAAACCAAAAACAAAATATATATACAGTGTCATACATTACAGTACAAAATGCAAAATATTGGTATACTCATTATACCAGGTAATCCCTCGCTGGATGTACTAGCAGCCTAGTCTGCTGCCCTGTCTATCTCTCTACCTGCGACAGCAATAAAAAGCTATCGCTGAGACAATGTCTCAGTGGTGCACAACATTAACCAAATACAATTTTAAATCACAATTCATAAATCATATCATTAGTGGATACTTAAAACCATAGTTGATTTCAAGACAATGAATGTCATAAGGAATTTAAACTCCAATTCACAAATTATCAAAATTCATAATAACACAATTTAGTCAAATAGCTTAAGAATACCGTATTGCCAATTCATACACAATTTGATCAAATTACTGAATAACACAGTTTTTTCCAATCAATGACACAATTTGATCAAATAACTGAATAATATCGTTTTGCAAATCAATAACACAATTCGATCAAATAATTGAATAATATCGTTTTGCAAATCAATAACACAATTCGATCAAATAATTGAATAATATCGTTTTGCAAATCAATAACACCATTCGATCAAATAACCGAGAATACAAGTTGACATTCAATATCACAATTTAAGTCATGACACAATTTTTCCATATATGCCGTGTTGTACACAACGACAAGACATACTCACCCCAATAATCGAAATCAATGAGGGAGGAAGCTAGCTATCTAATGAGTACTCATCCATACTCACCTCAGACTAGGAAGTCAAAGAGGGAGGAACATAATCATACTCACCCCAGACTAATAAGTCAAAGAGGGAGGAATAATCACACTCATCCCATTAATGGAGGAGGAACATAGTATCGGTGTCATGCCAATTGTGAGTCAAAACAATTCCAAACATTTTATTCAAATGATCCGTAAGAATCCAATAAATTTCCAAAGTTATAATTTCATTCACAAAATGGCAACACAATTCGTAATTCACTTCAATTTCCACAAAAACCATTTACAGTGCTTTTCAATCAATAAGTATCCATCAATATCATTCAAACAATTTTTCACAGTTTCAAACCATTCACAATGTTTTTCAATCAATAAGTGTCCACCAAACACATTTCCACAATTTAAAACAATAATTTACAAGTAGTCATAATTTATTTCAATTGAAAATAATTCAAAAGAAATAGTTGTTGTGCACAAACACAATTTAAAACAATAATATACAATTAGTCAATATTTATTTCAATTGAAAATTCAAGAGAAATAGTTGTTGTGCACAAACACAATTTAAAACAATAATATACAATTAGTCAATATTTATTTCAATTGAAAATTCAAGAGAAATAGTTGTTGTGCACAAACCTCTGATATTTGTCTCCTGGTTTTGACTCGATTTCTTTCCTTTTCTTTGAGTCCTTGTTAACTGAGAAACACAATTTGAAGTGTTGCAGCGCTAATTTAATTAGCCTCTAACGCTGGTGTTGAGTAAATAATGCACTGAACTCAATTATTCACTTAATCACCTAATATACCGACCCTCGTTGCGTTTTAGGTAAATTAGGTTTTAGTGTCGTTAATATGTCACATTCGATAGGGTTTTAGGTTTGGTACGTTTTGCCAAACTCGTTTCCTTGTTTAGTGCATTTTAATGCAACTTGCTGGATTTCGGGATACTGGTTTGACCTAGCCGGACGGCCTAGTTCCCTCGGTTTTCGGGCTTCGGTCAAAACTACAAACTTGTAGATCTATGTCTTATTGCACGCGGGGCAAAATTTTAGGTCAATCCGAGTTAAGTAGACCAAGTTATGGTCATTACACTATTGCTGGTCAAGTGGTACCATTTTAGGTCAATTTTAGGTCAAATTGGTCAATTCTGGTTCGGCCAGTTTTTGGACCCGAACTTGTGCAAGCTTTTTGACTTGCTTATGGTCATTTCTGGGCTTTGGTGTCTTCATAAGACTTGTAGGTATGGGTCTTAACTATTCATGGTTAAAATTTCAGGTCAATTGGACCTGTTTTGAGTGAGTTATGGCCTAAATACTCACTGCTGCCCAAATGGTCAGTTTTTAGGTCTCAAGTGTACCTAATCCGAATTGGTCATTTTTCACATCAACTTGCAAGCAGAATTTTGGTATGGTTTCTCAATGAAAGTTGGCACATTTTGTGCCTAGTTCCACCTCCAATTGGTCTCATACCAATTGGAGTCACACAATTCCATTTATAGCCTAAAACATATACTGCCCTTAACACATTTTAAAAGCATCAATCCAATTACACATTCAACAATTGCATCTTTACTTCCCAAACCATTTTGCACTTATACCATATCATGCTCATTCAATAGTTTACATTATAGCAACCTTGGGCAGAATACCATGAGCTTATATACACCATAGATAACTCCTAATTTACAATATCCAATTCTAAACAATTTTCCATATATTATTCCTAACCAATACATACAATTTACACTACCAATTTACCTACATTATCACCATTATTTCATATACATATGCTGCCATTTTTTTGTACCATAATTCAACCACTTTTCATGAACTTAAACATTACCAATCTTCACCATGAGGCTGCCCAAGTAACACATATACATCAAGCTTCCATTTTAACTTTTCAAACTTACAATTCAAACTATATACATGGTAAATCATTCCTATACATTTAAACACTTAATTCAACACCTCAAAACACCATTTACATGAAGAAATAATTCATTAACCTTGATATTCCATGGCTGCCAAAAACAGTACCTTCCAATAACTCAGCAATTCTTCCAATTTCTTCCATAAATCAACTCCTCTCAACACTAACACAAACTTTAATGAAGCAAAATGGAAAACAAGCACTTACCTATCTTTGAAGCTTGTTAAATCTTCTTCAAATCTCCCCTTTTGCTCCCAAAATGCTGCCCAAGATGTGTACTTCAACTTTAGTGAAGACAACTTCCAAGAACTATGGCTAAAAATGGAGTGCATGAAGGTTGAGTGGGGTTTGGCTATGGAGTTTTAAATGGTGGTTCACTTGACCATGGATAACAATTTGAAGAATGAGATGATTTTTAGTGGAGAAATCTGTCCACAAGTTTTATAGGTGTCCCACAATTCATGGTTAGTGGAGCACTAACTTTGGATTAATGTTTAATTAATTTCCAAGTTCCATAATTTGCAATTTGCCACCAAACTTTCACTATTTATATTTCATTTCTATTTTTCATTTTTCATGCAGTTTTCAAAATTTAATTTAATTTATTTTTCATTGACATTTAGGTCAAAACCAACTCGGGTGTCAAATGACCACAATGCCTGTTCGGGTTGCATTCCCGATTTGTCGGTAACACCGGGTTTTGTCCGTTTTTTGATTTCTCACTTTTCTTTGTACCAATTATTTAATTTTTCTTTGATCTTTCTAATGATATTTATACTTCAATAAGGTTCTATTTAAGTCCTAAAAATGTTTTCGGGGTTCCGCGATCCGAGGCAGTCAACGGTCCACGCCGTGACTTCGGTCTGATCACCCATCGCTAGGTTTTTCGGCTCGCTTAACTTGGTTACATTTCTTTGCTATGATTTTTCCTTTGTTTTTCTTGTATTTCCTTTTCTTGTATTTCATTATTTTATGTCTCCTCACTCATATCGAAGTGTGGTTCTAGGCATCCTAGCTGTCCGGACAACACTGGTCACTGGAGCAGTAGAACGCACTACCGAACTTAGGGGTGTTACACCGTCTGTCTGTGGATGGAATGTTGTACTAAAGTTCAATCTAGTCCCTAGGGCTTTTTGGAGACTACCCCAGAATCTAGAAGTGAACCTAGGATCTCTATCAGACACAATAGACATTGGCACTCCATGCAACCTCACCACTTCGTCAATGTATAGTTTGGCCAATCTTTCCAGGTTGTAATCCATTCTCACTGGCAAAAAGTGTGCAGACTTGGTCAATCTATCAACAATAACCCAAACTGCATCATGATTCTTTTGTGTACGTGGAAGTCCTGTCACGAAATCCATAGTGATTCTTTCCCATTTCCATTCGGGAATTGGCAATGGCTGTAGCAACCCTGCAGGCACTTGGTGTTCTGCCTTTACTTGCTGACAAGTTAGGCATTTGGCAACATATTCTGCAATGTCTTTCTTCATTCCTCTCCACCAATAGTGCTCTTTCACACTTCTATACATTTTGGTTCCACCAGGGTGCATTGCAAAAGGTGAATCATGTGCTTCCTTTAAAATAGTCTGCCTCAGTTTAACATTCTTAAGAATGCACATTCTGCCCTTATATAACAATAGGCTCTCATCATTTACTGATAATTCTGGTTTCTTGCCATCTCGAGCCTCTTCCATCAACTTCAAATACTTATCATCCTTCTGTGCAACTGCTTTAATTTGTTCTGCCAGCATTGGCTTCACTTGCCAAGTAGCTACCATCTGCCCATCTTCATTAATCTCCAAATTAGCATGCAATGCCCTTAATTCATGCACCATGGACAAAGGAGAAACCCTCAAACCAGCCATAGTCTTGCGACTTAAAGCATCAGCTACAACATTAGCTTTTCCAGGCTGATAGTCTATCAAACAATCATAATCCTTTATCAGCTCTAACCATCTCCTTTGCCTCAAATTTAACTCCTTTTGTGTGCCCAAGTACTTGAAACTTTTATGATCTGTGTATATATAACATCTCTCCCCATATAAGTAATGTCTCCAGATCTTCAAGGCAAAGACAATGGCTGCTAGCTCCAAGTCATGTGTAGGATAATTCCTCTCATGCGGTTTAAGCTGGCGTGAAGTATAGGCAATGACGTTTCTATCTTGTATCAACACACAGCCTAATCCATTATGAGAAGCATCACTGTATATGGTATACTCCTTATCCAAAGTGGGCAAGGTTAAGACTGGAGCTTCAGTTAAATGCCTCTTTAACTCATCAAAACTTTCCTGGCATCGATCAGTCCACTGAAATTTTACATCCTTCCTAAGTAGCTTGGTCAGTGGAGATGCTAGTATGGAGAATCCCTTCACAAACCTTCGATAATACCTAGCTAAACCAAGGAAACTCCGAACTTCCGTGACATTTCTAGGTGGCTTCTAATTAAGAATGGCTTCTACTTTACTAGGATCCACTTGGATACCCTCTGCAGATACAATATGCCCCAAAAATGAAATCTCCTTTAGCCAAAACTCACATTTCGACAGTTTGGCATACAGCTGCTTCTCCCTCAAAGTCTGCAATACTATCCTTAAGTGCTTGTCGTGTTCCTCTGTATTCTTTGAGTACACCAAAATATCATCAATGAACACCACAAAAAACTGGTCCAAATATGGCCTGAAGATAGTGTTCATTAGGCCCATAAAAGCAGCTGGAGCATTAGTAAACCCGAATGGCATTACCAAGAACTCATAGTGGCCATACCGAGTCCTAAAGGCAGTTTTAGGAATACTTTGCTCCTGCACCCTCAACTGGTAGTAGCCCGATCTCAAGTAAATTTTGGAGAATACAGTTGCATCCTTTAACTGGTCAAACAAATCATCAATCCGTGGCAGAGGATATCTATTCTTTATGGTCACCTTATTCAACTGTCTGTAGTCTATGCATAGGCGGAGAGTACCATCCATTTTCTTCACAAATAATACTGGTACTCCCCAAGGTGACACACTAGGGCGGATGAAACCCTTATCTAACAATTCCTGCAATTGTACCTTCAGCTCTTTCAACTCAGCAGGTGCCATCCTATAAGGAGTGATGGAGATTGGCTCCACACCAGGCATAGTCTCAATTTCAAACTGTACCTCTCTTTCCGGAGGCAATCCCGGTAATTCTTCCAAAAAACATCCGGAAAATCCCATACTGTAGGAATATCTTTAAGATCTGGACTCCCCACCTGGGTGTCTATCACATGAGCTAGATAAGCTGCACATCCCTTTCTAATCATCTTTCTAGCAAATGCAGCTGAAATGATGTTGGATGGTAATAACTGCCTCTCCCCGTGTATCACTACAACTGCATACTCGGGAAGACCAAAAGTGACTGTCTTCAGTCTACAGTCAATCATGGCGTGATGCCTGGCTAACCAATCCATGCCTAAGATGATATCATAATCTCGGAAGGGCATGTCAATTAAGTCTGACAGGAATGTATGTCCTTGGATCACCAAAGGACAATCCTTATACAATTTTTTCACCCTAACCTCTTGTCCTAAAGGACTAGTCACTAGCACATCATAATCCAATTTCACACAAGGAATAGCAATAGAGCATGCAATATTGGCACTAACATAAGAATGTGTAGAACCAGGGTCAAACATCACATATACATCTCTATCAAAAATGGAGAAAGTACCAGCCACAACATCTGATATCTCAGCTTCATCCCTCTGGCACATGGTGTACACCCTGACTGGTGCACCACTCTGCTCTGGTTGGCTCACTGTGCCCTGACTACCAGAAGTGTTACCTCTACCCATGCCTCTGCCTCTACTAGTTGTCTATTGTCCTCTAGAAGCAGAACCTTGAACAGATCCCTGAGTGGTAGTAGGCGGTCCAGATCTGCAGGCTCTAGTGCAATCTCTAGCAAAATGCCCACTTCCACCACAGTTGTAACAGGCTCCTATGGCCTTATAACATACTCCTCCATGAGTCCTGCCACAAGTTTCACGAGCACGAGTAGGAAAGGAACCCTTAGATGTCTACTGTCCGGATCTAGGTGGTCTTCCCCTACTAGATCCTCTGTTACTTGGTCCCCTAAAGCTCTTCCTCTTACCCGAATTGTTAGTTGGACTTTGACCTGTAGGCTTACTGCTTTTCTCTTTTTCAGTGATTACCTTCTCAAATGCCCCTTCCAGTTCTATCCTTTCCAATTCAAGGGCCTGTGATATCAACCCAGAGAAGTTGTCATGTCGAAACCCAACCACTTGTAATCTCAAACTAGGCCTCAAACTGGCCTCAAACCGTTTGCATCTGTCTCTACTGGTAGTGAGTAGGCTTTCAGCATAGTGGCTGAGGCGAGAAAAGTCTCTCTCATACTCGGCTACAGTCTTGTTCCCTTGCTTCAAACTAAGAAACTCCTGTAGCTTCATATCCACATAGGCATCAGGAACATACTTCTGTCTAAACTCCCTTAGAAAGTCATCCCATGTCAGCACTGGCAGCTCAGCCAAACTATAGGGAATGGTCTTCCACCACTCATATGCATCTCCATGCAGCAAGGAAATTGAATATTCAAACTTCAACTCATCTGTGCATTGCAATTTCTTGAAGACCCTCTCCATCCGTTCTAACCATTGCTCAGCTTCCAATGGGTCCACTGTACCCTTGAACTCTGTTGCCCCATACTTCATTAACTTGTCATATTGTCTGGCTGGGGATAGTGGTTGCACTGGAGGTGCTTGCACAGGAGCTTGGACTAGTATATTGCCAGCCATTTGCTGAAATAGTGCAGCCATCTGCTGAGCGAACTGAGCAGGAAACTGCATGGGTGGGATGGGTGCAGCCGATCCACTGGCATTCTGAGGAGCTGGGGCTTCCCCTTGTACCTCAGCTGCTACTGATTGCTCTACTGTGTGATCACCCTCTTCCATATTGAATCACAACGAATTCTACTCCCTGAGCAACCAACACAAGGAGATTTCCTTCCATTAGTCCATATTTATGATGTAATGCACTATATGTATCAATAATGACAGTTGAACAGTTGTACTTATAAAAAATTTTCAAACATGCAATTTCAAAACTTGTATAAAAACCAAAGCTCTGATACCACTAAAACATGTCACACCTTATCCCTTGTAAGGCATGACATGTTCCCGTAGCATGCCTAATGAATCACCGAACTCCACCTACCGATAACCCATTAGTTATGCTACAAAGGATTTTAAAACAAACCATAGCTTTTTATCTTATCAATTCTTTTGCGGAAAACTGTATGAGAATAGTTAAAATTCCATGCAAACATTCATTGGAAATAATGATAGACTAAATATTGCAAAAGTTACATTTTCATAAGTCTCAAAGTAAAATACAAAATAATTACAAACTCCAAATGTGATAGCAATGCAATGTTTTTAAATACAAACTGCTCAATGTCAATACATCCATGCATATAGGTACAAAATACATCAAAAGGAAATTACAGGGGTATGACTACAATATATACCCACAAACAATACCAAAATGCTGCTTCCAAGTCTCTCACTCGGCAGCCTTCTCCTTTCCCTTACCTGCATACAAGATAAAGAAGCTATCGCTGAGTATATCACTCAGTGGTGCACAACTAATAACTTTAAAACTTAAAGTAAAACATAATTTGTCAAAGCATAATAAATCACATTTTTCTTAAGCATGAAAACTTCACAATAGTTCTAAGTTCATAAGAGCCATTTATTGGAATAACATTTCAAATGATAAATCACACTTCATAAATCAGAATTCACAAAGCATTAGTGTTGCCAACATCAACACACAGTTCAAGCCATGACATAAAATTTCATGATCAGTGCCGTGTTGTACACCACGACAAAGCAATCTCAACCTCACTAACCGTTATTAATTTGGTGCCCCAATCTTTGAACCCAATTTTTACCTAGTTTAGATCATAATTTGGTGAGATATTCTTCATGAAAATTGTTCATTTAGGTCTTAACTTTATTTTACTTTTTGAATCGCCTAATTCGGAGCTGTCTAGCTCAAGTTATGCCAAAAACACCATTACTGTTCACGTCACTGTTCATGCTGCAGATTTTGTTCTGGCAGATTTATCGATCCAACTTTGTTCAGCAATTTGACCAAGTTAAGTCCATAATTTGCTCTAATGTTTTTCATATGAAATGTTCTACTATGTCTTAGGTTTCCATCGGTTTAAGAATCGCCTAAATCGGAGTTTTCTAGAGAGAGCTATAGCCTTGCAAAGTTTACTGTTCATTTGGTCAATTTTAGGTGCCCAAATTCTGGCTGATTCGGTGATCCGACTTCTTTTCGCAATTTGATTGAGTTAAGTTCATAATTTGGCCTAACATTCTTCATATAAAATATTCTACTATGTCTTAGGTTTCCATCGGTTTAAGAATCGCCTAAATTGGAGTTTTCTAGAGAGAGTTATAGCCTTGCAAAGTTTACTATTCATTTGGCAATTCTGCAGTTTTGCAGATTCAGTAACTCAACTTTGCTCAATAATTTGATTGGGTTAATGGCATAATTTGGGTTTGTGTTCTTCATAAAAGTTTTATTTCTATATCTCATCTAACTACTGGTAAAATTTCAGGTCATTTTGACCTGCCTAGCTCGAGTTATGACCCAAACACGATTACTGTTCATGTGTACTGTTCATACTACAATTTTTCAAGTTTAGTCAGTTTGTTCACTAGGTTTTGGTCACTTTTTGGGCATGCTTCCTAAATGAAAATTGTGTAATTAGTGCCTATTTTCAGTCCCAATTGGTCCCATACCAATTGCACTTGTAAAATTTCATTTTTGGTCCCTCAAAGTTGACTTTTGGTCATGCTTCATACCCAATCCGAATTTAGCTTTGATTTAAACACTTCTTACACACTTAATTAGGTCACAAATGGCCATTTCTTTCCTTAAACTATGTCAAAGACATAATTTAGCACTTCTTCACATTTTTGGTCTCTAAACCCTAATGTTCAAAACCCTAATTTTTCTCCCATTTGGCCAAAACCCTAGTTTAGGTTCCATATATGTTTTCTTTTATTTTCTTATGAAATTTCATCATAAATTAACTTCATTCAAAGCTTATACAACGAATCTAAAATGAAAAGAAAATTACCTCTTGTTGATTTCTTTCCAACTTCACTTTTCTTCCAATTCTTGTTCTCCTTGCTTTTAATCTCTCAATCAAAGATCTCTTTGATGTTTTCTTTTAGTGGGCTATGGAATTTATGAAGGGAATTTAAGGGAATTAAAACTTGAGAGGGGAAATCAATGAGGGGAAGAAGTGGAAGAAGAAGAGAAAAAGAGAGAGAGAGAAAGAGAGAGGAGAGGGTGGTGGCCTCTTATGAAAAAAAGAAATGAAGAAGACATTTGTCTTCTTATATATATATATATATATATATATATATATATATATATATATATATATATATATATATATATATATATATCCCAAAATTAGCTTATTAAAATTATAAATTTTAATTGTGCCATAAGGATAAGTACTTAAATTTTTATTCCCTTTTTTTTTACTTAATTTTTCCTTTTAATTAAATAATTAAATTTAACTATCAAAAGCCCATAAGTCTTTCATTTTAATTTTGTCATAATGGAAATGAAAGTTTAAGTTTTCATTTCTTAAATTTTCTCTTACATATTTTTACTTGAATTTTTCTTCAATTTTTACCCCATAATTCAATTCATTAATTTTATTTAATTTAATTGACATTTTGATCAAAAGTCAACTCTTGAGGTGAATTGACCAAAATGCCCCTCATCGGCTCATAATCCTTCTTTTTATAATTCCCGATGAGTCCTTAGTTTTTTTTTTTTTTTGCTCACTAGAATTTTTATTGTGTCTATCTCAATTAATTTCTATTTATTTTTGGTCCTCAAGGTGTCTTCGAATAGTATTAGTCACGAACCAAAAATGGTACTATTCATAACTCGGAGGTTCAGGGTGTTACAGGTTATGATTCACTTGATGGTGCTTGTTCCATTTCTATGATTTTCTAGTTACTACTAGTTTCTCAATTATCCCTTAATTAAGGATGTCATGAGGTCCCACATGAATTTAGGGTAGCAACTGAACTTATAGTCACTTCCCATATAGGTCACTCATCGCTGTGACCTAGGCTCATTTAATATATTGGTGCTCCATTTCTTTTATTTTTGTTCAACTTCATTTGATCTTTATTAATTTTATTTGTGGCTTCGCTATGTGATTTGAGTACAATTCTAGACATTCTAGCTATCTAATCAGACATTAGTAACTGGAACAATAGAATTTACATGACTACTTAGTATGATGGTGTTATAATGCCCCTACTATATTGCTGCTGGGTGGTTTAGGCAGATCCCTCCTGGATAATAAAGCCCAAACAAAATTCTAAACATCAATTCTAGAATTGTCCTAAGAATAATGAAGAGAAGAGATAAAAGAGGAAAAGTTAAATTGATTTTATTCAAATAGTTATTTATAAAGCTTTTTGCACCTCTTAAAATAGATACAACAATTCACTTTGTATCTCTTAGAACAATTATATCTATTCACTTGCACCTCTTAGAAATAGTTCATTTGTATCTCTTAGAAAAATTACATCTGCTCACTATAAGCAATAAATATTTTATTTTAATCCTTTTAATGAACTGACATAACTCTTCTAATATGGGACAACTTTTCTTGTCACCACCTATTTCTAACATAGTGATCATGTGAAATTATTTGATGAAGTGAGGTATGTTCTTAAATTTAAAAGAAACTTAATTTTCTTGGATAAGTTGGATTCTTTGGGTTATAGGTGTTCAATTCATGGTGAAGTCATAAGAGTTAGCTGAGATGCTCTTATGTTCATGAAGGGTGACAAGATTGGTGTAAAAAATCTGTATAAATTAGAAGGAAGAACATTAATTGGATGAATGTAAGTGGAGGTAAGAGGCAACATCAATAATCGAGAGTGTAAAGAAGTACCTAAGCGAAAATTGACTTTTGCTGAAGTAATAAAGACTTATTCCATTTGACTTAGAGATGGAGATTGTTGGAGTTCCAAGTCAATTGCAATTAGCAATTAATATTTAAATAAGAAGTTTAGTTAGAATTAAATTATATATAAAAAAAAGATAGATAATTTCGGTGGTTGAAAATGTCTAAATTCAAAATGGACTTGGAAAGCTTTTGAAAGTTCAAGTTTTGACTTTTTTCATGTGGCCTATAAATAGGTAGTGGCCTTGTTTGATTGTTAATTTTGGTAGAGCATGTGTTGAGCCCCTAAGTTTGTGAGTGCTCATAGCATGTGTGAGCAGAAGCCGAATTGTGGGAGTTGGCCATAGCATGGTAGAGAATTTGTAAGTGATTTGTTTGTGAGGGTTAGAAAAATAATTAATAGTTGTAATTATTTTTTTTAATAATAGATTTGATTGGTGGAGTAATCTGATGTCAAACCATATTAAATTTTGTGTTATTTAATTTGTATGGGTGTGATTTTTACAGTGATATATATTAATACTTTGCTTATTTAGAATATAGCATGCACTTCACTTTCTGCTCTTCTCTCTTTTGTTGGATTTTATTCCAACTATGCTCTTCTTGTTCTCACATTTACTCAACATTCCTTGAGTGCATGCTATGCAAAGGAGCCTACTAAAAGAGGCAAAATTAAATGAAGATTCATGTATCTAATTAAGTACATTAACATGAATTAAATACTTAGATAAGATTGTATAAGATGATAAGATTGGATATATCAACCTAGTTACCTATATGGGGTAGGGTGTATCTAATATAAGCTAGATCTCATTTGAAAATTAGTAAAATAATCATTGCATTAAATGTTTGTAACGAGATTTGTTGGAAGGATTTGATTCCTAATTCATAGGGAATTGATTCCTAATTTGTAGGGATTGGATGTGGTGTATATATTTTCCTATTTTGGAGTTGTATCTGGGATAAAAGTGTGGATAGGGCTTCTCTGCTCTTGTATATATATATCCCTTGAGCTAATGAAAGAAGGTGTGACCTAAAAAATATTCATGGACGTAGGCACAGCTGAACCACGTTAAAACTCTTGTGTTCTTTTCTTTTCTTTTTCTTTTCTATTCCAACATGGTATCAGAGCAGGTTTGCTCTTGAAGAACTTCCTGTAGCTTTTTTTTCTGATTATAGCCATCATGACTGAAAAAATAAAGATCTTGAATCAGATTGAACCAAAGGGATCACATAATTCTGTGGCATTGATTATAGTTCAATAGGAATTATCTATTTTTCCAACAAGCATGGTTGTTAATGAATCTAACTATCCCTCATGGTCCAAACCATTGGAGATGCGAATTGGAGCTAGACACAAGACTAATTTTCTCATGGGAAAACACCGAAGCCTGCTTTAAACGATCAAATTATGCAACTTGGACTACTAAGAATTAAAAAATGAAAAGTTGGCTTATAAACTCTATGAGCCCTCATCTAATACAAAGTTTCATCAGATTTCCCACAGCTGCTAAAATTTAGGAAGCTGTATCTTGGACATTTTGTGATGGATCAGATGAGACTGAACTCTTTGAATTGGAATAGAAATCTTTTTCCACTGTGCATAATGGTAAACCCTTATCCACTTATTATAATGAACTTATTGCAATATTTCAGGAGATTGATTACTGAATGGGAATACAAGGAGAGTCAGTTGAAGGCGTTGTGGCTGTTCACACAGCTATTGTGACACCCCTTACCCGTTTACAGTGTAGGCGAGCGAGGCATGTCACACTCGGTGCCGGAGCACCCTATCTTATCTTACTTTATTCCTAAATAAATTTTTTCTTCTTGCCCTTTTAATTAATCATTCAATTTATTTATGAGGGAAAAACTGACGAAGTTTCCCCTATTGTATTGTCGTTTGGTGTGTTTTACTATTCACCTGCTTGAAATTGTTCAATAACATTCTACAATAAAAATCTCATCAATTATTCTCATAATCATCTCATATTTCAAATATCATCTATATATTTTAATTTCATATTCATTTCCATGCATTTCCATTCATGCACATTTTATATATAGAAATTCTCAAGTTTTATTAATTTACATGATTTACATACTGATTACATAAATTCATAATTTACATAATCTACAAATTAATTATAATTCCATAATCTATATTTCAACATACAATTCATAGTTTACATTACAAATAATAACTAATTATAATGTACAAAATACATAATATGACCTATATGAGCCCTATCTACCTTCATTGCTGAGGAGGTGACAACCTTGAATACTGTGCATATCCGAACTCCAAAATCTCAGTCTAATGTCCACTTGGCTTTGTCTCCAGTACCTGCGCGAGGGAAACAAATCTATCGCGCTAAGCATTTCTGCTTAGTGGTGCAATAATATAATAAGAAAATAATATATACAAATAAAGAAATAATGGATCATAATTTGGATATTCTAGAATTTAATATAATTTAATATAATACTTCTAGTATCAACTATCTTTTGTTCTAATTTATTCCTCTTTAGAAGCGCTTAATTCCTAAATTCACAGTAATAATATACAATCCACAAAAATTCTAAGAATATTATTCTTAACTTTATATTATTATGAAAAGGTGCATTTGTAATTTTATTTAAGTTATACTTCTATTGCTAATCTTTTTATCATTTCATTCAATACTTGCTAGGTTATCTTAGATTTTTTTATAATAATTAATGTTCTCAGAGTCATTTCATAATAGATAAATTTTAACATCAGTCCAGTTCATTTCAGTTCTTTCTATTAAATAGATTCTTAGAGCTAATCTAATTTATTTAAGGTCTTCTCACTCATTTAGTTAATCTCTAATATTTTTAATTGCTAATATTTTTAACTTATTTCAATAAATTACACTACCCAAGTAACCTATGACAGGCTGACTAAACTGGATAAGCGGGTCACTGGGCACTGGACACCATGGTATCTTGGGCCGTCATACCATGGGACGTGAAATACAGAACGTCAACCACGCATGCAATCAGTATGGCTAAAAGTCATGATAACATATCAATATGGCTAAAAGTCATGATAACAGATAATCGGGCATACAAATCATAAATACAAGCATAAGCCTTACATAGTACTGCTAAAATAATACCCTATTGGCATGCTAATCTATTCAATCTAACACACGTGTCTAGGCAATACATGGGCACATTAGAACCATTAAATGTTCCTAAGTTTTACTATTTCATTTTATTTTCCAATTATAATCTATAGTATTTAAATTTTATTCATAGCAGTAGCATAAATATCTAATATCATTTTTACATAACTTTATACATTCATCCTAATTTACACATTCATTATATTATCCATATTGATCACAATTCATAACAATTATTCTCATATATAACTGTACTCAAAGCAGTTTTTCCTTTCTCTAATAAAGAGAACTAATGTCTCATGCTTACATTTATTTAATTCATTTATTCATTATGCCATTTATATAAATTATCATTCAGATTCCAAATAATCCATGAATATTTCATGAATTTCAGATTAACTTAAATTTCTCTTTTTAATCATTTATTTTGAAGTAGTGTAACTCTAATTTTAAAGAAATAAGTAATGACTGTCCAGGGTGCTGAACCCTATAAGTCTATTCATTTCCAGATTTTCTATTTTTATTGGTTATACAATTCCAAGCACTCAAGCTTAGAATTGGTTCCAGGTTCCTAAAATAAAATCCTAAATCTTCATCTTATTTATTCATATTAATTTGAATTATGTCAATTAAAGTTTTAGGGCTCCAGTTATAGTCAAATAATAATAACTGGTTTATTGTTTTCTTCTAAATCCAGAACCAAGCAAATTCTGGAATCCCAATCTTGTCCAAATGGTTGAACATATTACAGTCATAATTTTTACCTAAGGTCCTTTATATTGGTTGTTCCCTTATGTCCTAGAGTCACTCAAATTCAAAAATTTTTAATTCACTAATTACACTATATATATTAGTACTCATAATGGCTTCTTTAATTTCTTTTATTATTCCTTATGTTTTTGGGGTTACTATTCACACATTACTATTCACTTAATTTGTTGACTTTTTCATACATAATATGTATAAAAATTTTAGGTACATAATTATACCACATTTTGAGTTCTAAATTTATTGGCATTGATTGCCAATTGCACTTCAAAGCCTCCTAGAAGTATTTTATAAAATTCAGTTTTTGTACCCTGTGTTTACTATTCCATTGGTCTAAGCTACAGTGAGAATTTGGCAAACTTTTCTTTATCAAAGTTGTTCTT
Source organism: Hevea brasiliensis (assembly GCF_030052815.1). Lineage (NCBI taxonomy): Eukaryota > Viridiplantae > Streptophyta > Magnoliopsida > Malpighiales > Euphorbiaceae > Hevea > Hevea brasiliensis. The sequence goes on from NC_079496.1 coordinate 51,646,190, forward strand.
TATTGTTTCTTCTTTAATTCACTTTTTGAATCGCTCTATTTGGAGTTTTTTTACCTCAAGTTATGGCCAAGTTACCATAACTGGCCAGATTAGTCTCTACCCAGAATTTCTGGGCAAAATTGGTTCTGGCAGGTTAGGGGTTCTGACTTTGGCTAGCATTTCGGATGGGTTATGGTCAGAATTTGGGCTTGTGTTATTCATGAAAGTTGTTCTAAATTGTCTAAGTTTTCCATTGATATAAAATTTAGGTCAATTGGATATTTCTACACTGAGTTATGGCCGAATGAACAAATACTGTTCATTTAGTCACTTTTACCAGGTCTAGAATTGGTTACCCGAATTTGGCCAATTTTTAGGTCATCCTAAGTCTGTTTTCTGGGAAAGGTTTCTTCAAAAAAAATGTGTCATTATGTGTCTAATTTCACCTCTAATTAGCCTTGTACCAATTGAGGCTACACAAACCAAGTTAGAACTGCACAAACACACTGGACTCTAGGTCCAGAAATTCTGGCACTTTTGGGGCAGCATCTAATTCATATTCCAATGCCACAACTCATTCCAATTTATGGTCAATTCACCTCTAATGGTCAATAATTGACCATTAGAACTCCAATTAAACCTCAAAGCACAAAACCCCCAATTTCGTCACAAAACCCTAACTTCAAATCCCTAATTCATGCATAACATCATGCAATCCAACCTCTACCACATTGAAACTCATCAATAACACTACTAATCAATTTAATTCCATAAAAAAAAACATAAATTTCTCACATTTTCTCATGGCTGCCAAAGTTCTAATCCTTCAATTCCTCATCATTTTCCTTCAATTCCATGTGATTTCAACTTAGTTTAGTATGTTTATAACACTTAAAGAAGAGAGAATACTTGAATAGCACACTAACCTTGTGAGCAGAATTTTCCATCACCCAATCTTCAATTTTCGTTCACTTTCTTTGGTTTTCTTGGCTGTCAAACACTTCCCCAAGGTGGAATATGAAGTTTTAATGAAATAATTTATGGATTTTATGGTGAAAAATCAAAGGTTTGCAAGGTGTGATGAAAGAATGGCAATGGAGAGGTGAAAAGAGAGCTTCGGCGCTTCGGCCAGCTTGGTGAAGGAGGAAGACAACTAAAATTTTGGTCAAATTTTATCTCTTTTATTCTTTCTTTAAGTGCTTGTCAAATTTTGATTGGTGGGAAAATTTAATTGCATCATGCTTACTTAAGCATGATGTAATAATTTGGCTTTTCTTTCATTTTCTTTTTCTTTTTTTTCTACTCATTTTTAATTTAATTTTTAGCAATATTTATTCATATTTTATGTCATATAATTCACTTACTTAATTGGACAAGTTGGCCAAAAATCATCTCTGAAGGCAAAATGACCAAAATGCCCTCCGTTTTGCTTAATGAACTAAAATTGTCTGTACTGATTTAGAAAATTCTCTAAATATTTTCTTGGCATTTTAATGCCATCTAAAGCTCAATAACTCTTCTCTAGAGTTTCAAAAATTATTTCACAGAATTTTCCTCGGGTTTAGGGCTACTAGCTATCTTCACAGCAACTTCCCATTAGGTCACCCATCGCTAGGGCATCGGCTCATTTAACTTCATTGTATTTCATTGCTAAAATTTTTTCCTTAATTTTTCTTACTATTATTTGAATTATTTATGACTCCTCACTCTAGTTTAAATATAGTTCCAGACATTCTGACTGTCCGGACAGACATTAGTCACCAGAACAGTAGAATGTATGGACTATCTAAAGTGAGGGCATTACAGCTATGGCGAGGCTTAGAGTTCACATCTTTCTGAGTGGTCTCGATCCAGAATTTGATCATGTGTGTGGGGATATTTTGAGGAAGCATCTAAAATTGGACCTTGAGAGTGCATATGCATATGTAAAGAGGGAATACCAACAAAGGCAAGCCATGGGAGTGTCTCGACCAATATCAAAAATCTCAGCAATGCTAACCAATAAAGCCTTGTCAGATACTCAGGTAAACAAATCCATGTAGGGATCAAATTCTACTAAAGGAAAACAAATAATTTTATTTGTAGTCACTATGGTGAGACAGGGCATTCAAAACAAAGGTTGAAGGAATGGAAGCGTGAAAAACACAAGATTATACCATTGAATTCAAAAATTTTCACCTAGGGTCACATGCACCATGCAAGATTTATTTTTATCTATTTGATTTCAATGATAAACAACATATTAAAACTCTTTTAATATGTTTTTGGATCTGTATTTGCCATTTAAGATTTTAAAATTAATCAGATTAATTTTAGAACCCTAGATTAAATCAAGAACGATTACACTAACCTCTTGATGCACTACAGCGTGTCTGCGCCTTTGAGATTCGTCTTCAGGACACCAAATGTTGTCCCTCTAGCTTGTCCACACCAAGAACACCTATGGCAGCCCTTGAATAGCCTCTAAAGCTTTTTCTATTAATTAGAAATTCAAGTTCTGCCTTTTAAGAGATTAGAGATGTAAACAGGACACTAGAAACAATTTCTAGTGTTCTTAATTCAAGAGATTGATGGCTAATCTCTTTGAATTGATGAGAGATGAAGAGAAATAGCTGGAGAGGCTCAAAGTGGCGTGACAAATGAGAGGAGAGGCTACTGGTTATTTTTTCTTTTCATAACCACACTTAAATAGCTAGGTTAACACATTAAACCCTAGCCACATGTCACCTTTTGACTAGCTCTAGGTTTAAGTGACCCAATCACATTGTGCCAAGTGTCAAACCTATATTTAATCTTGATTTTAATCATCTTACATGATTAAAAAAAAACATTTGGCAAGCTTATGTGTAATCCCATGTGTCACCATCTCATGGTGCCACGTGTCACACTGTGAAATGACCAAAATGCCCCTGTGTCTTAATTTTGAGTTCTCAACCCAAAATAATTATTTTCTTCTTCTAAATAATTTATATCAAATATAAATTAATTAATTAATCTCTATTAATTAATTTCTCATCAATTAAATTCATATTTAAACACTTTAAATATAAATTTAATTTATACTACACATCCAATAATCTAGATTTGGTTTCAAGTCATGCTAGGGACTTTGCAATTTAATTGCAAACCAAACCTATTTAATTAATCAATTAAACTCTTTAATTAATTAATTAAATCATATTTAAATAGGTGATAACTTGTGTATGTGTGTGACTTACTAGGCTCATCACTAATTGGCAATGAGACATGATATCAACTCTTAATATCATCAGAACTCTTTCTTACCATAAATGATTTCTCTAAATCATTTTATGAACCTCATAGACCATGGTTAACACCTAGCATAGCATGCCATGGCCACCCAATTAGTAATAAGATTTACCTTAAATGAACCTATAATCATATGTTACCATGCACTAGAATCTCTCTGTTACAAAATCCCAACTCAAGCTGGAGTCATGGTTTATGTCAAACTCCATTTGCTATGAATATTATGTTCTCTTTTAATTCCAGTTCTTGATTAAAAAGATCTTCTCATCAGAAACTATTTTCTGAATAAATATATCTGTCCTGGCCAGGAACTTGAAACATCAAGAACAATTAAATGAACATAGGATTTTATCTCTATTTACTTAGAGGAACAGATTCCATCTTGATCAACACCTACCTCCATATATAACTAGCAGGAGCCAACACATGCCCATATACCTATACATAGTACAAGTATGAAAGCAGTATCAAACTCAAACTACCTATATACAAGATAACTGTGCTATCTCAGGTCGAAAGATTATATGCACTGATATGATTTATGACAAAACATTGACAAGAGTAAACTCCATGTACTTGTCATAAGTGTCACTGGTTCGGCCTACTTATCATTTATAAGTGCCTATCATGTTTGTTATATGGCATGAGACTCACCATTCCATCTTATTTATATCTCATATAAATAACTTGGGAACAAACATGAATACAATCTTTCTGGATAAGTCATGTCCTTATTATGAAGTATCCTCGATTGTGAACCTATTTATGATACTTTGTGCTAGAAATATTGTCACTCATATTCTTAACAACTTAAGAATAATATTTCTAACAAAATATCAATGGACCTTTTCTATTACACATAAATATATTATGTAAACGGAAAAGTGGAAATGCCTTTTATTAATAAAATTATGTACAAGATACATACTAAATGATATGCTCTAGGGCGTACTACTAACAATCTCCCACTAGCACTAGAGCCATTCATTACAATATCTTAGACCTATCTTCTCAAGATGTCAGTCTAATCGAGTGCGTGACATAGGCTTAGTGAATGGATCACCGGATTTTCAGTGATGCTATTTTCTGCATGGCTAAATCGCCTTGCCCAACTATATCTCGATAATGTGGTAGTGCCTTTCTATGTGTTTTGATTTTGGGTGAGACCTTGGTTCCTTAGCTTTGTATGATCGCTCCATTATTGTCACGATGTAGTGGAACTGGCGACTCAATGGAAGGAACTCTTGTAAGTTACATCACGAACTTCTTTATCCAAGCGACTTCTTTTTGCGACATCGATGCGAGAATATACTCGACCTCTGTAGTGGAATCTGCGATGCGTGCTCTGCTTGGAACTCTTCCAACCATCGCACCTCCATTACAAATGAACACATATCCAGAGGTAGACTTTCTATCATCGATATCGATTGGAAATCGTAATCGGTATAACCATCCAATTGCAAGTCTCCACCTCCATAAATCAAGAATAAATCCTTAGTTCTTCTCAAGTACTTAAGGATATTCTTGATGACTATCCAGATGTTCCAAACTGGATTGGATTGATACCGCTAGTCAAACTAACGAGATATGCGATATCCGGCCTAGTACACAACATTGCATACATTAAACTTCCAATAGCCGAAGCATATGGAATCCTAGCCATCTTATCTCTTTCTTCAGGTGTCTTTGGAGACATCTCTTTAGAAAGATGGATACCATGTCTCACTAGTAACAATCTTCTCTTGGAATCAAGCATGTTAAACCTCTTTAACACCTTTTCCAAGTATAGACTTTGGGATAAACCTATTATTCTTTTCGCTCTATCTCTATAGATGCGAATCCCAAGAATATAGATTGCCTCCCCTAAGTCTTTCATGGAGAATGTATTTGACAACCATACCTTTATAGTTGTCAACATACCTGTGTCATTACCTATTAACAGTATGTCATCCACATATAAGACAAGGAAAGTGATAGCTCTGTCACTAACCTTCTTATATACACATGGCTCATCCTCATTTTTGATAAAACCAAAGGATTTAATGGCTTCATCAAAACGGATGTTCCAACTCCTCGAAGCTTGTTTCAACCCATAAATGGATTGCTTTAGCTTGCATACCTTGGAACCATCTTGGGATTCAAATCCCCTAGGTTGTTCCATGAAAATGTTTTCTTCAATGTATCCATTGAGAAAAGCTGTTTTGACATCCATCTGCCAAATCTCGTAATCATAGTATGCAGCTATTGCTAATAAAATCCTAATTGATTTAAGCATGGCAACAGGCGAGAAAGTCTCCTCATAGTCTATTCCTTGCCTTTGGCGAAACCCTTTCGCTACTAGCCTTGCCTTATAGGTCTTTACCTTTCCATCAGAACCAATTTTCTTCTTGAAAACCCATTTGTTCCCTATAGGTACAATACCTTCAGGTGGGTCAACAAGATCCCAAACTTGTTTCTTATACATGGAATCAATCTCGAATTTCATAGCATCAATCCAGTTTGAAGAGTCTATATCTGATATAGCTTCTTCATAGGTAAGTGGATCATCTCCATGATCTACTTCTTCATGAGTAGACAACTCTTGTTCTTCTTCATGAAAAAAACCATATCTCACTGGTGGGTGAGATACCCTGGTTGTTCTACGAGGAACAGCTGTAGATGTTTCATCAATGGGTATAGGTTGACTAGATGGATTTATATCCATCTGATCTGTTGGTTGGTCAGAATTCTCCAATTCTAACTCTATTTGCCTTCCTTTGCCTCCTTCTTGAACAAACTGTTGTTCAAGAAATGTGGCATCTGTACTTATCACAACCTTTTGTGAAGTAGGCAAATAAAAATAATATCCAAAACTATCTTTTGGATATCCAACAAATCGACCTTTTTCTGATCTGGTCTCCAATTTATCAGTGTTCAGCTTTTTGATATAAGCTGGACAACCCCAAATCTTAACATGCTTTAGACTTGGTTTTCTTCCATGCCATATCTCATAAGGTGTGGAAGAAACTGATTTTGATGGAATCCTACTCAGAATATACAAAGCTGATTCTAATGCAAATCCCCAAAAGAAGATTGGCATATCAGTATAGCTCATCATACTACGTACCATATCCAATAGGGTACGATTTCTCCTTTCAGATACACCATTCAGCTGTGGCGTTCCTGGAGGAGTCAGCTGAGAAACAATGCCATGCTCTCTCAAGTATTCATCAAATTCAGTACTCAAATATTCACCTCCACGATCTGATCGAAGAGCTTTAATACTTTTTCCTGTTTGATTTTCTACTTCAGATTTAAATTCCTTAAACTTTTCAAAGGATTCATGTTTGTATTTCATCAAATATAAATACCCAAACCTTGATTTATCATCAGTAAAGGTAATAAAATAATGAAAGCCCCCTCTAGCCATTTCTTTAAACGGACCACATACATCACTATGTATTAATTCCAAAATATTTTCAGCTCTTAGCCCTTGTCCAACAAAGGGTGATCTAGTCATTTTGCCTTGAAGGCAAGATTCACAAATTGGAGTAGGCTCAGAGCCCAATGAGGATAGAATCCCCATTTTCTCCAATTTTGCAATCCTATCTTCTGCAACATGACATAACCTTAAGTGCCAAATATATTTTGAACTTGAGTTGGTTTTCACCATGGCATTGTATTCTTTTAAATTGCTATACTCTAGCCAGTGGAAACACTTTCTTACTGGCAATGGAAACACTTTCCTATTGGCAATGGAAACACTTTCCTGTTGGCAGTGGAAACACTTTCCTTTGCCTTCATCAGTTTTAGTCTTCCTTTTCTGTTTAGCTATTTTCTTAGAAGGACCAGGAATCTGAGGTTTCTTTTTCTTATTGCCCTTCTTCTTGTTGGACTTTCCAGTAGAAGAAGATGCAACCAAAGCTACCTCTTTTCCTTTATTGCCTGGCATATTCTTTTGGGCAATAACCAGCATGTTGAGTAAACCAGCTAAGGTGCATTCCTGTTGAGTCATATGGAAATTTGTCACAAAATTCCCAAAAGACTCAGGAAGGGACTGAAGGATCAAATCCGTTTGTAGTTGGAAATCCATGTTGAAGTCAAGATATTCTAACTGCTCAATCAGCCGAATCATCTTGTGGACATGATCCCCAACATTCTGTCCCTCAGACATCCTCATACGGAATAGCTGTCTAGATATCTCATACCTAGCATTCCTACTGTGCTCACCATACAACTCTTGTAGGTGAAGGAGGATCTCACTCGCACTCTGCATGTTCTCATGTTGCTTCTGTAACTCATTACTCATGGAAGCAAGCATGTAACACTTAGCTCTCATATCATGCTCCTTCCACTTGTCCAAAGTTTCATGTTCCTCTTGTGTGGCCTCTGGAGGTAAGGGACCAGGAACATTTGAATCTTGAACATATCCTATATGTTCAAGGTTCAAGACAAGTTTCAAATTTCTTAGCCAATCGCATGATTAGGTCCTGTCAACTGTTGTGATCAAGTATGCTTGCAAGGATATTGGATGGTGGTGGTTATTTTGTGCTCATTTTTATCGTAAAATTAACTGCAGAAAATAACCAGATTAATTAGTAAATGTATCATGTAATTAACCAAAATGATTATGGTCTTTTAATCAAATTGGTCCTCCCACTAACTTAGCGAATCCTACACTTCCAAAGTAGAAAACGGAAATCCTATTTGGATGGATTTCTAGTGGGTGATTGAATTCTTATAATTCTATTGATCATCCTCAGGTACATCCATTATTGGAATTACAATAAACTATAAGTGAGCAACTCTTTGCCCATCACATCTCATGTGAGGTTCAATCCTTTACCTAGCCCCTAATGCTCAAAATCTCAGGTACATCCATTATTGACTTATCTTGCATTAGTTAAGTTGATCCCATTGAGCCAGTAATTATGCAAATAATTTTAATGTCCTCAGGTACATCCAATATTGGCCACTAAACCATTTACATATTTACAACATCTCATGCTTAACAATTATTCTTAAGAAAATCTCTTAAATAAATTGCATCTTATGCAACTATTTAAAATTTCTTAAAATAATTGCCCCAATGGAGGGCCTATGTTATAATTACTTTAATTATAGCATTTCCAACTTAATCATTTGTTTGGAAGATTTTATATCCATCCTTATTACTATTAAGGTCTCACTTTGCACATTATCCATTTAGCATGCATATATCATATAATTGCATACATTCCCATACATCTCATGCATTCATGGATAAGCAGTAAATATGGTATGATCATGGACTTTCTAAGGGATTCAATTCTGAGCCACCAAGAGTTGAATCAGGGCATTCCTAGGTGCATTTCATTCATTCATTTTACAAGAGTTGCTGAAGGAGTACATAATCAACACTTGATATTGAATTCCTCCCACTGGTCCCACCAATGCTCTTGACCTCCTTGAACTTCTTGCAATCCAATATTACATAGTAATCCTTGGCATACCAAGGCGAATTTACAAGAACTTAAATAAATGAAATTACAACCCAAAAATATTACAAACTTAATAATACATGCCCAAAATAAATTAAAATAAATTAATTAATTTACAATCCCAAAGAAACATAAAAGAAATAAATCCAATCACATTGGTCTTTTATAGTCCATGATCATCCATCATGCATATCACTATTTAACAATTAAATAAAACATACATACTTATATTAAATTGAATATCTCATATTCAACTTAAAAATCCAGATTTGAATATGATTCAAATAAATTTAAAAATTCAGATTTGAATCTCATTCAAACAAATTTAAAAATTCAGATTTGAATCACATTCAAACAACTTCAAAAATTTAGATTTGAATCACATTCAAACATTTTTTAAAAAATTAGATTTGAATCACATTCAAATATTTTTTTAAAAATCAGATCTGAATTTTATTGAATCAATTTTAAAAAATCAGATTTAAATATGATTCAAACAACTTTAAAAATTCAGATTTGAATCACATTCAAACAACTTTTAAAATTCAGATTTGAATCACATTCAAACAATTTTTTAAAATTCTGATTTGAATCATAATTTATTTGTGTGATTAAAACAACTAATTAAACACTTTAATTAGTCAAAGAATAGGCCTTAGATCATACAACAATTGCAGAATTAAAAGCCAAACCTTGAACCACCCATGGAACCATTATTGCCGCCACCAATGGTGGCTTCACCATGTGTGCCGCCACACCTCTTTATCCAACCAGCAATGAATCAATCATCTCATGATCAAATCACACAATTAAATCATATAATCAACAATCTAAATGGCAAATATAGTGGCTCTGATACCAATTGAAGGAACGAAAGCGTGAAAAACACAAGATTATACCATTGAATTCAAAAATTTTCACCTAGGGTCACATGCACCATGCAAGATTTATTTTTATCTATTTGATTTCAATGATAAACAACATATTAAAACTCTTTTAATATGTTTTTGGATCTGTATTTGCCATTTAAGATTTTAAAATTAATCAGATTAATTTTAGAACCCTAGATTAAATCAAGAACGATTACACTAACCTCTTGATGCACTACAGCGTGTCTGCGCCTTTGAGATTCGTCTTCAGGACACCAAATGTTGTCCCTCTAGCTTGTCCACACCAAGAACACCTATGGCAGCCCTTGAACAGCCTCTAAAGCTTTTTCTATTAATTAGAAATTCAAGTTCTGCCTTTTAAGAGATTAGAGATGTAAACAGGACACTAGAAACAATTTCTAGTGTTCTTAATTCAAGAGATTGATGGCTAATCTCTTTGAATTGATGAGAGATGAAGAGAAATAGCTGGAGAGGCTCAAAGTGGCGTGACAAATGAGAGGAGAGGCTGCTGGTTATTTTTCTTTTCATAACCACACTTAAATAGCTAGGTTAACACATTAAACCCTAGCCACATGTCACCATTTGATTAGCTCTAGGTTTAAGTGACCCAATCACATTGTGCCAAGTGTCAAACCTATATTTAATCTTGATTTTAATCATCTTACATGATTAAAAAAAAAACATTTGGCAAGCTTATGTGTAATCCCATGTGTCACCATCTCATGGTGCCACGTGTCACACTGTGAAATGACAAAAATGCCCCTGTGTCTTAATTTTGAGTTCTCAACCCAAAATAATTATTTTCTTCTTCTAAATAATTTATATCAAATATAAATTAATTAATTAATCTCTATTAATTAATTTCTCATCAATTAAATTCATATTTAAACACTTTAAATATAAATTTAATTTATACTACACATCCAATAATCTAGATTTGGTTTCAAGTCATGCTAGGGACTTTGCAATTTAATTGCAAACCAAACCTATTTAATTAATCAATTAAACTCTTTAATTAATTAATTAAATCATATTTAAATAGGTGATAACTTGTGTATGTGTGTGACTTACTAGGCTCATCACTAATTGGCAATGAGACATGATATCAACTCTTAATATCATCAGAACTCTTTCTTACCATAAATGATTTCTCTAAATCATTTTATGAACCTCATAGACCATGGTTAACACCTAGCATAGCATGCCATGGCCACCCAATTAGTAATAAGATTTACCTTAAATGAACCTATAATCATATGTTACCATGCACTAGAATCTCTCTGTTACAAAATCCCAACTCAAGCCGAGTCATGGTTTATGTCAAACTCCATTTGCTATGAATATTATGTTCTCTTTTAATTCCAGTTCTTGATTAAAAGATCTTCTCATCGAAACTCTTTCAATAAATATATCTGTCTCTGCCAGGAACTTGAAACATCAAGAACAATTAAATGAACATAGGATTTTATCTCTATTTACTTAGAGGAACAGATTCCATCTTGATCAACACCTACCTCCATATATAACTAGCAGGAGCCAACACATGCCCATATACCTATACATAGTACAAGTATGAAAGCAGTATCAAACTCAAACTACCTATATACAAGATAACTGTGCTATCTCAGGTCTAAAGATTATATGCACTGATATGATTTATGACAAAACATTGACAAGAGTAAACTCCATGTACTTGTCATAAGTGTCACCGTTCGCCTACTTATCATTTATAAGTGCCTATCATGTTTGTTATATGGCATGAGACTCACCATTCCATCTTATTTATATCTCATATAAATAACTTGGGAACAAACATGAATACAATCTTTCTGGATAAGTCATGTCCTTATTATGAAGTATCCTCGATTGTGAACCTATTTATGATACTTTGTGCTAGAAATATTGTCACTCATATTCTTAACAACTTAAGAATAATATTTCTAACAAAATATCAATGGACCTTTTCTATTACACATAAATATATTATGTAAACGGAAAAGTGGAAATGCCTTTTATTAATAAAATTATGTACAAGATACATACTAAATGATATGCTCTAGGGCGTACTACTAACAAAGGTGCCATGGAATAATTGGATATCCTGAATGGTGGGATTTCTCAAAGAAACTGAGAAAGAAGGTAAGAAAGGTCATGATTAGTATGCCAGAAGAAATGCAAAATGTTCTAGAGGAGCTATCCACACCTTCAGCTAATGTTGCTCACAATGGTAATATTAATGCTATCTTTGTAGTTATTAAGAATGATATTTGGATAATTGATATAGGTGCATTCGACCATATGATCAAAGATTTAAGTGAACTTCAAAATATTGTCCCATCCTCTAGAACTATTATTACTATTGCAACTGGAAATACCTTTCTACTTGTTGGGAAAGGATCCATTTCTTTGAATGGAAATATTAACCTTAACAATGTTTTGATTGTTCCCTCTCTTCACTATAACCTATTATCTATTAGCCAAATTACTAGCTCTCTATATTGTACCATATCTTTTTGTCCATCTTTCTGTGTCTTCCAGGATATCCTAACCTGGAAGACTTTTGGCTATGGTATTAAAAAGGGTAAATTATACTATCTGGAGCTTACTGGAAGGGAAAGGAATAAAGGAGAACAAGTCTTTCGAACTAGTAGTAATAATCGTGCTGAAATGTAACGTCCTAAGAAATCCGAGCTCTGAATAGTATTATTTTCAGTCTATGAATAGTATTATTCAAAGCCAACTCGAGAACCAAAAATGAGATGGGAATTAATTAAGATAAGCAAAATAAAAACTGAAGTGACCATCGGGTTATAAAGTTAACCGGTATTATTGAAAAAGATGGGCTATAATCCGATAAAGGCATTTTGGTCATTTCACTTAAAGAGTTGACTTTTAACTAAAATATCAATTAAATTAAGTGAGATTAATGTATTAGAATATAATTTAATTAATTAGAAAGAGTGTGAAAAATAATGAGAATGAAAATAGAAATATGGTAATGGAAGAATAAATATTGCAAATTATAATTATAATTATAATGATAATTAAATTTAAATGGATAATTATGTAATATAGAGACAAAATAAATTAAGTCATATTTACCTCACCATACCTCATTTTCATCTTCATCTCCTTTTTCCTTCTCCAAGCCATCCACTCTCTCTCTCTCTTTCTCTCTCATTTTTCCTCCATTAAAGCTCAATTCTAAGCTTTGAAACCCTTGTTTTCTTCTACAATTTTCTTAGAAAATTGAGAGGAAACACTAAATTGAGCCCTAATTTGAAGAAAGCATACAAGAATTCAAAGGAATTTGGAAGGATTTATGACGAGGAAGTGTGATCAAGTAAGGTAAGCTATGTTTTAAGCTTTGTTAATGGTGAATTCATGAAATTTAAGTTTGATTATGGGTTTTTCTTTTGAATTAATTGAAATTATGGATTGTAATGAAGGAAGGGGAATTTCGATTGGGTGAACTCAAGTTGGAAGATCAATTTTTTGGGTTGGATTCTTAGTAGTATGCCCTAGAGCATATCTGTCACACCTTACCCCTCTGTAAGGCATAACATGATCCCATAGAATACCTAATAAACTACCGAACTTCACCTATCAATAACTCATTAAGTACCCTACTAGGGATTTTAAACAATTTTCTTATTTTTGACAAGTGGTGAGCATTTTCTAATAGGTATTTAAAACATATGAATAAAAGTAAATCTAGTTAATATTTTTGGACCATTTTATTTTTTCGCAAATTTTATAAAAATTTTGACAGAGTTCTGTCTGTATTTTGAGAACCAGTTCTTCAAATACCTGTAAAAAGCACTTCTAAAAATGTTTTCTCAACAACTACTTAAATTTCACAATCAAACTCAATCCATTTCAACAACTCCACAATCATTTCAATCAATTTCTCAAGTTCAAAATTCAATAATCCTCAAAATACTAGCAATACATTTCATTCAAATTAAATAAAATAGTTTCACTCATATTTCATTAGACACAAAACAATTTATATACATCCTTGCAAAATTTACATCAATAGAAATACAAACTAAACTTTATTACAAACTTCATACAAATTTTGTACAAGCTGCTCAAGACCCATTTACATGTTCGTACATTTATATGCAATAAATACATCAAAAGAAATATTTGCAATTAAGGTATAAATTATACCCGATGACTTCAAGCTGATAGCTCCTCACACCTCAGCAGCTCAGTCTGCTGCTCCTCTAGTCTCTATATCTGCGATAGCAATAGAAGCTATCGCTGAGTACTAGGACTCAGTGGTGCACAACATACTAAAATAATCTTTATGCAGAACTTAAATCACATTTATTCAAAAATTTGACTGAACATGAGTATTAAATACAAATCTTGCATTATGAGATTTTAATCCCAAACAATTTCATTTTGAAGTATCAAATCACATTTCATAAAACCGACAGTTAGATCATGCCATTCGAAACAAATATAATCTCAATAGCCAGAGGCTAAGAAGAAGTCACATCACAAGGATAGCTAGCTCAAATATATGGATATCCATTCACATCCTCTTCAACTAGCACACCTCAACACTTTTCCAGAGAAGGAATCAAAATTCGAAACTAATTTCCCCTACTAGTCGTGCTAGTGAGGTGTTCAAATATATGGTCATGATATTGTGGTTTCAAAACTTATCTTAACAATTTGCTAAACATTGTCATTTTAAATATACACAACAACTTTCAACAATTTCGATTAAAGCATCATAAATAATGTCTCAATTCACTTTTTCAAATCATTCAAAACAATATGCAGTAAATAATTTACAAAAATTACACGTTGTGCACAAACCTCAAGCGAGTCGCCTCTTGGCCTCGACTCGGTTCCTCGGGTTCTTTCCTGGTATTCTTTTCCAACTGAAACACACAATTTTACAATGTTTCAGTACTAGAACTTAACATAAACCCAAAATAAATTTAGCTTCACTTTTACCTAGCTCTAACGTGCTAAACTCGACATTCTTGAAATTTTTGTGTTTTGGGTTACTATTCACTACACTATTCAAGTCAAATTGTTGACTTTCTGAGGCTTAATAGGTATGGAAACTCCAACTTCACCCACATACCACATTTTAGTCACTAAATTTGTTGGTTTTGGTCATTTTCTCAAAACTTAGGTCTTTTAGGCAAAATTGCCAATTTTCAGTTTTGGAGTCCTAAGTTGCACTATTTCATTGGTCCTTTTACTGTTAGAATTTGGTAAAACTTTCTTCATAGAAAATGTTCCCTATTGTCTTAAGTTTGTTCTTATTTTTGAATCACTCCAATTGGAGTTTTGTAGCTCAAGTTATAGCCAAAATACAGTTACTATTCATGCTACAGAATTTAGTTCTGCAGATTTATTGCTCCAACTTCGTTCAGCAATTTGATCAAGTTAAGTTCATAATTTGGTCTAATTTTCTTCATATGAAATGTTCTACTATGTCTTAGGTTTCCATCGGTTCAAGAATCACCTAAATCGGAGTTTCTAGAGAGAGTTATAGCCATTGAAACTTTACTGTTCATATGGCAAATCTACAGTTCTACAGATTCAGTAACTCAATTTTGCTCAATAATTTGATTGGGTTAATGGCATAATTTGGGTTTGTATTCTTCATGAAAGTTTTAGGTCTATATCTCATCTAACCACTGGTAAAATTTCAGGTCATTTTGATCTGCCTAGCTCACGTTATGACCAAATGAACAAACACTATTTATTTGGTCAATTTATACAGGGCAGCCTGCAATTTTCCAACTTTGGTCAATTTATTCACTAGGTTTTGGTCACTTTTTGGGCATGCTTCCTAAATGAAAATTGTGTCATTTAATGCTTATTTTCATTCCCAATTGGTCCCATACCAATTGGACTTGTAAAATTTCATTTTTGATACCTTAAAGTTGACTTTTGGTCATGCTGCATACCCAATCTGAATTTGGCTTTGATTTAAACACTTCTAACACACTTAATTAGGTCAAAAATGATCATTTCTCACTTCACATTAGGTCAAAGACACCATTTACAAGTTTCTCACATTTTTGGTCTCTAAACCCTAATGTCCAAAACCCTAAGTTTGTCCAATCTTCACAATTCATGTAATCTAAATATACAATTCACATATATAACATCTATTCACCAAGATTTCATGTTTAACCTAAATAAATACCATCAAAACCTTAGGGTTTCATGGCTGCCACATTCTCTCTTCCCTTATTTAAGCATGATTTCCTTTATTTCTCGTGCAATTTCACCACACATAAACTTAAATTCATGAATTCAATAAGAATCTAAACTTGAAATTGCACTTACCTCACTTTGAATTTGAGTTCTCTAATTTCCCTCTTCTTTTCTTCTTTCTTTGATGACCAAGCTTCTTCTCAAGTGACTAAATCAAGTTTTTGTGAAGCAAGTATGGAAGGATTTGAGGTTTAATGGTGGTTTCAAAGCTTGAAGTAAGCTTTAATGGAGGTTTGCAATGGTGAGGGAGAGAGAAGGATGGGAGGCGGCAACTTTGGGAGAGAAGACCAATTGATTTTTTTTCTTTTCCTTTTTTTTTCTTATGTCTTATGAAAGATCACAATTCATTTTAATTAATTTATAAATTATGGGATTTATGGCATCATGCATGATGTCATGCATGATGTCATATCCCTACACCTTTTTAACTTTTTCATTTTCTCTTTTTTTTTTTAATTTTTTCCTATTAGTTCTTTAATTTAATTCTCGATCTTGAAGTTTTCTTTTCTCTGATTTTATTTGACAGTTAGGTCAGGAGTCAGCTCTCAGGGTCAATCGACCAAATTGCCCCTCGTCGGTTCATCCCGTTTGCAATTAATTCCATATTTCTTCCAGCTCCCTGAGCTAATTATTTGACTGACTTAACAGTTCTTTTTCGTGATTTTCTCTTTTCCACTGTGTTTATAAGGGTCCTAAGGACCGTGGCATCACATTTTACGATTCGAAATTTGAGTTTAAAATGACTTCGCAGTCATTCCCGAGAAGGTCACCCATCGCTGTGACTCTCAGCTCGTTTGACTTCTTATGTTCTGTTTTTCTTGTTTATACTTAACTAATTGGACATTACTAATTATTTGTGTTTATGGTTTATCTAGTAGTCTTAAGTATGGTTCTAATCCCCTTAATTGTCCGGACCAACTCCGGTCACCGGAGCAGTGAAATATACCAGGCTATACAAATAGGGGTGTTACAATATCATTTAGTATGTATCTTATACATATTTTATTAATAAAAAGGTAATTTCACTTTTCTATTTACATAATGTATTTATGTGTAATAGAAAATGTAACATCCTCATTTTAGCTAGTCCGTAAGTCTACTTTTCCGGTGACCAGTGTCGGTCCGGACAGCTAGAACGTTCGGAAAAAAAAATATATTTAAACTAAAGTGAGGAACCATAATTAACTCAAATATTAATAAGAAAAATTTAGGAAAAATTTTAGAAATAAAATACAACCAAGTTAAATGAGCCGGTGCCCTAGCGATGGGTAACCTAGTGAGAAGTTGCGGTTCTCGCAACCAGGAGCCCTAGACCTAGGGAAAAAATTATAAAATAATTTTTGGGACTCCAGAGAAGGGTTATTGAGGTTCTTATGGCATTAGAATCCCAAGAAAATACTTAGAAAATATTTTCAATCGGTATAGACAATTTTGGCCTGTTAAGCCAAACGGAGGGCGTTTTGGTCATTTCGTCTTCAGAGATGATTTTCGGGCCAACTTGTCTAGTTAAATAAATAATTTATATAACATAAAATATGAATAAATATTATTAAAAATTTAATTAAAATTAATTAGACAAAAAAAGGATGGAAAAAATGAAAGAAATTGAAATTATGACATCATAATGATGTCATTAAAAGTCTCCCAACCAACCCAATGTTGACACATGGCATAAGCTCACTTAAAAGAGACAAATGGGCTGGAAATGGAACAAAAAAAAATCAGACTTCTTCAACCTTTGGGGCAGCCAAAAACGTGGAGAGAGAGAGAGAGGAAGGAAAAACTCCATTAAAGCTCACCCAAGCTCCCAACCTCACCAAATCTCACTCCAAAACCCTAGCCTTCTTCACAAAAAATTAACCTAGCACCTTGAGGAAACTTTGGGCAGCAAAAAGAAAGGAAAATAAAGAAGTTTTCTAAGCTATGGAAACTCTCCAACAAAGGTTAGTGACCTAACCATAAATTTTTCTTTAAATTCATGTTAAGAACTTTGAATATGTGTAAATGGCAAAGAAAAATTGTTGAATAACATTTGGATGGAAACCCTAGATTTTTGGCAGCCATGGTTAGGGTTTTTTTGTGGTGAGTTTAATGAAATTAAAAGACCATCATGGCTGCCCACAACATGTATTTACTAAGTGGATTGATGAAATGCAAGTTAAATGCATGATTTGAGAAGTTAGGGTTAGGGTTTAGGTAAAAAAATGGGATTTTGACCATGTGATGATAAAAATAGGTTTTAATAGTCAATTAGTGACCATTTAGTTCTATTTAAATAAAAAATGAAGTGTGTTGAGTGATGGGATTGGGTTTGGTGTGGCTACCATGGAAGGGACCTGCAGAATGGAGTGACCTACAGAATTGGAATTGAGTCCAGCAGGTTTGGACAGCCCTAACTTGAATTGTAGAGGTTCAATTGGTGCAATGCCAATTGGAAATGAAACTAGACACATAATGGCACAACTTTGGTGAAGAAACCATGCCCATAAAACCAAACCAAGTGGACCAAAAGCTTACCCAAATCCGGGTGACCTGCAGTCTGTTTCTGCAGAATGACCAAATGAACAGTGATTGTTCATTTTGCCATAACTCAATGTAGAAAGGTCCAATTGACCTGAAATTTTACCAGAAACAAGATGAGATATAGACCAACAACTTTTATGAAGAAACCTACCCCAAATTATGACCAGAACCTATCCAACAAGTGAGTTGCAGTCGGTGACCTGCAGTCTGATTCTGTAGAATGACCAAATGAACAGTGATAATTCATTTTGCCATAACTCAATGTAGAAAGGTCCAATTGACCTGAAATTTTACCAGAAACAAGATGAGATATAGACCAACAACTTTTATGAAGAAACCTACCCCAAATTATGAGCAGAACCTATCCAACAAGTGAGTTACAGTCGGTGACCTGCAGTCCGATTCTGCAGAATGACCAAATGAATAGTGATTATTCATTTGGCCATAACTCAATGTATAAAGGTCCAATTGACTTGAAATTTTACCAGCAACAAGCTGAGATATATACCAACAACTTTCATGAAGAAACCTATCCCAAATTATGACCAGAACCTATCCAAAAATTGAGTTGCAGTCACTGTTCACTGCACTGTAGATATGGTCAGCCCTGAAATTTTTCAATCCGGCCAGTTGTGGTTTTTGGACCATAACTTGAGTTACAAAACTCAAAATGGAGTGATTCAAAAAATGAAATTCAACTAGACAAAATAAGAAACAACTTTCATGTTGATCATTTTGCCAAATTCTCACTGCAAAAATGACTAATGGAATAGTAAATATAAGGTATAAAAACTGAAAATTCTGCTCAATTAACTTTAAACTTAGAAATTGTATTGGCAACCAACACCAACAAATTTTGAATACAAAATGTGGTATGTTGGGAGTATTAAAACCAATGTACCTATTGTCTATGCAAAAGTCAACATTTTGGTTGATTAATGAAGTGAATAGTAACACCAAAACTTGAAATTCAAAAATTATAAAACTTAAAAATGTAATATGCCCTAGTATACCTAGCAAGATTGGTTTGGATAGCTTGGCATGCCAATAGGGTTCTGTTAGCAGTACTGCATATGGCTTTATGCCATTCTGTGTTTCATGGCTTTCCCATGCCATTCTGTGAAATAATAGCCTTTGGCTATGCTATTTGAGTTGATATACTTGGGTTTTAACTCTGATCATTATTACAGCTTATTAGCTGTTCTGTTGCACACCGGGAGACACAATATGACCGATGGTGTGATGGTCCGAGGTATTTAGTACCCAGTGCTAGTTTACCCGTTTATCCAGTCCAGTCAATTAGTATGGGTTACTCAGGCAATGTTAAAGAACCTTACCAAAATTTTAATTGAATAATAATGCAAATAGTACAGAAGTTAAGTCTACCAAAAATTGTAAACACACATTCTGCATCTTTGTTTTATTTTATTTTATTTCATTTTATTTTATTTTATATTGTCACCACTAAGCAGAATTGCTTAGCGCGTCGCTTTTGCCACGCGCAGGTACCGGAGACTTAGCTGGTGAGCCCAGCAGACATCAGACCGGGTGAGCCTTCAGATTTGCATCCGGAGTCCCAAGTCACCTCACACCTGCAGTGAGTATTTTGTATTTTGGCATTTTGTATTAATTTGGATTGTAACTATAAACTCCTGTAATTATGTATTAATGTAAATATATGAAATTTCATATTATTGAGATTTTCTACATTATATATGTTGATAAATGAAATGTTGAGAATTATTTGTGAATATGCTTCAAGTGATGAAGTGAACAAAAAAGTTTTGAAAATAATATTGTGTGATTGAGATTGAGATTTTGAGATTGACTTGAATATATATGATGGCGTTTGGATTTGAAAATTATTTTAGAAGTGTTTTTAAACAGGTTCAGAAGAACTGTTTTTCCAATTTACAGCCGGCACCCTGCCGGATTTTCTATAAAATTTGCGGTTAAATTCAGATTTATCAAAATTGAAAATAAATGAATTATGAAGGGATAAATTGTAATAGAAACATAACTTGGTGCTCCGGCACACTAAATGGCATAACTTGCTCGGCTACACTGTAGACGGGTAAGGGGTGTCACAGAAAAGGTCCATTGATATTTTATTAGAGATTCTATTTTTAAGTTGTTAAGAATATGAGTGACAGTATTTCTAGCACAAAGTATCATAAATTGGTTCATAATCGAGGATACTTCACAATAAGGACATAACTTATCCAGAAAGATTATAATCATATTTGTTCCCAAGGTATTTATATGAGATATAAATAAGATGAAATGGTGAGTCTCGTGCCATATAACAAATATGATAGGCACTTATACATGATAAGTAGGCCGAACCAGTGACGCATATGACAAGCACATGGAGTTTACTCTTATCAATGCATTGTCATATATCATATTAGTGCATATAATCTTTAGACTTGAGATAACACAGTTATCTTGTATATAGGTGGTTTGAGTTTGATATTGCTTTCATACTTGTACTGTGTATGGGTATATGGGCATGTGTTGGCTCCTACTAGTTATATATGGAGATAGGTGTTGATCAAGATGGAATATGTTATTCTAAGTAAATAGAGATAAAATCCTATGTTCATTTAATTGTTCCTGATGTTTGAAGTTCCTGGCCAAGACAGACAGATTTAGTCAGAAAAGAGTTTTTGACAAGAAAATCTAATTAATTAAGAACTGGAATTAAAAGAGAACATAATATTCATAGAAAATGGGGTTTGACATAAACCATGACTCCAGCTCAAATTGAGATTTTGTAACAGAGAGATTCTAGTGCATGGTAACATATGATTATAGGTTCATTTAAAGGTATTCCTTCTTACTGATTGGGTGGCCATGGCATGCTATGCTAGGTGTTAACCATGGTCTATGAGATGCCTAAAATGATTTAGAGAAATCATTTATGGTAAGAAAGAGTTCTGATGATATTAAGAGTTAATATCATGTCTCATTGCCAATTAGTGATGAGCCTAGTAAGTCACACACATACACAAGTTAATCACCAAGTTAAATGTGATTTAATTAATTAATTAAAGAGTTTAATTGATTAATTAAATAGGTTTGGTTTGCAATAATTATGAGAAATTAACCTAGCATGGCTTGAAAACAAATCTAGGTTATTGGATGTATAGTATAAGTTAAATTTATATTTAAAGTGTTTAAATATGAATTTAATTATGAGAAATTAATTAATTTATATTTGATATAAATTGATTAGAAGAGGAGAAATAATTATTTTGGGTTGAGAACTCAAAATTAAAACACAAGGGAAATTTGATCATTTCACAGGGTGACATGTGGCACCATGAGATGGTGACACATGGCACCATATAAGTTTGCCATTTGTCTTCCTATCATACAAGGTGATCAAAGTCAAGATTAAATCTAGCTTTGACACTTGGCTTAATGTGATTAGGCCAACTAAAATTAAGATGCAATCAGGTGATAACATGTGACAAGGGTTTTAAGTGATGACCTAATTATAAAAGGGAAAAGAAAGAAAAATTCAGCCACTCTTCTTATTCCCACAAGTGTGCCGCCACCTATAGCTCTCTCTCCTCTCTTCATCTTTTCTCATCAATTCAAAGAGAATTGCCCAAATTCTTTTGAATTAAAATTGCTATAAATTATTTTTAGTGTTCTATACACATCTAAATACTCTCTAAAGGCAAATCCCTAATTTCTAATTGGTTGGCAAGGCTCGAAAAGCTGGTTTAGGGGCTGCCATTGGTGATTTTGGTGTGGATAAGCTAGAGGGACAACTCTTAGGGTCCTAGGTGCTTCACAAAGGTACCAATCACATCTACAGTGCATCAAAAGGTTAGGGCACATATTATTCTTTTAATCTAGGATTCTAATGAATTAATTTGTTAATTTAAAAATCTTAAATAGCAAATGTAGATCCTAATACATATTAAAAGTGTTTTAATATGCAATTGAACATTGAAATCAATTAGGCACATAATGGATGTGGCATGATGTCACACCTTACCCCTCCATAAGGTATAACATGCTCCCGTAGTACACCTAATGAATTACCATACTTCGCCTACTGGTAACCCATTAAATATACTACAAGGGATTTTAAAATAATTTTTGATCATTTTTATAGTGGTGGAACGTTGAATATTTATTAAAAAGCCTTTATTTGAAATTTTGGTCATGGATTAAATCCTCTATTAAAATCTAGTGTTACGAATTTTTTTCAAAATTTCGGCAGAGTGCGAGCTGTATTTTGAAAAAATAGTTCTTCAAAACATGAAAAGAAAAATACTCCTAATATTTTTACTCAACCACAACTCCAATACAAATCATTTTCATCTCCCAATTCAACACAATCAACTCAATTCAATGTTCAAGCCATACTTTTTCATAAAGAAAACAATACATGGATTTCAAAACTCAAGAAGAAATTTGAATATCATTCTCATTAAGGTAATAAAATTAATATTACAAAAAATATAGGTAAATAAATTTTCAAATCAATAATTTTCATTTCATTACATACCAAAATAATATTATAAGAGTTTTTGTACAACTGCTCAAATATATTACATAGATATAATTACATGCATACATCAAAATCTAATGTACAATGGTATACTTATAATATACCCAAAGCTAGTCCCAATGTGTCTTCAAGGTGCAGCTACAGGAAATCTTACTCAGCTGCTCTATCTTTACTTTCACCTGCGACAGCATACAAAGCTATCGCTGAGTGGTGAACTCAGTGGTGCACAACTATAATTTAAAACATAATACACTATACATTGACAAAATTTTAGCAAAGAATTTGGAAATCTTGAAATTTATCAAAATTCCAAAAATCAAAATATCTGCTGCCAATAATATCAATCATTTATAAAATCATAATTGAACATTTAAAATAATTCCATCATTTTGTGGAAATAAATATTAATTTCACTAAAATCAATTATGCACAAATCTTATTTTAAATCACCATTTCTTACTATTCAAAAATTATTTTTTTGTCTTACTAACTATGCTGGACTAATCCGTAAGGGCTATCTTCAAAGTGATTCTAACTCCCTATGGTCGAGGAGATTGAATCGTCGTGCACATTACAACACCACAATAATGTAACTTCCAAAAAGGCCATGAGAAACTTATATCTAACCTCTAATAAGAGGAAAATCTAAGCATGTGCACGTACCATGGTAATCAAAACAAAGCTAACTCCAGTGTCTCCTCAACAAATGAGGGATGGGTAATAACCTAGTCAAGCATCTATCGTGAGATATAAAACACATCATGAATCTCTGTCTTTTTTGTGAGCATAAATCACAATACAATTCAATTCAAAGTCAATTCCAATATCCAATAATTTTTTTTTATGCCCATCACAATTCAAAACATATTTAATCGATTTCCCATGTTAAGTATAAACCATTTTTCAAATCAATTTTTCCATGTAAACGTATTTCAATCAAAATTTTTCCGAAGCCAGTTTCATTCAATTCATAACAAAATAAAATCATAATTAATTTCATTTTCCAAAACTAAACTCATTCATACCATAACAAATTTCAATAGTTATTGAAATAAATTCAATAATTGGTAAACATAATATATAAAGAAACTAAAATCATTTAATCAAATAAAATATGCAAAATATGAATAATTTAAAACTAGTTGTGCACAAACCTCTTTTGTTGACTCAATTTACTCAAAATTTCATTTTTCCTTCGAAGATCCCTTTCCAATTGAAACACATAAATTTAAAGTGCTTCTGTAACACCCCTCACCCGACTACAGTGTAGCCGAGCAAAGTGTGCTACATTCGGTGCCGAAGCATCCTATCTTATCTTACTTTATTCCTTTAATCATTTTCAAGTTATTATCTTTTAATATCAATTATTTTTCGACGGAGAAACTAATGGATTTTCCCCTATTTTATTAACGTTTGACGTATTTCACTATTCATCTGCTTGAAATTTTCAATAATATTTTAAAATAAAAATCTCATCAATAATTCTCATAATCATCTCATCTTTTCATGCATCATCATTTCTGATAGTGTCCATACATTTCGATTCTTATTCATTACCATGCATATTCATTCATGCTCATTTCATATATCAAAAATTTCAAATTTCCATTAATTACATAATTTACAATTTACATAATACAGAAATTAATTACAATTTTATAATTTATATTTCAACATGATAACTAATTATAAATACATAAAATAACTTTTGTGAGCCCTATCTACATGCATTGCTGAGGAGGTGATAACTTGAACACTTCTGCCGATCTGGACTCCAAAAATCTCAGTCAAAGTACCTGCGCGAGGAAACAAATCCATCGCGCTAAGCATTGCTGCTTAGTGGTGCAATAATATAACAAGAAAATAATATATACAAATTAAGAAAAAAAATATAGCATAATTTAAGTATTCATGAATCAATTTGATTTACTATGATGTTTCTAGTATTATCTATCTTATATGCTAATTTGTTCCTCTTTGGAAGTACTAAGTTTATACAGTAATAATATTCGATATACAGATTAATTCTAGGAGTAATGTATTTTCGGTTTCTACAATTCTGAAAATTTCATTTACTACTACTTGATTCAATTATGTTTCCATTACTAATATTTTTTTTTTCTCATTTCATTTAATACTTTCTAATATTTTTAATTACTAATACTCTTAAATAATTTTAATAATTTACATTGCCCAAGTAACCTATGACAGGCTAACTAAACTAGATAACGGGTCGTTGGCACTGGACACATCGGTGCCTCGAGCCGTTATACCATGGGACGCAGAACGTCAACCACGTATGCAGTCAGTACAGCTAAAAAGCCATGATAATACATAATCGGGCATA